>NC_134234.1:216642148-216945178 GCF_965152275.1 Natator depressus | reverse complement strand
CGAGTGTAGAAGGTTAGGATATACGGCAATGTGCACTATATTAAAGCGCACATTTGAACCCTTGATATCTGCTCATCAGTAGCTTGGAAAGAGATAATACTAATGTTGCTCTACGCATTAACAGAGGGACTGGTAAAAGTTATAAAATTGTGCCAGGTAGATTTCTCCACACCAGGACCAATGCGTCTCAAGTTAATTCAGTGCCAGATAGAGTAAACAATATCAAAGACGACAATTACTCTTTGCTTACTACATAACAGATCCTGTCTTTTGGAGATCTCTGAAGATTTAAGAAGAGAAAGCATCTAACAGATGAATGTTTCTGCCTACATATGAACCTTTAAGAAAACAAAGTAAAAAGAGAGCTAGCTGAATTACTGCTACGAAGCAAAGTAAACGTAACTTATATTGGAGACCACAGAAGCCCCTAATGTTTCTGTCTTCCCTGAGCTCTCTAGCTTACTTTTATTGCAAATTTTGTATGTTAGTTTCAGACAATCATACTTTGGCAGACCCTTTATGCTTCAAGAGACAGAAGTGATCTAATAAACTATTGTGTACTTATATACATCACTCATCCCCCGCACCAATCCCAATGTGTTTTATGGAGGTACATCCCTGTTCTACCTATAGGGAAACTGAGGTACAGAGAGGTTAAGTGACTTGCCCTTACAGACATACACACACAAAGCATTTAGTCACAGGGATGTTCTATTTCAAGAAAAATAATTTTGATTGCCACTGACCATGCTGTCTTTTTGACTTACTGCTGCGTTGTGCTCTAGCATAAAGTACAACCTGCTGCACAATTTCAAGCTGCTCTTGAATCCCAGGAAAATGGAAATCTGTGCATTCTTGGCAAACTGTTGCAAAATCTAAAAGAAAGTAAGTTTAAAACACAAATTGCAGCTTTTGTCTGTGAATATTATATAATTTTGTGCTAGAACTCTAGCAAGCTAGTGAGAATAGCAAATGTATCTACTGCGCTCCACTTTAAATTCAAACAATTTACAAGAGAGCTAGAACATTTTTTAAATAAATAGATTATTTAAAAAGGAAAATCTTCAAAGACTGATATTACATACCAAGTAACCCTAAAAGACCATGCCTGAACCAAACAAATACTGTGTGCATAAATTTTTTTTCTGTTATTTTGTAGGACATACATTTGAATGCTGTAATCTCTTTTGTTGGTACCTACTATAAATATTTTAGTGAAATGTGTCAGAGTGTTAGTTACCGACAACTGGAATGACTACTAGTGTAAAAAGTTATGTGCTGCAGAGAAAATGCATATATAGATACATTTTTCACACAACATATCTAGAAAGCCAGAATCAGAACCCTAGTTCTTCAACACCAGAAACACAGACTTTACAACTATAGAAGAGTGCCCCAGCTGGTAGCAGATTCCTTATCCTCTCTGTGAACAACAGAACAATATTATGAATCTCTCTAGATCAAAGTTCAATTCTGGTACAAAATTAATTACTATTAGTATTTCAGAGGTGCATAAAGGCTCCAACCAAGATCAAGGCCCCATTTTGCTAGGTTCTATACACACACACACACACACACACACGACCTCTGTCTTTCAAAACCACTCACACATCTTTAACTTTATTCACATACGTTTCAGTGGGACTACTTGTTTCAATGGGTCTACTCACATGAGCAAAGATAAGGCTTTCGAAATCTTTGCAGGGCACAACAAAACTATCCATGTGAAGCGTGTGTATAAAATATCTGCAACACTGGGGCTACATAAGCAAAGCTATCAAAGTAAGTTCTAAGACCTTCTTTCTTGTACAGCACTGAGCACACTGTCAGCCCTGAACAAATAATATGGCCCTGATCCATGCTGTGCACCTATGGAGCCCCATTATCTTCATTGTGGCTCTACAGTCCACTTGTAGGTTTATGTTGCAGGATCGGGGCCAAAGAATTTTCCTCCAGTCCCTCTCTAAATAAAAACCTGAACCCGGTGACTTTTATTTGTTATTAAAAACAAACTGAATGGGAAAATATCTTCAAAATTTGTAGAGTGCACATGGTGCTTTTGCTATTATTCACTAAATAAGGAAGCTAATGATTGAAAAGTCAGGTAGTAAGCATTTTTATATACACCTCGTTGACCTCCACGGCATGTGACCAGGTTAATCTTTTAAGAGGGCTTTTGGGAAAGAGAATGTTTCTTAAGAAGTAGTTTTTAGGCAGAAGACATTTTTCCCCCTTAGCTCTAATTAGTTGCTGCTGTATATGACAGAAATTGCTGCCTTTTTAAATCTTTGTTTATTAGGACTTCTAAATAATTGTCAAGGACATCTAGGGATTAGGACTAGCAGCTTTTTGGCTGTTTTGATAAACTGAAATAAGTAAAAAATAAAAATAGTTATTGAGAGTACAAAACAGACTTTTAGGAACCGAAGCAGCCGAGAAATAGTAGTATTGGCAATTATATCATGCTGCAGTTTCTTCTGCTACGCTGTTTTTATTCTCTTGGAATGCTTTACTTCTCACTGGAAGTATTTTTTAAGGAAAGGATATGACAGGATGTCAGGGACAGGAGACCCAACCAGTAACAGTGGCTCTGGCCAAAACAAACATTTGAAATGTAAACATTTTTGTACTGAATTTCAGGAGGAAGCTGGGAGAGGTCTGTAATGCGGTTCAGAGAAAGCCGATGTGGCCAAGATTGGAACAGGGGCAAATAAAATGTCAGTTGCCTTGCCCACAGTGGATAACCATTTATACAAGTCTAGCTATTTAAAAGGGGTGCTCTCACAACTGCTACCAGTTCCGTTCTCTGGAGTAGAAAGCGCATACAACTTTCATTGACTTCCACTCAAATTTGCAGTGCTCAACACTTGTGAAACTCAGGCCTATTCATTTTAGATGCCTAAATATGGATTTTAAAGCCTACTTTTAGGCACCCAACTGTGAAAACCTTGATCTTTGTAAAGATATAGGCAGTGCAGCACATAATTATTATTAATTATTATTATTATTATTATTATTATTAAGCAAGTTCCAGAGTGGGCAAGTGAGAGAGGGATCCAGACACTTCAAGACTATTTTAGTAGTTATGTTAGGACAGAGGTAAGATGAAGCAAATTCAGCTACAAGATTTGAGATCTATCAGATAGAGAGAGAAATGGAGGACTTGTGGTAAAATCAAGTTTTATAGGAAATTGCTTCTTTCTGAGAAGGGATGGGGAGCAAGAGTAAAGATTGCAAGGGTAACTTTGGTGTTCACTTCCACAATGCACTGAATGAGATGACCTACCTCTTTTGATGCCACTGTATGAACTGATTCGGTTGTCTACCAATAAAACCAGACCACAAAGAGAAGTTGAATAGAGTGACAATGCAGTTTGAAGTCTGTGAAGCTTTACTCCACTTCGGTGATTGCGTTTGTGTTTACAGAAGTCCAGTATATCAGCTCTCAATAATCTCAAATTATGCATGGTTTTCAACTGGGCTCCTGTATAGAAAGCAAACGCAAAGAGCGCTGAATACAAACAACTTCATACATATTACTAAATAACGAACTAGAGTACTCATTGCTATCAACCCTTTAATGCTCAAATATGCATTGTGTAGGTGTGTGACCAAGACTTAGAATGGAGATACACAACAAATAATCAAATGAGGGTAATGAGTGAGGTTTTTTCTTTAGCATCTATAAAGGTGTCAAGATTTTATACTACCGATAGTAGCAATTTACAAGACTAAAGGGTCTGATAAGACCATGTGTGTATGATAGAGGAAGGTAAATCTAGGCCTCTAAACAAGTCCCATCCTCCACCATGAGACAGAAGATGAAATATGTAGGTTGTCAGCACATGTCAAATATTAAAAAAATACAATTGCATAAACAAATTACAACTGTTCATTTTAAATATTTAATTTTTGGAAATTCTTTTGTGGAGTTTAATCCAACTCTCAACTTTTGTCATTGACTTTAACAGAAGCTGAATCAGGCTCTAGGTAAAAAAAAAAAAAAAAAAAAAACAACACATTTTAACTGTATCATGAAATTTTCCCTAGAAAGAGTTTTTCAGTTAGCTACTTACAACAGATCAAGATGCCTTATTCTAGGTATTATTTTAATACTTTGTCACTTATTCCCAGTTCTAAGTATGAACAACACATCATTCTGTATAATCATACTTCAGCTTAATGGCTTCTTGAGAATTCAATGCTCAGTTATCTATGGGATCATGTTACTATACTTACCCAAATGAATAGTAAAACTTTCTTCTAACTGTCTCTGCTCTTCATAAATTCTTCCATTTCCTTCTACAGATTCTCTCAGCTGACTGGGTTGAACCTTAATTTCCTCACTGAAATCCATAAAAAAAAAAAACATTTAAAAGCTCTAGTAGGTTTTCCATTAATGTTCTTCTTTTCAAAGGCAGAATTTTGTTTTGTTTTGTGCTAGGGACATACACACTTTGCCCAACCGATCAGTGGAGGCCAAAAGGCTGTATATAATTTGCATGAAACAGAGCAGATGGCTGCAGCCTTATAATTAAAATACAGTGGTATGGCTCAGAGAGATTACAGCTCCCAGCTCTATCCTAAGATAAGCAGAAGTCACAGATTCCACTATAAGGAGGGGAGATTTAAGATAAAAAAAATATTGAATTTCTCCTCTTAACCTAGCTGTTGAGAGCATCCAGTAAATAATTCTGCAGTTGCTGGATTTTATAAAAATCCATTTGTGGATGTTTTAAAATGGGATATCAAAGGAATGTGAGCTTAAAATTAGACCTATTTTTAAATTGTTACAATCTGGTAGGAAAGCTTTTAAACACTCCTTTAAAAAAGAAAAAAAATCCACCGTTTGCTTATAATGAATGATATGAAAGTCTCAATTTCTTTTGTGGTACATTAAGATCACAAAGCTCCCCTTGCTGGATTCCCCGGCAGAAGACAAACGCTGTTTCCATAAAACACTGTTGTCAACATGCTGTAGCCAGACAGCCAGCCCCCCCTCTCAGACCAGCATTGCTGGAAACACACGGGAGCCAAAACACCAGGGCACTCCAGCACAGCCTTTGAAGCTGTGAGAAGCACAGGTGTGCTGCTACAATGTGCCTCTGGGAACGTATACAACAATTGGGCTCACAGCAGGCAGAGGCGCTGTGACAGACATGGCTCTTAGCCCCTACTAAAACAGCATGATGCACACACACCGACATCCTAGGTGGGAAAATATTTACCCTGATAAAAGAAGTGTCCAGTAGTCGAAACTTATTGTTTCTCCCCTGCAAGTGTGAACTACTCTTGCGAGAGCTGGCGTCACCCCGACAGACCAGCCCCAATTTAGCATAGAAAGGAGAAAGAGAATAAAGGAGTACAGAGGTATAAGTAGGGGACCTACAGCACCATGATTTTTGAGTGCTTTTCACTATCTATCTGCTGGTCAGATAAGTGACAGCCTCCCAAGGCTTCTGCAGCTAAGAGGGTCCCTGAGCCTTGTCCCTTATTCGTCTTTCTGCGGAATTGAGTGACCGATCCTGGCTTGGCACCGCTGGAATCGAGAGATGCAAGGAGGGTAAGAAGCACCCACACCTGATCTCCTATCTTTAGTGTACACATATTTTGAAATAGAGCTCTATACTTTGTTTTCTTTCTTTGGGATTGTAGCTTCAGTTTTGTAACTTGTTTGTGTGTGTAACATCTCTACACTTAAATAAGTAGGCACTAGCAATTTTGTAACCACATGATTAGAATCTAGTTTAATAAATTTTGGTAACCATTTATGCATAAGCCTGACTTGTTTCTCTGGTTTACTGTGAAGCAGCCAACACAATTAAAGAACCTCAGCCGTTTTGGCTATAAAGCCTGGCCATTAGGTGAGAGTACTAAGAGCCTAGCGTTGAGTTGTGCCGCCTCCACGGGGCAAACTCTTGGGGCACCTGTCAGTCAATCCTGACTGCCCGCTGCGAAGGAGCTCTGAGCTCTAGCAGTTAAAGTCACGGGTGTGGAGAGGCTCTTAGTGCTGCCATTGGGGCACCTGTCAGTCAGTGTTGACTGCCCGCTGCGAAGGAGCTCTGAGCTCTAGCAGTTAAAGTCACGGGTGGTTAGGACCTTGGGGCATCCGTCAGCCTAGCCCGGGCTGCCCGCCGCGAAGGGACAGTGCGTCCTAGCGGTTAAAGTCACGGATGGTATAAACGGGCATAGCTGGCACCTCACCAAACATCCCTGGCCATCGGCTAACACATGCTTAGTGCAGCTCATGCACAAATAAATAAAGCATGTTTATTTCTGCAACATTAGAAGATTAAGACAAACGTCACAAGAAGGAAAAATAAAAAAGTAATGAGTATCAAGTTGAACAATAGTGTATTATTTTTAAAAACAGATTTAATTTTTATTCTCTCCATTGTGTAAATAGCATCTTCCAAATCAATTAAAGTTAATCATTAACAACTTTTCAGTCTCCTCTCACAACTGGGTGCGGCTGAAACAGTAAGAGACAGCATGCTGTGTTAGGGCACCTGGGAAGTTCTGTTTCTGCATAATTAAAGTTTTAATTACAAAAATTAAGACTCCAACTTTTGTAAGTGTTAGTAAAGATCTCAATCCTGGGAACTCTTATGAGTAGTTCTATTAAACTCAACAGGACTACTCCATCCACAAACATTTGCAGAACTGGGGCCTCAGTTGGTATAGCTCCATTTTTGGGTACCACCTGACTTGAGACCTTGAGCATGATTTTCAGATGTGCTAAGGACCTACAGCTCTTGGTACTCTGAAAATCATAAACAAGGGTCAGAAACTCAACTAGTATAAACTGACAACTCTGGAGCTACACCAGCTTACTCCCAATAAAAAAATGAACCAAAATGTCTCAAGTTCAGCACACAAAACTGGAACCTCAGAATTATGAATGCTTCTTAAAAACTGTTTCTAGCCCTTATGGTTGTGAGTTGTGAAGAAAACCTTCATATGGCAGGATGCCTTTTCTTACTGAATCTGCAAATAGGAGAATCAGTTTCAGTCTTTAGGTCCTATCACCTTACACAACTGTAAATTGGGAGAAACTGATTGTAGTAGGGTCCTAAGTTCCCTCTAAGCTGCATGGGCCGTGCAGCTGCCTATTAAGCTCTGCAACGGGGTTCAGGGCCCCAGCGCGGAGAGGCGACCCTCCCTCGTCCCGGCCCAGCCCGCCAGAGCTGCAGGAGAGAGGAGCCCCTCCCTCGGCCCAGTCCAGCCCCACTGGAGCTGTCGCAGCCGGGGAGAGGCGCCTCTCCCTGGGCACCGAGCTGCTGTGGAGAGAGAGGGCTGGGGGGAGTCCTCTCTCCCCACTGTAGCCCCTGGGCAGCCTACACCCCTCAGCCCTCATCCCCAGGTCTACCCCAGAGCCTTCACCCCTAGCCAGAGCCCTCACCCCCTGCACCCTACCCTCTGCCCCAGACCTGTGCCTCTTCCCGCACCCCAAACCCCTCATCCCCGGCCCCACCCCAGAGCCTTCACCCCCAGCCAGAGCCCTCACCCCTGCACCCTACCCTTGGCCCCAGCCCTGAGCTCCCCCCCCGCACACCCTGAACCCTTCATCCCCATCCTCACCCCAGCCAGAGCCCTAACCCCCCCACACACCCCAATCCTCTGCCCCAGCCCTGAGCCCCCTCCCACATTCCGAACCCCTCGGCCCCACCCCCACCACACAAATTTTGTTATGTGCACCAATATGAAGGTGTCGTGTCACACATCACCTCCATATTGGTGCACATAACAAAATTCATTCCATATGTGGACGTAAAAAATTAAGAGGAAACACTGGTACGATCCTCGGTGAGCTGGGTGATCTAGAAGTTAGCAACCAGTCAGCCAGAGGAGGGAGGGTAGTGGTAGGGGAGCCCAGGTCTGGCCACTCCACTGGACTCTGACCTAGGGCTCTAGGAAGGTGATCAGCATTGAACCCTGGGAGGAGTGTGGACCCTCTTTGTTACCCTCCCTGGGTCACTTCCTACAACAACACTCTCCGCTTCTGGTTCAAAATAGGAAAAAGAAACAATAAAAAGGACACCAAACTGTCAGACCCAAGCAGGGCTCAGCATGTAGTCCTGGTGTTTCAGGGAGACGGCTCTAGCCCCTTTTCCAGGAGCCTGCACAATAGGTCTGCACTCCTTCTGCAGCCTACCCCCTTCTGAGCTGGGTTGCTCTCAACCCTCTCCAGTTGCAGCAGGCTCCGCAGGGTTGGAGGGGTGGGGCTATTTGGGCCCAATATTATCCTTTAACCTCTTCCATGCCAATGTATGGTTTGTATATCCCATCACACTCCTCTAAGTTTCTAGTTTTATTGGTGTAAAAATCAATGTGGGAGGCAAGTCAGGCCCAATATTTCTGAAAAGCATGAACTGCCTATTCACGTCAGTGAGCTGTTAACTATGAAGGCCAATTATCATATTCTGTGATGGTTTAGATGTCAACTTGGTTAGTTTTAAACTGACAGTGTAATCAGAAACATTCTAGGAGGGAGGGAGACATGACTTGACTAGAGGACCTGTCAAGGTTCCTTCCTCACTCTGAACTCTAGGGTATAGATGTGGGGACCTGCATGAAAACCCCCCTAAGCTTATTTTTACCAGCTTAGGTTAAAACTTCCCCAAGCTACAAACTATTTTACCTTTTGTCCCTAGACTTTATTGCTGCAACCACCAAGCGACTAACAAAATATAACAGGGAAAGAGCCCACCTGGAAACGTCTTTCCCCACAAAATCCCCCCAAGCCCTACACCCCCTTTCCTGGGGAAGCCTTGATAAAAATCCTCACCAATTTGCATAGGTGAACACAGACCCAAACCCTTGGATCTTAAGAACAATGAAAAAGCAATCAGGTTCAATTAAAATTCTTCTTTTAAGAAGAAAAAGTAAAAGAATCACCTCTGTAAAATCAGGATCGTAAATACCTTACAGGGTAATCAGATTCAAAACACAGAGAATCCCTCTAGGCAAAACCTTAAGTTACAAAAAGACACAAAAACCGGAATATACGTTCCATTCAGCACAACTTATTTTACCAGCCATTTAAACAAAACAGAACCTTACGCATATCTAACTAGATGGCTTATTAGCCCTTTACAGGAATTCTGACCTGCATTCCTGCTCTGGTCCCCGCAAAAGCAACACACAGACCGAGAGAACCCCTTTGCCCCCCCCCCCAGCTTTGAAAGTATCTTGTCTCCTCATTGTTCATTTTGGTCAGGTGCCAGCGAGGTTATCTTTAGCTTCTTAACCCTTTACAGGTCAAAGGGTTTTTTCCTCTGGCCAGGAGGGATTTAAAGGTGGTTAGCCTTCCCTTTAGATTTATGACAGCACCGCTACCGATTTTTACTGTATGACCCTTGCTCACTACCTTGGAGAGCAGCTCAGCTTTGCTTTACAGTTATATACTCCTGAGTATGTATTCTAGAAATGACCTGACAACTGAAAAGTACTCCCAAACACACTTTAAATATGTATTGCAATATTCTCCATGTCAATTTATAATCCTTAGAACACTGAGCTATACTGAAAGTATTCTGGTTTTCATTATCTCCCCTCTTTCTTTCCACTCCAGTGGAAGCAGTCTCCATCCTCACTTCTCCTTTCTCCTCCAGAGAGCATGAGATGCCGCAGTGTTATCTCACTAAATACCAACTGCTGCTCCCGCCCCCCCAGTCATCTTCTCCCAAGCAGGTCAACAGCCTCGTGTTCCAAACCTGCCTCCTCTTATTGCTGGCCATGCCAATTGGCATCCTTGTACCAAGTACTTGTGGACTCCATACTGGTTCCTTCCCACCCCAACCTATCCCTGCAACTATACTCTCCCTTCTGGTACCTGGCCTGAGGGAGTAGTTAGGAACCTGCAGCAGCACACTGCACACTAGTGTAGGAGGCAGTTCCCACAAGATGGCGAGCAAGAATGTGCCTCTAGTACACACCCTAGCCTGCAGTCAGAAAACCTTTCTTCAGCCTAAGCACACCAGCAGTCACAAAAAACTAGGATTTTTTCCAGTTGCCAGGTAACATCCACCCAAGAATGAGCTAATTTCCTTTAGACTACATTCAGTAAAATCCTGTACTATGAATTAAGTGTTTATAAACCCTGCACATTCTGTGATACCGCAAACCATTCATAAATGACCTCAGAATGCATTCTGGAACATTATATTAGAAATATACATTTTAAATAGTAAGGTAAAGTAGGAAGACACAACTTAAAGACATAATTTAGGCCCATGCAAAATGTTATATATTTTCTCTCTTCTATAAAAGAACATGTGATGGTTCTATTTCCAATGGCTCTCAGCCTTTCCGTAAATTTTTTCAATTTAAATGACTATTATGAGAGAACAACTAGTAAAAAGTGAGTCCTGTAAACTACTGTAGTTGAACAGAAAGAATATTTAGAGAGAACTTTACAGCAGAGATAAATACCTGATTGAGCTGTTGTTGGGATTTTTTAGATCTTGATGAAGTTTTATCACCCATTCTTGATACTCCTGTTTTTGGATGTCGGTGGACTGTTTTAGTTCACTGGTCCATTTATTCTCCAAAACCTAAAAGTAGACATCATTCCAACCAATTCATTTTTTTTTTAAGACAACTCTTTGCATGATTTATTCCAATTCACTGAACTTAATTTACCTGTTGGGATTCAAAATGCTGAGCAGCCAATGCATTTACATCTTGATCTGTTAGTGATTTTCCTAGTTCTTGCATCACCTTATCCATTTCTGCTCCTTGTCTAAAACAGAAGCCAATCATTTAGACCAATGCCTAATTACATTAAGTAAACTTTCTGGATGTCTCTGCCAATGTTGAAAGCTTAGCTACTTATCGCTGTCAATTACATCACCAACATTTTCATTCTCAAGGTAGTTTTAAATATAAATTAAACTTGAAGGCAAAAAATCAGAAATCCAGAGCCAAACCCACCCAACTTATCCACATAAGTAGTGCAAAGGACTTCACTGGGTATATCTGTGTAAAGCAAGCAGATTTTTACGCAACTTTTTATCCAGTGTTAACAAACCATGTATAGGAAGGTTTGTTAGCACTAGATAAATGCTATTGATTGACTCCTTCTAAGAGTGAACTTTTTACACACAGTTTGTGGATCAACACCAACTATTTTAAAAAAAGGTCAATTTCCACATGTGCAGTAGCAACTTTTCAAATCTCAGCATATCAGGATGATGTCATTGTTTTGTTTGTTGAAAATAGTTTAAATACAGTTTATTTTAATCTTTTTCTTTTTAAAAAAATTAAAGCAGGTGAAGTGTGTTAAATTAAGCAACTTGGATACTAAAATTCTTTTAACAGAAACAGAGCAGGACAAGCTTCTCTCAATTCTGAGTTGGAGTGAATATCTGTTGTGTTGAAAGGATAGTTTAATTTCTGAACCCATTCAGTCATGTGAGACTATCAGCTGGTAGTGTTTCTGTGATGTGGATACCTAACCATCAGAAACTGGACTGAGACTGCCAAATCACTTTATATTGGACTAACTTCCAGTGTGAGCTACATTCAAAGAAAGTTTCAGTATCACATAACCACCAATCATCTGAGCCAGCTCAGCTAACCTCTCTTTCCTTTCCTTAATTCTCTTATGTCACTTGCCTCATGGTTTCTTTTGCAGGCACACTTTTCTCCAGGGAAAGATCAGCTCAACACAGCACAGAACTGGGAGCAATACCTGGCACAAAATATCAATTTAAAACCTAGGGACAGGGTTTTCGAATCAGGTCATTTGTAAATAGACTATATAACACCTACATGTAATTGGTGTAACTTCAGTAGCCCCTCACATATGAAGATTCATGGTCATGCAAAGTACGTGAAAATAAATGCCACTGAAGTCAATACACAGTTATACCATAGCAAAGCTCTGCAAGATAGAATGTGGAGCTATTTCCATGTGCTCTTTTTTCTGCTTATTCATACATGTGATTCACTGAGAAAATAATTCATTAGTAGTCAGAGCCTTATACTATACCCATATTGTAGCAATTGAATGTCTCCATAACTGGCATGAATAAAGTAACTTCATACTGTGAGAAAAAACTAAATATGTATCCATGCATTCTGTAATGTGGGTATAATATCAGAAGGTTGATGTTTTGAGAAATTTACCTTCACTTGCTACTCAACAAGCTATGTAATTGGGTCACTTTGGTGTTAATACAATGAAGCCTCACAACTGTCCCTTTTTAACTAATATTTTATATTGTTATATATTTTTCTGTGTATTAATGTTTCAGCTTAAGCTTTTATTTCTGCTCTAAAAAGGAAAGCATTGCATATTCTTTCCCTAGTGGATAAAGAGGATTTTTGCAGCTTTTCAACCGTCTACCAGTTATCTAGAATCCAATGTTCCAATAATATGTATTATAATAAGCTATAATCATTGGCTGGAGTGGAGGTTTTCTCTCCCTCTTTTGGTGTGAGGAAGTTGTTGGTCTGCATTTCTTAAGGCATGTTAAAAGGTACTGGAGCTTTTGTATAGGGGCCTTTTTGTGTTTTCTAGAATCTAAATAAATAAATGTTGCATTGTCTATATAATACATTCCCTTTAAAAATACAACAAGAACATAAAGATGGCCATATTGGGTCAGACCAATGGTTCACCTAGCCCAGTATCCCGTCTTCCAACAGTGGTCAGTGTCAGATACTTCAGAGGGAATGAACAGAACAGAGAACTCTTCTCAGTCTGCTTTGGACTTAACTATCCTGAGTACTGTATATACTTGTTCATAAGCCGAATTTTTTTTAGTAAAAAAGGGAAACATCAGAGAGGGGGGGTCGGCTTATGAACGGTATAGAGAGGGAGAGGTGGGACACAGCCCCTCCCCACAACAGTGGGAGCAAGGAGAGGCAGCAGAGCCAGAAGGGAAGAGGCGGGGCCGGAGTCTGTCCGCTTCTGGCCACGCTGCTCTTGCCCCAGCGTCCGAAGCAGCTGCAGCTCTGGGGATGGCAGGCTGTAGCCGTGCCGCTCGGCCCCGCCCCCCACAGCAGGCTGTGGCCATGCCGCCCAGCCCACCGGAGCACGCTGCGGCCATACTGCCTGGCCCAGCCCGCTGGAACATGCTGTGGCTGTGCCACCTGGTCTGGCCCGCCGAAGCAGCTCCGGCCAGACCAGAGACATCCTCCCCAGATAAGGTGGGAAGGGATGGGCTGGGGAGAGTGTGGGGGTCCCGGGCTAGGGGTGGGGCCACGTGGGGGGGTGGTCACAGGGGTTACTCCCCTGACCCCCAGCTTCTCCCCCCCCAAAAAAATTTCCCCTCCCCTGACCCCCAGCTTCTCCCCCCCCCCAAAATTTCCCGACCAGTTGCTATCCCGGCCTGTCAGGGTAAGCTGCTGGCGTGCCGGGACACTTTGTTTACTTAGGTTTACCTCCATGCCTGCGGACGCTTGAAGTAAACAAACTGTCTCGGCCCATCCTGATGGCCCGGGAGCCAAAGTTTGCCAACCCCTGAATTATAGGGTCAGCTTATGAACGGGTCATAAAAATTTTCCATTTTTACGTATCCATCTGGGGGGGGGGGGGGGGTCAGCTAATAAACGAACCAGCTTATGATCGAGTATATACGGTAATTTTGTATTATCTTCAAAGGTTGCCACCTGCTTGTTTATCCCTTTTTCCAGATCATTTATAAATATGTTGAACATATAAATATCTATCCCAGTACAGATTCCTGGGGGAAACCACTATTATTTATCCCTCTCCACTGTGAAAACTGACCATTTGTTCCCACCCTTTCTTTCCTGTCTTTTAAACAGTTACTGATCCATGAGAGGACCTTCCCTCGTATCCCATGACTGCTTACTTTTCTTAAGAGCCTTTGGTTATGGACCTTCTCAAAGGCTTTCTGAAAGTCCAAGTACACTATATCCACTGGATCACCCTTGCCGAGCCCCTCAAAGAATTCTAATACATTGGTGAGGCAAGATTTCCCTTTACAAAAGCCATGCTGACTCTTCCCCAACATATAACGTTCATCTCTGTGTCTGATAATTCTGTTCTTTACTATATTTTACTTTCAACTAATTTCCCTGGTACTGTAGACTTATGGGCTGTAATTATCAGGATCACCTCTGGAGCCTTTTTAAAAAAATTGGCATCACATCAGCTATTCTCCAGTCCCCTGGTGTAGAAGCTGATTTAACAATAGGTTACATACCAGTTAGTAGTTCTGCAATTTCATATTAGGAGTTCCTTCACATCTCTTGGGTGAATACCATCTGGTTCCGGTGACTGACTACTATTTAATTTATCAATTTGTTCCAAAACCTCCACTAGTGACACCTCAATATTGGACAGTTCCTCAGGTTTGTCATCTAAAAAGAATGGCTCAGGTGTGGGAATCTCCCTCACATCCTCTGCAGTGAAGACCAATGCAAAGAATTCATTTAGCTTCTCGGCAATGGCCTTGTCTTCCTTAAGTGCTCCTTTAGCACCTTGATCATCCGGTGGCCCCACTGATTGTTTGGCAGGCTTCCTAATTCTGATGTACTTAAAAAAAATTATATATTCCACAATGTATGTGGAACTTGAACATAATGTGATTCTGATTACCTTAGCTTTTACATTTTCTAGCTTTTGATTAGACTCAAAGTTGAAACAAATATTACATGGAGTCACATTTTTATGTTTTAACTGACCTGTACTCTTTTTAAAGAAGGAAAAAGAAAGCTAAAATAAGCCTTATATTGCTAACTGTTCATTTGCAGAGCTTGTAACAGAGTCATATAGAAAACATCGGGTTTAATGAGACATTTTAAAAATACCTTTCTCTTAATTTTTTCAGTTCCACATCTCTTTCACTTATTAATTCTGAGATACTAACAAAATAATTGTGTTCCAGGTTTAACAGAGTTTCAGAAGCTGGAGAATGTATCAGATCATGGTACACATCCGCAAAATCTTCATCCCAGCTGGGTTCTTCAGGTCTTGCATGTTCTAATGTTGTCTAGAAAGTAATAAAGTCAAATATTTTAAAGAATGCTATGGACATTTTTAAACACACAGAACCAAAGTCATTTAAAATGACAGAGTTAATTTTTGTGCCAATGTACACTGTTCAAAATTTTAAAAATTTTCCTTTTCTAATTTGGCTTCTCTCCCCCATCTACTTTTATCTTTGAAATTTTCTCTTTCTGCTCCATTTCCCCATTCCATCTTCTGTTTTCCCTTCATTTCTATCACAAACATTCTCTCCCCCAGCACATTAGAGTGGAAATAACAGAACAGGGACTGCTCAACCTCCAAATGTGGATGACCTGATAACCCTACATAACATTCTCTACCTGAAACGGAGTTTGAATAAAAATGATTTATTATCTCCTACCTGTGAGAACACTTAAAAAAAAATCAGTTAAATCATTTCCAATTGGATCTCTTCAAGAAAAATTCTTACTGATCAGTGTAAATAAGGGACCAACACATCAGCATCAATAGGAAATGTCTTAGGCAAAGTACAAGGATAAAGTCTGCCCCCATTTACACAGACTTCAATGGGAGTAAAGGGCAGCATTTTACCCTGAGGGCTCATTTCTGCAAATTCTTACTGAAGTAGTCCTTTTATGGATAGTTCCACGGACATGATTAAGAACTTGCAGAATGAGCCCTCAGATTTTATCTGAATAGCCAAATTATCACCATGTGGGGTGATCAGTAAAACTGAATTTCAGTGTAATTTCTAATGCTGCCTACATACATTTTGAAAGACTTCACACGTAGCAAACCTTTGGAAATTCATATTTCAGAAAATTTGTTAGTCTCTAAGGTGCCACAAGTACTCCTTTTCTTTTTGCGTCTCACCTCTGAATAAGCTTTAGCCCAAGCATTTGCCAGCTGGTGCATATCCACGTCTCCTGATTTCACAGCTTCCAGGGCCGCCTCTGCTTCTTTATCATAATCTTTTATGGATTCTCCTTCTATGAACTGACTAAGAGATTGCTTTAAGTCTATTGTAATAAGAAAAGAATGTGTTATCAATCAGAGTTTACTATGAATAGTTAAAATAAAGGAAATTTCTAACAACTGCATGGACATGTACTTTAAAACTGCTAAGTTTACTTGACCACACTCCTTCCTCGTATATTAATATGCAGTCAAACCATAAAAACAGCTAAATATTATTAAAAATTCCTTTTAAAATCTTTTACAAATAATACTCTTTTGCTTAGTCTGTCACAGCACATTAACACACAAAGAAAAGGAGTACTTTGGCACCTTAGAGACTAACAAATTTATTTGAGCATAAGCTTTTGTGAGCTACAGCTCACTTCATCGAGCTGTAGCTCACGAAAGCTTATGCTCAAATAAATTTGTTAGTCTCTAAGGTGCCACAAGTACTCCTTTTCTTTTTGCGGATACAGACTAACACGGCTGCTACTCTGAAACCTGTCATTAATACATATGACACTGATCATTTACAAACCCAATTCTCACCATTTTCTATGAAGGATGGTAAATTGTGCAGGAGCATTAGACGTCCATGCAAATGACTGGCATTTTCTTGCACAGGAAATTTGATAGGCACTGTAAGCACTAAGTGCTGATTTCCAGCATTGAAGTTATACAAAAACTCTCTTTCTCTAGTGTACATTTTTCCTTTATTGGCCTTCATCTTCTTTTGTTGGTTTTCTGCATAATAAGCAAAACAGCATGTTGTATCATTTAGATATTCACATATTCCAAATGTGAACAAAAAGAAACACAAAACGTGATTCTGGCAATAATTAAAATATTCAGGGAAGTGGACATAATAGCCAATTTTTTTTTTAAATTAATTTTTTTAAAAAATACATTGAGAGCAGGTCTACATTATAGCCTACGTTGATATAACTTACATTGCTCAGGGGTGTGAAAAAGCCCCCCCAGTGAGCGACGTAGCTTCTGCTTCTCGCCAAGGTGGAGTAATTATACCAACTGGAGAGCGCTCTCCCATCAGCATAGTGTATCTTAACCAGATGCGCTACAGCTGATGTAGTGCCATAGTGCAGACTTGCCCTAAGACTCCTAAAAATCACAATTAGGTACTTAAATAAGTTGCTTGATTTTCAAAAGTGCTGGGCACCTGGAAGCTTCCACTGATTTTAATGACTAAATATGGATTTAGCACCCATTTCTGAAAAACTTGGCTTAGGCCCCCAAACTCAAGCATGCTATGGGGTAGTGCACATTACCATAATTAGTCTTGCTGAAGTCAAACACTGCGTCCAATAGTATGCATTTGTAGGTTCAGGCCCAAAGAGAGCATACATGTTAATTAGGTTTTCACTTCCTCTTAATGCAGATATATTAAAACAGGGAGGGAATATTCGGGGGTAAGTGTAAATTTTAGAATAAAAAATGTTGTTCTGAGGAGTTTACACAAAAGTAATAGAACAATTTTAACAAGACCTAAGTTACAAAACCTAAAATGAATGTTTGCATGAATTTAAAAACACCACAACTTAGAAGTTTGTTTGTATTTAAACGGTCCCTGGCAAGGTTTGCAACTCAAACCTTACAGCATTGTACTAGTCCAAGAGAACAGAAAGTGAAACTGGCTAGTTTATTTTCATCATCCAAACTTGGTGAAGTGCAAAAAGTAAACACTTTTTATAACCACATACATTAATGAAACAGGGTGGAGGGGACGACAATGTCCCCGGTGCTTATGTGAGCAGAGGGGACCTGGTGCAGATAGAACTTCTCTGGCTGCATTAAAAGAGGCTTGTCACCCGCAGGGCACCATCCTACTATCCGTGGGAAGCTGGACCCTGGGATTTTTGAGGGTCGGGGTAAGATAGGGTGGAGAAAAGCTCTCTAGGGCACCACTGCACAAATGAAGGAAGGAGGTGATGATGTCTGAGGTTTCAGCCTCCTCTGACACACGGTTCCCTAGGTTAAATTGGGGATCAGACTCAATGACCACAACGCTCCTTCCCCGACCGGCAGCGCTGGGAAGGCTGAATTAGAGCCACGGGTTTCTGTCCCCACGGGCCAGCACGACCCACGCGCGAGAGCCCCAAGCCCGGCGCTGCCCGCACTCGGGGCGTGGGGCGCGCGGCTCGGGGCGTTGGGGCTCGGGGATGAGGCGGCCCCGGCGCCGGGCAGAGCCTCCGCCCGCCGGCCCCGCGGAAACACCCGACGCTCCCGGCTCCTTACCCCGCCCGCTGTTTCAGCCACTCGCGCCAGGCCCCGCTAGGAGGGGGCGGGGGAGCCCGGTCGCGGGCCTGGCCCCGCGCCGGCAACCGAGCCGAGCCGGGCCGGCGGTGCTGGGCTCCCTGCCCAGGGCGGCGCTAGTGACGGGGGGGAGGGGCAGCCCCTCCCTCACCTGAGCCCCAGCCGGCGGGGGCGGAGCAGCTGGCGGGGGTGGGGCGGGGCGGGGCGGGGCGGCGCGGCGCTGCTGCTCCCGGCGGCTCCTTCGGATCCGGCGCCGCAGATTCGCCTCCTCCTCCCCGCCCCGGCCCCGCCTCCTTTTTTGTGCAGGTGACGAATGTGCCGGGGCGGCGCGAGCGGGCGCGCGCGCGGGGAGAGGAGCGGCCCGCCCGGCGGCTGGGGAGCCGGCGCCGCCCCGCCGCGATGGAGAGGCCGGTCAGGAGGTGGGTGGCCCCCCCGCCCCGGCGCCCGCCCGCCCGCCCACACGGGCCAGGGGGGCGCTGTCCAGGCGCGGACCGTTACACCGGGATCGCTTGTGACCAAGCCGCCGGGGCGCAGCCTGATTCTCGGTCACCCCCTGTTAGCGCGGGGGTGGCTCGGACTCCCGGGGGCACTTCAGCGCCGTGGACGGGGGGTAACAGTTCTCTGGATCCCCCGCTAGCGTAGCCCTTGGTCCTGCCTTGGCGGCGTGGTCGCTTCCCGCGCCTGTGGCCAGGCCCAGGGGGCACCGCTGGGGGGGGGTTGATAGTCTGACGCCGTGTCTAGCTCACTGGTGTCCGCTTGCGCCCGGCCCTGCTGGTACATCGTGTGTGGGTGCGCGCGCGCGCCTGCGGACTGCGTAGGTGGTGCGGGGGCCTCCCCAGGCGCCATTGGGTGGAGTGTCCTGGCCGCGCGGGGCATTGTGGGGTGGCTCCTCAAAGCTGGTAGCCGTTGGCGCAAGGGTTGCTGACCTTACAGCGGCTGAGACTCTGCGCCACTGGGGGAAATGGGGTTGCTCAGGCCATGTTTACGCTACAGGGTTAAGTTGACTTAAGTTACGGTGTTGATCATAAGCCGCTTTAATTACATCAGTTGCGCCCATCTGTACAGCCGCTCTTCGTGTCGGCAGAGCACGTTCGCCAGTCGGTGCTCTTGCCTGGACGGAGAGCGTTGCATTGTCCGTAGCGATCTCCCTGTGCAATTTGCCGCTCTCTGCCGCTGGCATGTCTGGGAATGGGTCACAGCACATCATGGGTAAGGTTATGTTTGTGTGGCAGAGGTCGTGGAATCCGCAACTTCCAGAGACCTCTGTGACATTTTCCACTTCAGCCACAGGGCAGCGGGGCTGGAGCTGGAACTGTCATTCCTTGTCCCTGCCCTTTCCACTTCAACCCCTGGGTGGCGAGGGGACCCCCTGCAGCTGCCCCTGGCGATGGGGGAACCCCCGGAGCCCCAGCAGTTGTGGGTGCCGGACCATCCTCTCCCTCTTCATTTGTTTAGGGATATTTTTAGTAAAAGTCAGGGACACGTCACGGGCAATAAACAAAAATTCACAGAAACCTATGACCTGTCCCTGACTTTTACTAAAAATATCTGTGACAAAATTTTAGCCTTAATCATGGGGTTGTGCTCACCATCCCATGATGTAGTTCTTTCTCTCCGATCATTCCATGGGCTTCTGACTTCATTTCGTGCTGTTTTTTAATAGCCTCTGTAAACTGCACTTGCCATCTCTGCCTGAAACCATCCTGAACTGCTGATCAGTCTGGTGATAAGTATTATGAACCCAAAGCACCTGGTCCTGCAGTATTTCATGAGCTGGGAAACAGAAGGTGACTCTGTGGTGCCTGCCCTGCTGTGTGCAGTGGAAAGAAACAATTCAAGATTGTACCTGGTAATCATGGAGTAGCTGCACACTATTGACTATTGCCTCAAGTAACAAGCACTGAGTGGTGGGATCGCATCATGATGCATGTCTGGGATGACAAGCAGTGGCTGCAGAACTTTTGGATGTGCAAAGCCACCTTCTTGGAACTGTGTGCGGAGCTTGCCCCTACCTTGTGGTGCAAAGACACCAGAATGAGAGCTGCCTTCACAGTGGAAAAGCAAGTGGAGATTGCTGTGTGGAAGCCAGCAACTCCAGACTGCTTCCAGTCAGTTGTGAATCAGTTTGAAGTTGGAAAGTCCACCCTGAGGGTTGTGGTGATGTAAGTGTGCAGGGCCATCAGTCGCCTCCTGCAACGAAGGACTGTGACTCTGGGTGATGTGCAGGAAATACTTGATGGCTTCGCAGCAGTGGGATTCCTTAACTGCAGTGGGGCAATAGATGGCACGCACATCCCAAGTTTGGCCCCAGACCATCTTGTAACGGAGTATAACAACCGAAAGTGCTACGTCTCCATGGTCTTGCAGGCACTGGTGGAACACTGGGGCCGTTTCACTGATATCAATGTAAATTGGTCAGGGAAGGTTCATGATGCACGCATCTTTAGGAATGCTGGACTGTATAGAAAGCTGCATGCAGGAACTTTCTTTCCCAACCAGAAGATTCCAATGGAGGATGTGCAAATGCCCATAGTGATCCTGGGAGACCACACCTACCTCCTGCTCCCATGGCTCATGAAGTCTTACACTGGGAACCTAGCCAGCAGCAAGGAGCTTTTCAACAACAGGCTCAGCAGGGGCCGAATGACCGTTGACTGTGCCTTTGGCAGGGTAGACCTCAATGAGGACAATATTCTGATGGTCATAGCAGCCTGCTGTCTTCTGCATAACATTTGTGAAGCGTTGGGGGAAAAGTTTCCCCAGGGATGGAGCGCTAAGATAAATTGGCTGGCTGCTGATTTTGATTAGCGAGATACCAGGTCAATTAGAGGGGCTCAGTAGGGGGCTATTCGAATCAGGAAGGCTTTGAAGGAGCATTAAGACAATGAGCCCCAGTAATGTGTGTTTCTGTGATACCTTGAATGACTCCTGTAAGGCTTGCTTCCTGGGCTTTAATTGTAGTGAGCAAATGTTCCTCTGTTTATAGCCACTGTATTTGAATTTTAGCAACATCTACTGGGTGCATGACACAAAGACTCATTTTGTTTTGAAGACTATACTTTAAAGGATAAAACATATTTTTTTTGCAATCAGGGAACATGGCAGTGAGGAACAGTCTCTCCATTAAGGCTCTCAGAGCTGTGTGTAACTCCAGCTTTCATCATGAAAGTAGTCTCTAGGGGTGGAGTGCAAGGGGTACTGCGATGGAATGGGAACATGCGAAGAATGTGTTGTGGGAGTTTGGGGGAGGGCATGGAACAGCATTCTGTATTAGCTGTAGGAGGAGTCATGCATGGATATGCTCAGACTGCAGCACTATGAGGGACTTGGGCATCTCTCTGTGGCCCTCCAATAGCTTTATCATCTGCTCATTTTCATCTATCATCTGCTCCTGCCCCAGTCTCCTTTCCAGGCTGTCCAGCCTACATTTTTCATTAACTGTCTCCCTCCACGCTTCTGTTTTGCTATCTGCTGTATGTGTTGACTGCAGCACTTTGCAAAACATATTCTCCTTACTACTCCTGGTTCGCCTCCTTATCTGACAGAGGTGCTCCACCGGGGTGTGGGAGATGGTCCTCAATGGCACATTTGCAGAAGCCAAGGAAATAAAGAATAGAGACAGTATTGTGAGTTCACTGACAGCTGTGAATCATAAAAGTCACATATACCTCTTTCTCACTGTGTCTTAGCTAGCACACAGCTTGACAAGAGCCCAAAATAGGGTGAGTTCAGCAGGGGTGGAGTGGGGGAGAGGGGAAGATGTTAGGAAGAGGGAATGGGCAAGAATGGACAAAGATTCTGGGTAGTTTGTGAAGACGGTTACTATACGTACCCAGAGAGACTATTCTGAATATTGTTACCCTTTTCCACAGGCTGGGGTAATCAAATCCGATATCTCACTCCTGAAGGTAACTCCGGATGCAACGGTGCACTTCCTGCATGCGTACGGCTTCAGGCCGGGTCCCTATGCTGCTTCCCTGTGTGCCACTTTGGTCCCTACAGAAATAATTGCCCATTGGTATGGCAAAGTTTCCCATGGCGGGGGGAAACAAGGCAGCTCTGCCAAAGAATCGTTGGCAGAGGATTGCAGAGTACCTACATGAAAGCTTCCTAGAGATCTCTATGCAGGATTTCCAGGACATTAACAAACTTTTCTGCCAGGCCCCCACTGCTTAGCTGCTCAGGCTCTGTTGGTAATTTCTATCTCTTATCCCTCCTCTACCATATAACAAAGTAAATGAGACCTCAGTCTCACATCTATGTGCAGTATCAAAGCAAAATGTGTGCTTACCAGAGCATGCATCTCCTGCTTCATGAGCACCAGAGCCATAGTGCTGGAACTGGCTAAACCCCTCTGGAGTCAAAAATAGGTCCTGACTTGCCATGCCACCAGACGACTTTGTCACATGTCCCACATCCTCCTCCAACTCCACTTCCTCATCTACCACTTTGTCCTCGGGCTTGACTCTGCTGGCTGCTGCCTCCAGTCCCCCAAAGTATCCGTGGAGCTCTTGGCAGTGGAGGTGGGGTTGCTGCTGAGGATGGCATCCAGCTCCTGGTAGAAGTGGCGTGTCTTCAGTGCTACACCAGAGCGACCGTTTGCCTCCCTTGCCTTCTCGTATGCCTGCCTTAACTCCTTGATCTTAGCATCACACTGCTGCTTGTCCCTTTTGTGTCCCTTCTGCATGCCATGAGCAATCTATCTGTAGATATCAAAGTTCCTACAACTTCAGCGAAGCTGTGACTGCACAGCCTCCTCTCCAAACAGATCCAACGGCTCTGGTGTACCCCAGGCGGGAGCACCTCTGTTGCGGAAACCCAGCATGGTCAGCTGGGAAGATGCTGTGTGAACAGTCCATGCTGAGCAAAGAGGAAGAGGAATTTCAAAAATTCCCAGGCTTTCAAACGGGGGAAGGATGCATGCCTGTGTTCCTGCAGGGCAGCAGAGTTAAAACTTGACCAGAGTGGTCGTGATGGGCATTGTGGGACACCTCTTGGAGGCCAATTAGGACAGCATAAGCAGGTTCAGTGTCTACACTGACATTGAGTCGCTCTAACTAAGTCACAAAAAGCTCTGTGCCTCTCGTCGAGGTGGTTTTATTTGTCAGAGTAGGGGAGTTACATTGGGGGGAAGAACATTTCAGTGTGTATACCTCCACTGTTTTGCTGACAGAAGCTAACTTTTGTCAACAAAACTGTGTAGTGTACACAAGGTCTAATTTGGCGTAGTGGGGCAGTTACATCTGTGGGAGTGAAATTTATGTACACTCTTCCACAGCTAGGTTGATGTAACCTGTCTTGCGTCAACCTGCGTAGCGTAGACCAGGCCTGAGAAGCCCTCCTAAAAGCTTGATGTTAGGCAAGTATGCATCTAAGCTATGTACAGTTCTCCACCCACTTTGGTGGTGGGTGCCATACAGTTGCAAGTAACTGCCTATGTGCAAAAGATAAGGTGGGTGAGGTAATATCTTTTATTGGAGCAGCTTATGTTTCTTAGAGGCGAGCTTATCTCTGATAATACAGCTACAGCAACAGTACATATAATCATACATTTATCCAAACTTGTTTGCTGTTACTTATTTCCCTATCTTGGAGGGGGAAGGACTTATAAGACCTGCAACACTCTAGCATCAAAGCTCATGATATACAGACATTTGAGGTTGTACTGATCACAGTAAGCTCAGTTTGGAAGTGAAAACAGCAGTACATCGGCATGTGTCATGTTTGCAATCCTCTTCAACATTGCCATCGACTGAGTAATGCAGCGTACAACAGTAGACATTCCAAGAGGCATTAAATGGACACTCTTCCCATCCCTTGAAGACCTGGACTTCGCAGATGATGTCGCTCTCCTATCACATACCCAACACCATATTCAAGAAGAAACAACTCAACTCAATGCATTCAGCCAGCAAATTGGACTGAAAATCAATCGCAATAAGACAGATACCATGACCTTTAATATTGCCTCACCATCACCAGTACGGATAGGGGATTATGTTCTCACCAAAATAGAAACATTCACATACTTGGGCAGCACCATCAGCCAAGACGGTGGAACAAGCCAGGACATTCGGAACAAAATCAATAAAGCCAGGAACACCTTCAGGAGCTTAAATACAGTCTGGAAATCATCAAAATGCAACAATAAAACCAAACTCAAGATTTATCAGCTGCGTACTTTCAACACTACTTTATAGTACAGAATGCTGGAGAATGAGAAAGTATGACATGTCCAAACTGTCTTTATTCCATTCAACCTGCCTCAGAAAAATCCTCCATATCTTTGGGCTCAGAACAATCTCAAACCAAGATCTGTTGACACAGTGCAACCAAGAGGATCTGAGCACCATCATTGCCAGGAGGCGTTGGAGATGGATCGGTCATGTGCTTCAGATAGAAACTGATTCTAACCACAGAGTAGCAATAGGATGGACACCTGAAGGCAAATGAAAACGAGGCCGCCCAAAAACAACATGGCAAAGAGCTTGTGGAAGCCGAGCTGAAAAACCTGGGGCACAGTTGGGGAACCATTGAAAGACTTGTCAGAAACAGACAGGAGTGGAGGAGCTTCGTCACCACCTTAAACACCAGAGGCGTAATAGGAACATGATGGTGATGAACACAGTATTATGACTGTGCCCTTACAAAAGGTATACAGAGAGGGACTGTGCTTTCCCATCTTGCGTCTTTGTAATACCAGCTTTTTTAAACACTGTAATCATTTCAGTTTCATATCAGAGTTGTTCTCCACTATCGCCCATCGTTCTCTTTTCACAGTAGGTTACATCGACACAAAAGAATTAATCGATGATGGCAAAAGTTAACAGAAGGTCCTCTCTGACTTCTTCATACCAGCAGTTGAAGACAGTGGCTTCCCTGAGGTGTGTGTAGACTGGGAATAACCACACCTGCTGCATAACATGTTTTAGACAGCTTATTCCAGAATGTGTCTATAACACTTCCTATAACAAATGTTGAAAACAGTTTGTCCCATCTACACCTGTGGGCAAACAGTTTTCGATCTCTGTTGAGAAAGTGACCATAAAGATCCCATTTTTGACAATGGTTTATTCTTCCAAGCTATAATCCTACAATGAGCTCTGCATGGGCAGATCCACGTACCTGTGCAGAAGTCATTGTAGGCTCAGTGTTTCCCTTTCATTGAATATCTGTGTTCCTGATTATTTTTTTCCAGATGCATTTTCTTGTATTGTTGTTTTTTGTCTATATTTCTAACATTGCTCTCCTAAATACCTATTATTTCTAAGTCCTCACTCATAATGAAGTTGAATGTGCTCAGCATCTTTAGGTTTGAGTCACTAGTGAATAAATATACTGTGGATCAGTATGATGTTCCCTTCTGGAGTTATCTGGACTGGTGATCTTACCGTGCTCTGCTGTGAGAACCTCCACTCCTGGGCTGTTCACGCACAGCCTCGGGCATGTAAGCTGCTCCCAGCTACTTGCAAGCGAATGACACTAGCCAATATCTCCGGTCCCAGACACAACCCTAGGAACCTCCGTCTTGCAGTGTCCAGTTATGCCTGCTGGACACTGCAAGCTTATATGAGTTTGTCAATTTAACGAAGAAATTGATATGCACTAGGCTTGTTATCCCAAGGGGAGCCTCTGACACACTTCAAACCAAACGCACTGCTTCAGGTAGAATAAACAAATATTTATTAACTATAAAGATAGATTTTAAGTGATTATAAGTCAAAGCATAACAAGTCATATTTGGTCAAATGAAATAAAAGCAAAACTCATTCTAAGATGATCTTAACACTTTCAGCGTCCTTACAAACTTAGATGCTTCTCACCACAGGCTGGCTGGTTGCTCTTCAGCCAGGCTCTCCCCTTTGATCAGCGCTTCAGTCGCTTGGTGTGGTGTCTGTAGGTGTAGGTGGAAGAGAGAGGAAGAGCGTGGCAAACATCTCTTCCTTTTATCATGTCCTTTCCTCTCTCTTTGCCCCTCTCCCCACTTCAGAGTCAGGTGAGCATTATTGAGTTTCTCCAAGCAAAGTTGAGCAGTTCCCCTGGTGTGGCCTCATGCAGGTGAGTCATTCCATTGTGGCTCCCTTGTTGGACAATGGCTGTTGATGGGTTCTTTGACACCCCGCCCGGGCGTTGGTTACTTTCCTTGCTGTTGCCTCTGGGGAGCTAATATCTGGCTGATGCCCCCAACTTACATCATGTTTTAGTGAAAACAACACTACACAATTGTCATAACTTCGTATGCATTAATGATACACATATATGGATAGATAAATGAGTTTTGCAGATCATAACCTTTCCCCTGATACCTTGCAAGGCAAGCTTTATACGTAAGATCACGATTATATGAAAATGAGGAATATGGAGGTTACAGCACGCTCCCTCCCGGTATAGAATGTCACAATCAGATTTTAGGCCCCAATCCTGCTGAGCTCTGTGCAGGCAGGCAGATCCCTGTGCTTATCAGAGATCCTATTGAAGTCAACAGATCTCCACGTGGGCTTGGGTCGACTGGCATGTAACTTGTTGCAGGATCAAGGGCCTAAGTAATGTGTTGAAAGTTTTGATGATGCAGTCTTGCATATGGTAATATTTATACGATGATCTTACAATTTAGTCTAGGAAACAAAATCTAAAAGTACCCTGGAAAACACATCTCAAATAACTATACAAGACAATAACGTAATTTATAAGATTAATTTTTTTTAGAAGGAAATAATTATTTAGATAAATTGTGTACATAGAAGAAATAAATTAACTCAGCAACAAAAAGCCATTTATTTCCAAAACACTTGAATAGCTGGACACTAACGCGTGTTGAATTGAGCTTACAGTTTATATGATAGCAATGACTAACTATATATATGAATAGAGGCTGATTTGAAAAGGGGAATTAGTACAATGCTGAGAAACTAAAATTAACAAATAATGATTCTCGTATTGAGTGACTAATAATGTGTGTTGTTTTGTCACAGGAATAAGAAAATTGTTGATTATTCACAGTTTGGGGATTTTGAAAATGATGGTAAGTGGTCCTACTATTATCCACACCAAAAAGAGTTAAGTTCTGCAATGGCTTTGTATAAAATGTTGGTAGAATATGGGCCCTATCCTTCTGTTGAATTCAGTGAAAAACGTCTTATTGGCTTTAGTGGAATCAAATTCAGGCCCTGTTAGAATACAATACATGTTATAAGGATATTACACAATAGCAGTGATATTTACACTGCTGACCTGTTCATAATATTGGGTTAGTTCAGCCCCCTCCTGCAGGAAAAACATATTGTAGGAGGAGACTTGGGGCAGGAGAGCTTTGCTAGGTTCTTCTCGCAGAGATTTCTCTGCCATTTTTCCAGAGGGATGGTGACCTATTCCATGTCCTTCTGTGGAACAGGCCACAGGGCTTTCTGTAAATGACAGTGATCTACAGGAATCTAGGGCCATCTGTGCAGAGGTCTCATGCCTCTCTGTTGAAGCTCTATGTCTGTGTTGGTCCGGCTTCAATACATAGCAGTCCACCTCCTGTGAAATAGAAGATACAGCTCTAGGGTTTTTAAATGTTCCTTAGGAATCTCTGGCGGTCTGGGAGGGGAACAATGTGGTGTGCCATGTATCCTCCTTACCTAGTTCACCCATTTTCCACTCTTTTCCTCTGCACTGATCACTGGCCCCATTGTGGAGTTTCCTTGGGCTCTGGCGGCAGCAAGAGGGGATGGTGTCACAAAGAAATAAACTTTCCGTTTTGCCTGAGGTAGAGGAAACTGTGTGCAGGGGGTCCGCCCTCCACAGGGGGCAGCAAAATCCTTTTCATTGTCCTATTTTCAGGTGTTTACATTTGGTATAGAAATTTTCTTTAGCTGATACTTGATATATAGGTTCTGAAACTGAGGGAGACATTCTTTTACATTTTCAAAAAAGTCTTGTTAATTAATTTTTCTTATTCCAGCAGATGCATCTTAAGTGGTTGTTTTCTCTGAATGTTTAATGTTCTTGCAGGAAGGGTTTCTGCATCATTTTGAGAGCACTGAGAACTGTTCCCATTTCCCTTGTTTTTCACTTTGACCCTCAACACCTTATATTACATGTACCATTCTTCTGGCTGATAGATTAGTTTTAAAGATTGATCTACTGCATAAGCATGCCAACCTTTAGCAGAAAGCATTTAGCTCTGTCGTTGAATGTGAGTGAACATTTCCCATTGGCTACAGTAGGAGTTTCATGCTTGTATTCAAGGACAGAATTTGATCTGTTATCTTTTGATGTATCCTTGCTGCATAGAGATTAAAGGTTTTCTTTGTTACAGTGGAACACCTCTGAGGGTGTATGGTTTGTGCAGTATAACAATGTGAGTCCA
This sequence comes from Natator depressus, assembly GCF_965152275.1. NCBI lineage: Eukaryota > Metazoa > Chordata > Testudines > Cheloniidae > Natator > Natator depressus. The sequence continues at coordinate 216,916,652 of NC_134234.1, read as the reverse complement.
GGGAAACATTGATAGACAACATATTTTATAAACCAGACAGGAAGACTTTTTTTTTGTCTACTAGCTGAGTAAATCTCATTATACAGCATTCACCTCCATCCCATTCAAACTTGATATTATCACTTATTTTTATGGCAGTTTTTTTGCTTCATAGTTATATGTGCTAAAGACAAAATTTTAAAGTTCTTGGATTGCTTTTAGTCTGATATCCCTGATTTTCAGTCTTTGTTTCCAGTTTGGGCCTTGGAGGACTAAAGATATATACTTTGTAAAGAGGCAATGTAATGAAAGGGGAGAGATCTTTGTTAAGAATGGGAATCATTAAAAGGAAAAGGTTCCAAAAGACCAAGAACTATAAGAATGGTGTGTATTGAATGGTATTCAATTATCAGAAGAACTTGAATCTCAAGTGAATGAGAACTCTGAGAACATATTTGAGATTGAAACTTTATCCCCATGTTGATAATTAATTAACTTGAATATCTATATCTTGAAAATTATGTTAGAAATAGTAGGATCAGGTCTCACTATGATTACGATCTACGTTTAGCTAGTATCTTTTGTTCCAGAGTATCCCAGAGCTCATTACAGCTACATCTATTTGTCTTCTGATTATGAGACTGAAAATCGGTTTTATAGTTTCAGATGAGGGCCATAAGAACATGAACGTTTTAGAATATTTTATATTTGTGTTTAAATAAGTTTTCCGAGGACAGAGACCTTTTTCGTGGTGGTTGGAGAAACTTGCACTGTATGGGCAAAACTATTTCTAACTTGCGCATGTTTTTATAAACAGATGAAGACTTCGCCTGTGTACCTGCACCTTTAAACAAAAAATCTAGAGTAGTACCTACAGAGACAAATAGGGAGAAAAAGGAGAAGCAGAAAAGGCCACACAAGGAGGTGACTACAGTGCCAAAGAAAACACCTAGTAAAAGGTGAGAGGTAATGAAGTGTAGTTATTTGTGTGCAATAGAAAAGCTTCATCTCAGCACTTCAATTACTTAGTTTTCCTAGAGTTTTACACTTTTCTAGAGTGTAGTTTAAATAACTACAAATAAAGTTCTAACATATTAGTCTGAGATTTATTATCAAATTCTTTTGCCCATTAATGAGTGAAGGATAATCTAATAATGTCTAATGACAAGAGTGCCTGCACCTCAATTCTTCAATCATTTATGACTCGGTGGACCTTTTTGCTGACATGAAGCAATGTGGATTTCAACAGGGCTCTACACTGGTGCAGAGATCTGCCTACATAGGTCCAATGCAGGTTTGGGGCCTAAATTAGGTAAATTTGTGGCTAACCTAATCTAGGTAGTTGTAGGGAACCCATCAGTATAGCACATGAAAACACTCTATGGTCCATAGGCGTAGTATACAAACGGAACAGGAGACACTTGACATGGTTTTAATCAGGCCGCAATTTCATTATTAGATGCCTGGGACTGCCTGGCAGATAAAAGTGTACAGTGCAGGTAGCTCCATGTTCATTCAATATCTACTGGGGGGCTTCCGTCAGCCCCCACTTTTTCCATCCAGGTCCCCTAGACAACCCATTGCTAGGAATTTATCATCCTCCCTCCCCACCCACTCCGAACGAGGGTTAAGGTGGGCTATAGGAAAAGGGGGTTTGCTCCCTGCCGTACCAGTCATAGGAGCCCCAAACACCCTTCATCACCCATTCTGCTCCTTTAACCAACAGCTCCTTTTTAAGTCCTTTACCAAGCCATTTGTCTGTCACTCTGTCCCTTCCCTATGGAGTACCTGCGCTCGACATCTGCCCCACATTTACATAATGAGTTGTGACATAATAGTCTAACACTTTTCCCTCCTCACAATAACAAAACCCTCCCTGAACTTGCTGTGGGGGAAGGTGAAAAACCCCCACTCCACCTAGGCTAATCTGGTCGTGAAGGGAAGGCAAAAAAAAAAAAAAATCCCCACTCCACCTAGGCCAGTTGGGTGGTGAGGGAAAAATTCCTTTCCAGCCCTCCTAGACAGGAGTAGCTATGCCCACAGCAGGTTCTGACCAAACCTGGTATTTTGCCACCTCGAGGGAGGGAGGGCAGGTGCTGCTCCACCTAGTCCAGGGAAAAGCGGCTTTCTCTGCCGGGCTTTTCCCTTTTGAATTCCCCAGCCCTTCCGGTCCCTGGGGATGAATCAGTGTCGCCTCACTGGCTTACTCCCCCTTTTGCAGCAGCTTCTGAGCCTCACCCCACTCCACCCCCCAGTGCTATTCCCTCTCCCCGGCAAGCGCCTCCCCCCACTTAAAGGTGCAGTGCAGTGAAAGGTTCAAACAAATGAACTTAGGGCTTCAACAAAAGTTCAGCTCATATTTGACAGAAATTCAGAAGTAGATCTTAAAAGTCAAATAAAACTTAATTATACTTATTTTAAACAACTTTTTTGGTAGAAAATATTTTATGTGGCATTCCATGCCAGTGGGATATTTTCTACAAATGAAATAGATTTTTCCAGTCTGTTACTGATAATTAATGTATGTACAACACTTTGAAGACATAAAGCATTCTATATTGGTAAGTGTGAAGTACTTCTGTTATATCATCTGAATTTTACAAACCTCTGCTCATTTGTTATGCAGTAAATTACAGATTATGTATTGTAACATTTTTTATTATTTCCTGCATAGATGCTGATTTATAATTACATTAATGAGTAGCTGCTCAGAAGTAGCTTTGCATTGCTTCAGTTCGCGAAAATAATATTCACCAGATTTATTGGAAAAAAATTCCTATAACGTTTTTTACTTGTTTCAGGATAGCCTTAGATGACAAACTTTACCAGAGAGATTTAGAAGTTGCGTTAGCCTTGTCAGTGAAAGAACCATCTGGAGACATCCTTGAAATGCAAGATTCACAAGAACAAGGTTATCTTTACAATTAAAATGCATTTCAACTTCTCCCATTTTAAACTATTCCTTGATTGTATTTAGCATCCTTTGTAGTTGCTTTATAACTGTGCTGGTATTGTATCCTTTCTTTTAATAGATTAATTGAGAGACTTGAACATTTCTTTTTATTCGTTGATGGGATGAGGTTTATCATACAAAATTGTGCTAGTGCTAAGTAGTGCTATGCAATTTTGAAAAAACCTACTATAATTACTTGTGTATAATGTAGATTAAGCTTCAGTCTTTGACTATCCTAAATATAAAGCTCTTGGGTTGATTAAACTTTCCAAGAACAATATGAACTTTCTCTCATAGGATCTGATGCAACTCACCATTGATGTCAGTGGAAAAATTTCCATTAACTTCAATGAGAATTGAACTGGGCCCATGCGGATGACTTCAACCATTTCAGTCTCGTAGTCCTCAAAATCTACAGATTTAGACTTTAGAAGAATGTGGGGCAGAAGTTGTTTTAATGGTGCATGTATATTACTGAGTACACTGTCCATGCCTAACAAAAGATGGTAATCTTTGCAAGCAGATGTATTAGAGACTTAATTTTACAATTGCAAATTTAGTCTTTGGAGTGTACAGTAAAATCTGTATCAATACTCAAAATTTGTGGATTTTCCACAATAATAGCTTCTTTTTGTCCCAGCTTTTACTGGAATGTAGATCTGTAATTACAGAGAAATATTACTAAACATTAAATGCATTTGCTTGGCTTCCAAAATGTGTGGAGGGAGAATAACATAGTTAAAATGGGGGGAAAAAAAGTGTGAGAAAAGTGTTTTAAGTGCATTTATGCTCCATATTAACATCTTCCTCTTAACACTGTACTATACTGTCTACACCTTGTTTCCTTATAGTGAAATAGATATAATGCAATTCAATTTATTATAAAGAACAAAGAAAATCACAAATTATTTCAGCCCATCACAGTGTGGCAACTGTAATTCTGGTCAAGGTTAATATATTACATTGCAAAAAGAAAAGGAGTACTTGTGGCACCTTAGAGACTAACCAATTTATTTGAGCATGAGCTTTCGTGAGCTACAGCTCACTTCATCGGATGCATACTGTGGAAACTGCAGAAGACATTATATACACAGAGACCATGAAACAATACCTCCTCCCACCCCACTCTCCTGCTGGTAATAGCTTATCTAAAGTGATCATCAAGTTGGGCCATTTCCAGCACAAATCCAGGTTTTCTCACCCTCCGCCCCCCCACACACAAACTCACTCTCCTGCTGGTAATAGCCCATCCAAAGTGACCACTCTCTTCACAATGTGTATGATAATCAAGGTGGGCCATTTCCTGCACAAATTCAGGTTCTCTCACCCCCTCATCCCCCTCCAAAAACCACACACACAAACTCACTCTCCTGCTATTACCAGCAGGAGAGTGAGTTTGTGTGTGTGGTTTTTGGAGGGGGATGAGGGGGTGAGAGAACCTGAATTTGTGCAGGAAATGGCCCACCTTGATTATCCTACACATTGTGAAGAGAGTGGTCACTTTGGATGGGCTATTACCAGCAGGAGAGTGAGTTTGTGTGTGGGGGGGCGGAGGGTGAGAAAACCTGGATTTGTGCTGGAAATGGCCCAACTTGATGATCACTTTAGATAAGCTATTACCAGCAGGAGAGTGGGGTGGGAGGAGGTATTGTTTCATGGTCTCTGTGTATATAATGTCTTCTGCAGTTTCCACAGTATGCATCCGATGAAGTGAGCTGTAGCTCACGAAAGCTCATGCTCAAATAAATTGGTTAGTCTCTAAGGTGCCACAAGTACTCCTTTTCTTTTTGCAAATACAGACTAACACGGCTGTTACTCTGAAACCTGTATTACATTGCAGCTTTTCTGTGACGAAAAATAATATCATTATCTACTAAAAATAATTTTATCTGGAATCTGCTAGAGTTTAACTTGTTTGGGCTAAATTGTTTTCATTTCTTGATATCCTGAGTCTTTATAGTGCTAATTTTCAAACTATTTTATGCATTTTTTTTAAATATAGACATTAAAAAATGTGAAGCTATTGAATTAGAAAATGTAGACAGCAGTTCCATCCTCTCCAACTGCAGTGCAGACAGTGGTCTCTTAGGTAAGTTATTTTTGTGTCTGTCTGTATATGTAAACATATGTGTAAGCAGTGTTCCTGAAACATTTCTTTTTAGGGAAGTGAAGGCAAAAACTATTGGAGAAAAAAGAATAAAAGTGATTTTTATTGCGTAGATATGCTTTGGTCTGAAAGGTATATTCAATCTGTTTAGATCTAAATTTGACTCCTGTCTTAAAATTGGTAGGAATTGAGTTCAGATTTCCAAATAATCTTTTTAAACCATCAATTTATCATCAAGAAGTGAAAACTGAACAAACCACATGCATGCATGTGCACACACAAATATTCTAAGGTACTGCTTATCTCCTTGGAAGATCTAAGTACTCTCAACTACTTGAGTCTTCACTCTTAACACCTTGATTCCAGAATAGCATTGGCAACTTTTACCTGCAAAAAGGACTCAGAGCAGTTTTTAAAAAGATAAAATAAAATGAGAATTACAGACATTTGAAGAAGCTCAGATGCTGTGCACTTGGATAAAGATCTTCAGAAATACTCAGAATCAGTACTGGAAACTAAGGTTCCAGTCCAGCAAAACACTTAGTACTTACTATTAATCATGCAACCAGTTCCTTTATTAACTAGTGTTAATAAGACCAATGTTTATCTTGCAGGCCCCGATCAGGTCACAGATGACAATGACATCCCCACAGGTGGTTATAGGCAAAGAAGAGCAGCATCTAAAGCTGTGTCACAGCAGAAGTTACTGACAGATGACAGTGATGAGGGAGACCATGCTGATAACTATGAGCCAGACTTTGTGTCTGGTAAGTTTTCTACTATTATACTTTTCCTATTGGGTATGTTTTGAATATGTCTGATTATCCTGAGAGAAGAATATTTTCAGTAAAATGTTTACTGTTTTCAGCTTTATATACCTTTGTTCCTCGTTGAAATACTACAATTTGTTATTAGCTATGTGTCCTGAATGCATTTCAAGAGATCGAAGCTAAAGGCTAAATTTTTGACCTGGTCAGTTGAGCTTACTATTCCTTATTCGACCTTCAGCCTAGGACTCCAAACATGGTTTCCTTTTGTTCAGAATGTGCTTAGAAAACCAGGTGGCAACAATAAATTGCACTCCTACTAAAGAGATGTCAAACCTCATATATTTTTTTCTTCTGTTTTAGATGAGGAATCAGAGGGTGGTTCAGATTTCAGTGAGGAAGATGATGAAGATTTTGCTGCAAAAAAGAAGAAAACTAAAGAAAATAAAAGGAAAGAAATTAAGTTAAAGGTCCAAACAGAAAAAGAAAAGAAACCCCCCAAATCCAGAATTAATGGTACATGTAAGCTTGATGTAATCACCAAAAAATACAGGACTTGTTTAGACAGACAGTTTGTGAATATGAACTAGGGGGTGAATCTACAACATGCAGTTGTGCCGCATGCTAACTGTCCCTCTGAACCCTGCTACCATGTACTAAAAGTTCCCTAGCGCACACTGACCTGTTTGCATTTCAAAGCAGAGTCATTTTCAAAAAGTGAGTGAAAAGAAGTTTCAGGTACTCTCCCTGTACTTCAGTCAGCCTGCTGATTTTTGTGGTTTTACAATCATTTTTTCCTAATTTAAAAAAAAAAAAGTCTGTCCTGTATGGTGTGAAATACTTAGAGAAATAGGGGAAATTGACTGACACACTGACTATCTGGGGTAATAATGAAACTGTACACAAACTGCTGTCAAATGGACAACATAAAAAATGAGAAATAATTAGGGCTGTCAAGCAATTAAAGAAATTAATCACGATTAATCATGCTGTTAAACAATAATAGAATACTATTTATTTAAATATTTTTGGATGTTTTCCATATTTTCAAATATATTGATTTCAATTTCAACATAGAATACAAAGTGTACAGTGCTCACTTTATATTTATTTTTTATTATAAATATTTGCACTGTAAAAATAAAAAATAGTATTTTTCAATTCACCTCATAAAGTACTGTAGTACAGTCTCTTTATCAAGAAAGTTGAACTTACAAATGTAGAATTATGCACACAAAAAAATAACTGCATTCAAAAATACAACAATGTCAAACTATAGAGCCTACAAGTCCACTCAGTCCTACTTCTTGTTCAGCCAATTGCTCAGACAAACAAGTTTGTTTACATGTGCAGGAGACAATGCTGCCCGCTTCTTGTTTACAGTGTCACTTGAAAGTGAGAACAGGTGTTCACATGGCACTATTGTAGCTGGCATTGCAAGATATTTACATGCCAGATGCACTAAAGATTCATATGTCCCTTCATGCTTCAACCACCATTCCCAAGGACATATCCGTGCTGATGATGGGCTCTGCTCAATAGCGATCCACAGTAGTGCAGACCAACGCATGTTCATTTTCATCATCTGAGTCAGATGCCACCAGCAGAAGGTTGATTTTCTTTTTTAATGGTTCGGGTTCTGTAGTTTCTGCATTGGAGTGTTGCTCTTTTAAGACTTCTGGAAGCATGCTCCACACCTCGTCCCTTTCAGATTTTGGAAGGCACTTCAGATTCTTAAACCTTGGGTCGAGTGCTGTAGCTATCTTTAGAAATCTCACATTAGTACCTTCTTTGCATTTTTTCAAATCTGTATTGAAAGTATTCTTAAAATGAACAACATGCTGGGTCATCATCTGAGACTGCCATAACATGAAATATATGGCAGTATGCGGTTAAAACACAGAGCAGGAGACATACAATTCTCCGCCAGGAGTTCACAAATTTAATTAACACATTATTTTTTTAGCAAGTGTCATCAGCATGGAAGCATGTCCTCCAGAATGGTGGCCAAAGCATGCAGGAGCATACAAACGTTTAGCATATGTGCCATGTAAATATCTTGCAATGCCGGCTACAAAAGTGCCATGCGAACGCCTGTTCTTATTTACAATGTCACCTGAAAGTGAGAAGCTGGCAGCATTATCTCACATAAATGTTTGTTTGTTTGTCTTAGCAATTGGCTGAAGAAGAGGTAGGACTGAGTGGACTTGTAGGGTCTAAAGTTTGACATTGTTTTATTTTTGAGTGCAGTTATGTAAAAATAAATCTACATTTTTAAGTCGCACTTTCACGATAAAGAGATTGTACTACAGTACTTGTATGAGGTTAATTGAAAAATACTATTTATCATTTTTACATTGCAGATATTTGTAATATAATAATGTAAAGTGAGCACTGTACACTTTGTCTTCTGTAGAAAGAACGAGGAGTACTTGTGGCACCTTAGAAACTAACAAATTTATTTGAGCATAAGCTTTCGTGGGCTAAAGACCACTTCATCTGAAACCTGTCACCATGCAAGGCTTTGTATTCTGTGTTGTAATTGAAATCAGTATATTTGAAAATGTAGAAAAACATCCACAATATTTAATAAATTTCAATTGGTATTGTTTAACAGTGCGATTAAAACTGCGATTAATTTTTGTGAGTTAATCTTGTGAGTTAACGGTGATTAATCAACAGCCCTAGAAATAATTATTTAATCTTTCAATTAGAGTAATTTTGAGTTTTAGGTATAACGAGTAAAATAAAAATGAACAGACAGAAGCATGATTTATTTTTTTTCAATTGACTGTGTCCCATTAAAAAACAACAACAAACAAATATAACAATGATTAATTTAGGTTTTCTACGTTATTTTACTTTTAGGTCCTTATCGTATGATCACATCTGGCTGGGTGGATCCCTGCACCCACATGGATTGCTTACAGGGAATCAAGGCCTTTAATGATCTTCAGTGTTATTAATAGCATAGTTAAAGATTTTTATTTACCACACTTGAGTTACAGGGTCACTGTGTCTCTTTAACACAATTTGTATCAGCACAACAACCTTTTAAAAAACTATTTCTTACATGTGTGTTAAATAACTATGCATCAGACCTGCTGGTGTGATTTAGTTTCAAACAATGTGTAAGCTAAATCATATAATACAGAACCATTTTAGTTGTGGTGTGGAAATGTTTTTTCTTGTAGAGTTTATGGCAGACTTGTGTTAGCTTGTCCCTTCATGCAGTTCTACAATACGTCCCATGCCAGTAACAAGATAAGTGCCTACTTCCAAACCAGGAAATAAGTATGAGTCTATAACGTGTTCAAATAAATGTACTTGCATTGATTGGAAGGCAGGATTCTTAAGACATATCCACCTCTATTTCTTTGAATTGAATGGTCCTCATTTGCACAGTAATTTTGTGCAGTGTGATTTCTTTAATAAAGAGCAATTTTTCTAAAGCTTTTTTTTGTTTTCCTGCCAAAGTGGCTCCGTTAGTTTCTTCTCCACGGATAATCCAAGCAAAATCTCAGTCAACAGTGAAGAAGACATCAAGTTCTCCAGAACCTATTGGAAAACCTTTATACACATCAAGTCCTTCAACAGACAAGAAGAAGCCCAAATGGATACCACCAGGTATATGCAATATGGTAACTGCAGACAAATATACCTATTTACATGTGTTTAAAAAGGTGTTCTCTAAAGTATTTGTATTTCTGAACAAGCACCTCCTCATCAAAATATGAGCTACCCCACTCACCTCTGTGTCCTAGAGTCAATTGTCCCACACAAAATTAACCTGTCCACTTTCCAGGTGCCTCAGTATCTTTTCTTTTGATAGGACAAGGGTGCTAAAGCTTTTCCCAATAGCATGGCACAAATCTCAATATAGGGATTGTCTTGTGGACATTTCCTCTTTTAAGAGGTGTCCAGCATCCCTGTTGCAATGCACTATTTGCTTCCTTACACCAATACTTGCCTACTATTATTTTTGTATTTGTAGTGGCCTTTAATATAAGTGTTTGGTCTTTTTTGAAAAAGATAGCAAGAGGGAGCAGCAGTGTGATCTTTTTCACCTTTCTCATCTATTGTCTTCTTCTGCATTTGGATCCTTTCTGCTTGGTTCTCTTTCCTTGCACATGTCTACATACTCTCAAGTCCTCTTTTCCTACTACATATGCTGCCAAATGCCTAGTTCCATGCTCCCCTGGCTATTCATCCTCCACTTATACCTCCTGCCCCTACTGGTGGCTCAGAGTGGTAGCCCACAGTTTCATCAGAGCAGACTCAGTGAGGGGAGACTCATAGTTTCTCTTCTCCTATGTAGCAGCAGCCTCTAGTGTTAGGCTAGAGGGCTACGGGCTCTTTGTTCTCTGCTGTTTTTTCATGTACCCTGCCTCTTCATGTCAATAAAAACAGGATATCTGTAAAAGCAGTTGATAAAAAGGTGAAGGAATATAGTACCATGAGACCTGCTAATGTTCTGCAGAGCACCAGCAAGTGTACAGCAGTCCAGATTTTGAGAAATGCTGTATTATGGTAGCAGAGTGAAATGTGTTGGTGTCACCCTGAGGTTACATGTAGGGGGAGCCTTAAAAGTCTCCTGCAGATTTTGTCCCCTTCTGCTGTAACTGTCAAATATGTTCCCACTGGCAGTGTACCTGATTTTTATGTGCTTTCCTGCAATATTGTTCAGGCCTCTCTGCAATTTCTAGAAGAGGATACTTATTAGCTCTTTTTTGTAAGTTAGTGACAATGATTTTTCTGTTAATTTGTGACACTTGTTTTGTTTTAAAATGCTTTCAGCTGCCTCAGGATGCAGTAGTAACCCACTGGGAGGAATTTCAGTTAAATCACCTACTCAAGGTCTCAGACTTGGCTTGTCCAGATTAGCACGAGTGAAACCACTGCACCCAACTGCTGCCAGCAGTTGAATGATCTATGAAAGTGTCTCTCACTTGAAGGATTACTGTATGGAAAGAAGCTGAGTGTGCGGTGGGGTTCTTTGTTTTTAAACAGGGTTGAAAACAAATGAGCAGTAAACTATTCATTAAACAGTTCATTCAGAGGGAGGAAATGCTGTCAATGTTGCTTGTCTGTTATTAATAAAGGGCCTTCATCCTTCAAGGTGCCGTGTACCACCAGTGAAGTGCTGAGCACCTTCGGCTGCTGAATAATATTACTTAATCAAGGAGACCTCAGGTTGATCAGCACCTTTGATGGATCGGGCCTAAATAAATTGATTGTGTATTTGAGATTGTACCCTTATGATGTCTATCCTCTTTTGAAAAAAAAAAAAGCGGGGGGGTATTACATTTTTAAATTGCATAAAAACAATCTAAAAAGCAGTGTATCAATTATGGATCTAAAAATATAGAATGGATTCATAATGTAACCTTAAAGTTGCAGTTTTGAATTCCCAGTTTTTAGTGTTCATTCTGTTCATAGTCCAATTAAAGAATCCCTTTAGTAAAGTGAAATCATTGTTCCTCCCAGTCCAGAAAAGTTGATTCTCAAATCTTTGTTAAAACTTATTGATATTTGTATTCGTGTGGATTTTATTTCTAAGAATGTATAATGTGCTGCTTAGAAAACTGTATTTTTAAAAAAAGTAAAATAAAATATACTTTATAAACAGCTAGTTTGTAATAGTAACTGACTTTATGCATTTTGAAAATTTCTTACAAACTTTGGCCTCAGCCCTGCAAATATGTAAGCATTACCTTATGCATGTGATTATCCCCTTGAAGTCAGTGGAACTAGTTGAGACAAATCCAAAACCCATTGAAGTTAAGCATATGCTTAAATGTTTGCAAAATCAAGGGTTTTATGATTATTTATTGTACAATAAATAGATTTTCATAAAATTTTGGAATGGTAGTTACTGAACTACCAGGACCTGACCTTAATTTAGAAATGGTGAGTCCATGGACCAAAATCAGTTTTTGTTTAAGAAGGCACACTGCCACAAAAGTCGGTTGTGCCAGTTTACACAAGCAATGAATTTGACCTCGTAACAATTCAAAGGACTAGGTAATGAATCAGTGAAGCATTTGCAAATAGATGATAGTTTTTAACTTCTTAATTCCCTTCAGTATGGGATATGGGGGAAAGGCATTAAAGGGATAAATAGCCCAGTTGTTCAGAATAATATTTGAATAATATAATTTTGTGAACTATGATGCTGTTTGAAGTAAAATAAAACTTAACTGTAATTAGTCCTTTATACAATTATACTTTTTCAGTACAAATGTGATTATAAAAATAAAACAAGATACTAAAAGATTATTTATTGTGGATTTAAGAAACCGAGGAGGTTTATTGTTTCCTGGGAATGACTAAGAGGAATTCTTGGTTCTAAGTAATGGATTCAATTTTTTAGGCAAGTCACTTGACCTCTGTGTGCCTCAATCATCCCAGTGGCAACAATAGGTAAAAGCTGGAACTTCAGTGAAAGATAGATAATTCCTTTCAGTAGTTATGCAATTTATTTGAGCTCTAAATGCATTCACAACAGATAATCACTACGTGCCATGATTTGGTTTCTGTCATAAATACCAGTAATTGTATAGTTTGGTTTTTAGCATTAATACCAATACTTTTTTTGTTCATAAAAAGCAAAGGGGGTGAGGGTATAAATGAAGAACACAGTGTTTAGCTCAGTTTGCTATAGTTTGACAACCCTGTCAAAATTATTTAAAACAGAACAAAAGAACCTCTGATCACTGACCCTAATCCTAACAGAGAGACAAGGTGGGGTGAAGTAATATCTTTTATTGGCCCAACTTCTGTTGGTAAGAGAGACAAGCTTTCAAGCTTACACAGACCTGAAGAAGAGCTCTGTATAAGCTTGAAAGCATGTCTCTCTCACGAAGAGAGGTTGGTCCAATAAAAGATATTACCTCACTCACTTTGTATCTCTAATGTCCTGGGACTGACACAGCTCAAAGATTGAAGTCCAGGACCTCCATAATAACATTCTCTGAAATGCTTCCAGTTCCATGCGTAGGGCCAGTTAGGCAGAGCTGCAGGGTCTCAGTGCATGAATAAGACAATGGTATAGGGAGGAGGGCTTTGGGTTATTAGGAACTGAGGAACCTTATGGGAAAGGAGGAGCCTATACAGGAAGGATGGGCTCCACCTAAACCAAAACGAAACCAGATTGCTGGCACATAAAAAGTTTGTAGATGAGCTTTTAAACTAAGGGCTGGGGGAAAGCCAACAGTTGTGGATGAGCATATGGTTCAGACAGAGACATCCCTTATGGGAAGATCTATTAACGAGGATTCTCTATATCCTAGTAAAGATGAGAGGATAGAAGTTGATCAAGTACAGGTGGGAACTGAAAAGAAACAGTCAAATGAAAAAGAATCCCATTCAATTACATCACAATGGCAGACAACTAAAAAGTGACAAATTTTATAAGTGCTTGTATACGGATGCTAGAATTCTAAATAATAAAATGGGTGAACTTGAGTGCCTGGTATTAAATGAGGATACAGACGTTCCCCGGGTTACGCAAGACCCGGGTTACGCAAATCCGCACTTACGGAAAAGGTTCTGTAAGATAGAAATAGGAGGGTTTTTTTAATTTGTTTTTTTGCGTAATGGTCAGGTATACGTTTCCGACTTACGCAAAATGTGAGTTGCGCGAGGCATTCTGGAACGGAACACTTGCGTAAGTCGGGGAGTGTCTGTATTGATATAATAGACATCACAGAAACTTGGTGGAATGATGATAATCAATGGTACACGGTAATACTAGGGAACAAAATATATAGGATTGACAGAATAAGACATGCTTGTTGGGGAGTGGCTCTATATATGAAAGAAAGCGTATAAAGTCAAATATAGTAAAAGTCTGAAATGAAGTCTTAAATGAATGTGATTGCAGAGCCATTGGCCATTATCTTTGAAAACTCGTGGCGAACGGGGGAGGTCCCAGATGACTGGAAAAAGGCTAATGTAGTGCCAATCTTTAAAAAAGGGAAGAAGGAGGATCCTGGGAACTACAGGCCAGTCAGCTTCACCTCAGTCCCCGGAAAAATCATGGAGCAGGTCCTCAAGGAATCAATCCTGAAGCACTTACACGAGAGGAAAGTGATCAGGAACAGTCAGCATGGATTCACCAAGGGAAGGTCATGCCTGACTAATCTAATCACCTTCTATGATGAGATTACTGATTCTGTGGATGAAGGGAAAGCAGTGGATATATTGTTTCTTGACTTTAGCAAAGCTTTTGACACAGTCTCCCACAGTATTCTTGTCAGCAAGTTAAAGAAGTATGGGCTGGATGAATGTACTATAAGGTGGGTAGAAAGTTGGCTAGATTGTCGGGCTCAACGGGTAGTGATCAATGGCTCCATGTCTAGTTGGCAGCCGGTGTCAAGTGGAGTGCCTCAGGGGTCGGTCCTGGGGCCGGTTTTGTTCAATATCTTCATAAATGATCTGGAGGATGGTGTGGATTGCACTCTCAGCAAATTTGCGGATGATACTAAACTGGGAGGAGTGGTAGATACGCTGGAGGGCAGAGATAGGATACAGAGGGACCTAGACAAATTGGAGGATTGGGCCAAAAGAAACCTGATGAGGTTCAATAAGGATAAGTGCAGGGTCCTGCACTTAGGACGGAAGAACCCAATGCACAGCTACAGACTAGGGACCGAATGGCTAGGCAGCAGTTCTGCGGAAAAGGACCTAGGGGTTACAGTGGACGAGAAGCTGGATATGAGTCAGCAGTGTGCCCTTGTTGCCAAGAAGGCCAATGGCATTTTGGGATGTATAAGTAGGGGCATAGCGAGCAAATCGAGGGACGTGATCGTTCCCCTCTATTCGACATTGGTGAGGCCTCATCTGGAGTACTGTGTCCAGTTTTGGGCCCCACACTACAAGAAGGATGTGGATAAATTGGAGAGAGTCCAGCGAAGGGCAACAAAAATGATTAGGGGTCTGGAACACATGACTTATGAGGAGAGGCTGAGGGAACTGGGATTGTTTAGTCTGCGGAAGAGAAGAATGAGGTGGGATTTGATAGCTGCTTTCAACTACCTGAGAGGTGGTTCCAGAGAGGATGGTTCTAGACTATTCTCAGTGGTAGAAGAGGACAGGACAAGGAGTAATGGTCTCAAGTTGCAGTGGGGGAGGTTTAGGTTGGATATTAGGAAAAACTTCACTAGGAGGGTGGTGAAACACTGGAATGCGTTACCTAGGGAGGTGGTAGAATTTCCTTCCTTGGAAGTTTTTAAGGTCAGGCTTGACAAAGCCTTGGCTGGGATGATTTGATTGGGGATTGGTCCTGCTTTGAGCAGGGGGTTGGACTAGATGACCTCCTGAGGTCCCTTCCAACCCTGATATTCTATGATTCTATGATAATCAAACTGTATAACTGAATCTCTAGGGATAGAAATTCCATGCTTGAATAATAAGAATATATCAGTAGGAATATACTACTGGCCACCTGAGCAGGATGACAATGGTTGATAGTGAAATGCTCCAAGAGATTAGAGAGACTGTATAGAACTGCATGCCATGCCCTCCCCAAACTCCCCCCCCGTCTCCCGCCCCACATTCCTTGCATATTTCGAGCCCGTCACAGTACCCCTTTCTCTCCATCCCTTCAAACAGGTTGCCTAATGACAGCTGGACCTATACACAGCTATGAGAGCGTCCATTAAGAGAGTGCTCCTCAGTGTCATTTCCCTTGCAGGACATCGAATTCTGTGTATTGGTTATTGCTGTTTAATAAAAATGTACTCATCGAAAGAAAGTGAATTTTTTTCTCCTACACACAGTGGTTGGTGCTGGAATTCATACACAGAGGCAATTGGCATATTTGCAGGCTACAAATCCCGCTCAAGAAGCAGTCATTACAAGGGTCATTCCAGGCGGCAAGTAAATAAAGCCTTGCTGAATGCATTACAAAAAGACATTAGTGGGGCTCATTGGCAAAATGCTACTTCAAAGCATCCCTGATTCAAATAGCCCCCCCTTGAGTCCCTCTAATATCCTAGTATCTGGCTACTCAAAGTCAGCCGCCAGGTGAGCCGTCTCAACTCTCCACCCCTTGGGGGAAATTTTCCTCCTTAGCTTCACAAATGTTACGCAGAGCACAGCAGGCTGCTATGACCATGGGAATATTTTCCTCATTGAGGTCTAACCTGCCAAAAAAGCAGCACCAGTGCACCTTTAATCTGCCAAAGGCACATTCAGTGGTCATTCTGCACAAGCTGAGCCTTTTGTTGAAGCGCTCCTTGCTATCAAGGTTTCTGGTATAAGACTTCTTAAGCCATGGGAATAAGAGGTAGGCTGGATCTCCCAGGATCACTACAGGCATTTCACCATCCCCATTTGAATCTTCTGGTCTGTAAAGAAAGTTCCCGTTTGCAGCTTGCTTAACATGCCAGTGTTCCTGAAGATGCATGCGTCGTGTACCGTCCCTGACCACCCCACGTTGATATCAGTGAAACGACCCCAGTGATCCATCAGTGCCTGCAATACCATAGAGAAGTAGCCCTTTCTACTGATGTACTCTCTCACAAGACGGTCTGGGGCCAGAATTGGGATATGCGTGCCATCTGTCACCTTGCCGCAGTTAGAGAATCCCATTGCCACAAACCCGTTCACTCTTTCACACACATTTCCCAGAGTCAGTCCTTCTTGGCAGGATGTGATTAATGGCCCTGCATGCTTGCATGAATGCAACCCCCACAGTGGACTTCCCAACTCCAAACTGATGCATGACTGACCAGGAGCAATCTGGAGTTGCCAGCTTCCACACAGTGATCCCTGCATGCTTCTCCCACAAGAGGGTAGCTCTCATTTTGGTGTACTTGTGCTGCAGGGCAGGGGTGAGCGCCGCACACAGTTCCAGGAAGGTGGCTTTGTGCATCCAAAAGTTCTGCTGCCACTGCTTGTCATCCCAGACCTGCGTCATGATGCGATCCCACCACTCAGTGCTTGTTTCCTGAGCCCAATAGTGATGGTCCACCATGTGCAGCTGCTCCATGAATGCCAAAAGTAATCTGGATTTGTGTCTTTCCATGGCACACAGCAGGGCAGGCACCACGGATTCCTGTTCAGATTTGCAGGTCATGAAATACTGCATGATCAGCGGTGTTGTGTTCATAACACTTATCACAAGACCAGAGAGCAGTGCAGGATCCATGTTTTCAGGCAGAGGTGGCAGGCACACCGTTTACAGGGGCCGTTGAAAAATGGCATGAAGTGTAGTTGGAATGATGGAACAGAAAAAACTGCATCATGGGATGGTGAGCCTTCACCCATGATGTACTGCAATCCATTTCCCATTCCCACAACTCCTAGCAGCTTCCACGCACGTGAAGGTGGCTAGCTGTACAGTGGGATAGCTACCCACAGTGCACTGCTCTCTCTCTCGCTACTAGAGCACCAACTGTGGACATGCTCTGAGGACACAAGGAGCGTTGTGTGAACATGCACAGGCAATGTGATTATAGCGGTTTATGATCGGCAGCGTAACTTGTGTCGACTTAATTCTGTAGGGTACACATAGCCATAGTCTCTCTCCTTGAGAGGTGTATAGACGATGTTTCTGGCTGGATGTGTCAGGGCTGCCTCACGCTCCACTTGAAGAAGACAGAAGTCTCGCTAGTATGTCTGGTTGGTAGGGTCATTGCTATGAAGGGTTTTGCTTCCTTTCCGCCCCAACTTATAAAGGGACACAGAAGGAGCCAAAAAAGACTGGATAATGCATAAAATGGAGACCCTAACCATTTGAAATCCCATTGTCTTTTGTCAAGCATAGGTTGATTGTATTATCCGGGCCATTTTCCATCTCAGGAAATTACTTTCTATGTAAATACCGCCTCCAATTTCAGCCATTATATAATGTTCTTCTTCCCTTTCTGCTCTGAATTCTTTTGTAGTGTTGCTGTGCACTGTTAAACTTTTTCTGTGTTTCGCTCCACTGGCTGGCTGTTCATTAGTGAGACAGTAAGTAGTCTATGTATGCATTTTGATTTTAGTTTGCTAGGCACTTGGCGATCCTTCAGAAAGAAAGGTGCTTTGTGAATATAAGGTGGAGCAGCATTAAACAACATAGTAGTAAACCTGGCCAGTGCCTTATCTACACTAGTGCTCTTCCCATTGCTACCATTGGTGGAACTGCACTGGTGATAAGGCAGTTTAATGGTAAGTGAGTTTAAAAATAGGGTTATAGTAGACAAGGTCTTTGGCTGTAGCTCCTGGTCCACTACCTTGCTTCCAACTCCTCTAAAAATCTGATTGAGCTGGGTACCACTCACCCTGGCTGAAGCAAAAGGATGATTGTCACTCCAGGGTAACAAGGAATTTTATTCAGAGCTATATACAAATCTGGCTACCATCTCTTACAGATGAAATCAAAAACAATATAATTGCAATCTCACATGCAAATTTACTAATTATTTACATAACTTTTGAGGGTAGTTTGGTCACTATGACCACAAGAATGCAGTTTGTCATTTAGAATATTACTACATCATAGATACAATCTGCAGAATTCCACTGCCGCAAAGACACCATGCATCTGCTCTGGCCCTAACACTAGCCTTGATCCCAAGCATGCTTATAAAAACTAGATTCAAAATGGCAAAATCTTGGGGACAGTGCAGGACGGTGGTGCTGTGAATGTGCATGCAGCAGGTTTCCTTACCTGCAGGCATTCTTCTGTGTCATCGGCTTGTGCATTTCTCACTTCAAACTCTCTTTGAGTGCAGTGATAATGCCACAGAAAAAGAGAAAATCGCCAAATGAGAAAAATCGGCAGAGGCCTACTGAACACAATTTGAGGTTAAGTACTGGTGATTGGTGGGATGGAGCTGCATGTTCAGGTACACCCAGTGCAACTCCCTATTCTCCTTCACGCCAGGCAAGTCCCGGGGACCCCATTTTTGAAAATGGTGATTCTCTGGGGATCTCATGGAAGACGTTTCTTTCTGCATTAAGATCCATGGAGGAAAGGTTGGAGATTAGGATTGATGCCTTGGCTCCACAGTTGTTAAAAACTGAAACTTCTATTGAATCATGGTGGGAAACTTTGAAGACACTTACTAATTGTTTATTAATAATTACTTATAATTATATAGCAAGGTCTATGACATTTGGAAATGGAGGTTGAAAGACTTAATAATGTGAACAGTGTATTAATTAAAGAAAATATATTATTTTTTAAAATAGATAGATTGGAGGGCAGTAGAATCATAGGACTGGAAGGGACCTGGAGAGGTCATCTAGTCCAATCCCCTGCACTCACTGCAGGTCTAAGTATTATCTAGCCGTGTTGGGTCTTGACACTAGAGTTAAGACCTTCCCGTTGGATCTAACTCTTATCCGCATTCCTGAACTCTTGATTATACTGCAGAACTTGGTTGCATAGTCTGCATTCATATCCCACAGATAACTCCCATTGACTTTAGTGGGAGTTTTGCTCACTGATCAGATGCAAAATATGCAACAGAGATCTGCGGTGAGCATCTGAAAACAGGAATATGTGCTAAATTCGAGTTCCTCAATATGTGAAAAGTATGTTTTGTATTCAAATACTTAGGGTTCATTCAAGACAGAAAACACTGTTGCAAGTTTATTGTTTCTAAGGTGCTGAAATATTACAGCGATGGGTATGGTAGAAGAACCTAGACAGATAGAGCAATTATGACTTGCAATAACAATTGGGGTTTCCTTAAAATGAAGTGAGAATTAAGATTTATCAGTATTTTATGAGCACTGCTATGATTTTTGTCCTCATCCTATTTTCTAGTGTTCTTTATAGAGCTGAATAATTTATTAGCATACATAAATAATAGGTAAGACAATTAAATAAATAATAAATAAAAGAAAGACAAATAAACCAATACATAATTTTGTCTATACACAATTACATTATTACAGATAAAGCTGAGTGATCATATAAACTCTTATAAGCAATTAAAATAAGCTCTCTCTATATACTTACATAGTAGTAAAAGCCATTGTTTAATATTACACTGGGATTTACATTATAAAACTTTTCCACTTGCTCATGACTTTATGAAAAATGATCCATTTAGCTTAAATTTTTTATGCATGACCTCAGCCCTGGGTAAATTGTCTTGTTTGTTTGTACTTTTGTTTGTTTGGGAAATGTCAGCAACATCTATCCAGGAATCCTGAGTAGACAGAAGTAATTTGTAACATTTTCTTCCTCAGCTTTGATGAGATAGGATCTTGGAGTATTTCATTTTTCCTGTAGGCTCACTCCACTATTTCTTACCAACTGTTTTAGCTTCAGAGTTTAAGTCTGGTAAGGGCCTAGTAGAATTTCTTTTGTCATGAAACTTTTTATACAAATCTTTCTGTTTCATATAACACCTTATCTTTTTCAGAATTTGGCCAATAAGGCTCTAGTTTCGGCAAAAAGATGGCATATTTATGTGAATTTGATTTTCTAATAACAACTGTTGGACTATTTATCACTGTTTAAACAGTTAGCTCAGGAAGGCTGGAAATGGATTATTCTGCTTCAGGATACTTTTGACAGTCTGGACTTCTCTCTCTGCATTGCCATTCCCTTGAGGGTAATATGAACTAGAGGTAGCATACTGGAATGTCTTGAATTTTGCAGATGAAAAATTATTGGAAATTAACTGATTATAGATTACATAGAGACCAAACACTTTCATTTATAACTATCTTGCTGAATGTAGTTCGCATGAGAAATATCTCTATGAAACATGAAAAATAGTTAATGACCACTAAATATAATTGGCCATTGTAGTCAGATGTAGCTGTAGCTGCCACGATCCATCAGGCAGAGGAGTTTAAATGTTCTTTGTGCTGGGAGCCTGTTGTCACTGCCGGTGCAAGATATTACTTTATTTTTAATGGCTATACTGATTTCTAGGTACCAGATGGCTTGTGCACTTGTTCTCAACATATGCTTAATCCCATGTGAGCTTCAAATATCTGGATCACTCCCTCACCTTTCAGTATTTCTGGGAAGACTGTGAATTTATTCTTGGTTCAGAGGCTCTTGGTTTGTCAGTGCAGTGACACTCAATTCATTAAGTAATGCGAAAAGCCCTCATCAGAAGTATGTTTGGCCACCCTCCTTAAGATACTGCATTATTGTTATAAGCTCTCTCTTTGCATTGGTGAGGTAAGTAGTGAAGGCATAATTTACTTTTATTTCAGTGTTGCTGAATTTAATAAGTTCAACACAAATCCTTATAGTTTCATTTGTTTTCAAAAACAGGAACAATATGGTCATGCCACTCAGTTGGTTCATGAATCTGCACAATAATTCCATTACTCTCCCTCATTCAAACTCCACTTGCACGTTTGGCGGCAGTGAAACAGATGATCTCCCCTGGGCTTTGCAGTAGGTATCAGGCCACGCTTTACAGGATATCCCTTAATGAGACCAGTATCTCCGAGCACATCAGTATTTATCTGGCTTATATGTTTGATTAATTCTCTTGTCTTTGTGGACTTTGGCCCAGCATACTAACAACCTTGTCACTGTAGACCACAAACATACAGAAACTAGATGGCGTGCCACTTAATTCTGTGATTCTCTATGCAGCAAACTGTCGATTTGCTGAATAATACATAATTGCATTTGACCACAATCTGTCCAGAAATTCCAAAGTAGCTTTGGTGGGCTGCAGCTGATGTGTGACAGCATTGTGTCATAAATCAGTGCAATGAAAAATAACATCCTATTTGAATCAAATCCACCTCTGATGTGCTACATCTTTGCCTTCCTCACACACAATATTCAGCAAGTTTCTATAAGTTTCTAATAACCTCATTATCCAGCTATGTTGGAAGGACAGGAGACACTGGATGTGGTTTAATTAGGCTGCAACTTTATTCTTAACTGTCTGGGAGTGTACAGTGCAGGTAATTCCATAATCATTTCAATATATACCGAAGAGGCTTCTGGCAGCCCTCCCCTTTACCCATCCTGGTCCCCGGCCAACCTGCTGGGTGGGAGGGACTATGAAAGAGAGGGGGTTGGCTCCCTGCTGTACCAGTCATAAAAGCCCCGAGCCTCTCTTGTTTCATAGAATCATAGAAACATAGAATATCAGGGTTGGAAGGGACCTCAGGAGGTCATCTAGTCCAACCCCCTGCTCAAAGCAGGACCAATCCCCAACTAAATCATCCCAGCCAGGGCTTTGTCAAGCCCGACCTTAAAAACTTCTAAGGAAGGAGTTTCCACCACCTCCCTAGGTAGCGCATTCCAGTGTTTCACCACCCTCCTAGTGAAAAAGTTTTTCCTAATATCCAAACTAAACCTCCCCCACTGCAACTTGAGACCATTACTCCTTGTTCTGTCATCTGCTACCACTGAGAACAGTCTAGATCCATCCCCTTTGAAACCCCCTTTCAGGTAGTTGAAAGCAGCTATCAAATCCCACCTCATTTTTCTCTTCCACAGACTAAACAATCCCAGTTCCCTCAGCCTCTCCTCATAAGTCATGTGTTCCAGTCCCCTAATCATTTTTGTTGCCCTCCGCTGGACGTTTTCCAATTTTTCCACATCCTTCTTGTAGTGTGGGGCCCAAAACTGGACACAGTATTCCAGATGAGGCCTCACCAATGTCGAATAGAGGGGAATGATCACGTCCCTCGATCTGCTGGCAATGCCCCTACTTATACATCCCAAAATGCCATTGGCCTTCTTGGCAACAAGGGCACACTGTTTCTGTTCCTTGAAAGAATACCTCCTTTAAATCTTTTACCAATCCATTTTATCTGATCACTGTGTCCCTTCCCTACAGAGTACCTGTACTGGACATCAGCACTACATTGACATAATCAGTTGCAACATCATAGTATAACTCCTGTTTCATGTTCTCCCCATCTAATCCCCTCTCCCCCGAACCTTACTGAATTGCCAGTTAATACCAGTAAGGTACATTGTATTAAAAATACAATTGTGTATGGGATGTTGTCAGGGCCGGATTAACGCATAGTCTAATAAGGCCTTAGGCCCTCCTATTTTTAGGTCCTACTTTAGGCCCTACTTTTTAGGCTCTCCTATTTTTAGGCCCTATTGTAGGCCCTCCGTTTCATATTGAAGTAACAGCTGAGCGACAGTAGCGGGGCCAGCGGAAATTTTTTTGTCTCATTAGATATAGCTTTGTATAAATTAATCCATCAAGACGGTGAATTCAATGTATAGTGGTTTTGATTTTGTCTTTGTGGGCTAGTAAGTGTTTGTGGGCCCAAGCAATATTGAACTTTGTACACAGAAGCCTACACTGGACTACAGAGACCATGTCAAAGAAAGGAGGATGGCAGAAGTTGAAGGAGGCCAAAGAAAGACGGCAAAGACAAGATGTAGTGCTGAAAGGTACTCCTTTCATCCTAACATTTTTTCCTCCTACTAAGTCTGGTGGTGAGGAAGTCCAGGCGAATACCAGCCCAAGTGAACCTGCTGCTCCTGCACCTGATGGAAAGGAGCAGCCTCCTGTGACTTCTCTAGCTGCAGTCTCATCCCGCTCCTCTGAAGACTTTCCCAGTGATAGTAATACAAAAATATCCTTCTCCAACCATCCAGGCAAGTGGGACTTGACTTCTCAAGATCTCATTGCATATTGGACTGAGAAGGGCCCACAGAAATGCCAGATTCTAGATGCTGACTTTTCATTGACAAAGCGAGAGGACACCAATCAGAATCGTTATCTGACCAAATCAATGTTTGAATATGTGAAGCCTAACAAACAGATTGGCAAGTGAGAATGGCTCATCTATTCACCTTCTAAGAAGAAAGTGTCCTGTTTTTATTGCCACCTGTTTTCTGATCCAAAGTGTGGGGAATGTTCTGCAAAGGCTTCAATAATTGGAAGACTACTGCCTACATTACCAATCATGCAATGAGTAAGCAGCATGCATTGTCCATTAGCAGGTACCATGCCCAAAAGAAAGTTAGCGGCAGAATTGATACCCAAATGGAAAACCAGTTTTTGGAAGCTTGGGCTTATTGGAAGAACGTTCTCAGATGCATAGCTGAAACCATAGGTTTTCTTGCTGAGCATGGTCTGCCATTCCGTGGCTCAGATGAGACTGTTGGATCGAAACACAATGGCAATTACCTTGGCATTCTAGAACTAATCGCTAAGTTCGACCCTTTTGTAGCTCAGCACATCAATGAACACGCAAATCATGGAAAATGCCATACATCATATCTATCAAAGACTATTATTGATTAATTCATTCCACTGCTGGCAAAGATGACACTATCAGCCATTGTACATGAGATCAAAGATGTGGGATATTTCTCAGGGTATGTCTACACTACGGAATTAGGTCGAATTTATAGAAGTCGATTTTTTAGAAATTGGTTTTATATATTTGAGTGTGTGTGTCCCCACAGAAAATGCTCTAAGTGCATTAAGTGCATTAACTCAGCGGAGTGCTTCCACAGTACCGAGGCTAGAGTCGACTTCCGGAGCGTTGCACTGTGGGTGGCTATCCCACAGTTCCCGCAGTCTCCGCTGCCCATTGGAATTCTGGGTTGAGATCCCAAGGCCTGATGGGGCTAAAACATTGTCGCGGGTGGTTCTGGGTACATATCATCAGGCCCCCGTTCCCTCCCTCCCTCCGTGAAAGCAAGGGCAGATAATCGTTTCGCGCCTTTTTTCCTGAGTTACCTGTGCAGACGCCATACCACGGCAAGCATGGAGCCCGCTCAGGTAACCGTCACTGTATGTCTCCTGGGTGCTGGCAGACGTGGTACTGCATTGCTACACAGTAGCCATTGCTACACAGCAACCCATTGCCTTGTGGTAGCAGACGGTGCAATACGACTGGTAGCCGTCATCGTCATGTCCGAGGTGCTCCTGGCCACATCGGCTGGGAGCGCCTGGACAGACATGGGCGCAGGGACTAAATTTGGAGTGACTTGACCAGGTCATTCTCTTTAGTCCTGCAGTCCGTCCTATTGAACCGTCTTATGGTGAGCAGGCAGGCAATACGGATTGCTAGCAGTCGTACTGTACCATCTTCTGCCGGGCAGGCAAGAGATGAGGATGGCTAGCAGTCGTATTGCATCATCTTCTGCCGGGCAGCCATGAGATGTGGATGGCATGCAGTCCTTCTGCACCGTCTGCTGCCAGCCAAAGATATAAAAGATAGATGGAGTGGATCAAAACAAGAAATAGACCAGATTTGTTTTGTACTCATTTGCTTCCTCCCCTCCCCTGTCTAGGGGACTCATTCCTCTAGGTCACACTGTAGTCACTCACAGGGAAGGTGCAGCGAGGTAAATCTAGCCATGTATCAATCAGAGGCCAGACTAACCTCCTTGTTCCAATAAGAACAATTACTTGGGTGCACCATTTCTTATAGGAACCCTCGTGAAGTCCTGCCTGAAATACTCCTTGATGTAAAGCCACCCCCTTTGTTGATTTTAGCTCCCTGAAGCCAACCCTGTAAGCCGTGTCATCAGTCGCCCCTCCCTGCGTCAGAGCAATGGCAAACAATCGTGCATCTGAGTTGAGAGTGCTGTCCAGAGCAGTCACAATGGAGCACTCTGGGATAGCTCCCGGAGGCCAATACCGTTGAATTGTGTCCACAGTACCCCAAATTCGACCCGGCAAGGCCGATTTAAGCGCTAATCCACTTGTCAGGGGTGGAGTAAGGAAATCGATTTTAAGAGCCCTTTAAGTCGAAATAAAGGGCTTCATCGTGTGGACGGGTGCAGGTTTACATCGATTTAACGCTGCTAAATTCGACCTAAAGTCCTAGTGTAGACCAGGGCTTAGTGTCTGTCGACTCAACACCTGAGGTGTCACATGCAGATCAGCTGACTGTTATCTTTGAGATTGGTCAGGATGGTGATGGTTTGCTTCCATACCTGTGGACAGTGGCACACTTAAAAACCTGAGGTTTTGCTTTCTGCAGCTTCCTCCCTTGTCCACCGGTTTTTCCCCCCGCCACTACAAAACAAAAAGACATCAAATAATCTTAATATTGTTTCAATCAGGAAAAAGATAAAAATCACCAACTTTAAGTGAATTTGGACATGGGCGATCAAAAATCAACAGTAGTCTCTCTTTCTCTCTCTCTCTTTTTTTTTTTTACAAGACCCCCTTCCCCCCGGTCTATTGCTCCCATCTATTCTTATCTCTGTATGTTTACTTTATGTGTGACATGCCCATCTCTCTGATATCCAGGGTCCTCTATTTTATCTGTAGGCACCCTTTACTAGAGGGGCGCGCCACTCTGAGCAAGCAGCGGGTTACATATCCAATTTCACTTTCACAGTTTTTGTGCTTGTGGCCCAGGAATCCACATTTACAGTGCTGCCAAAACTCCTCAGAATAGAAAGCCTGAGAAAGCTCAAAAAAATCTGAGGTTGGACAGTTTTATGTTTTCCTTCTTGAACAAATGAGTAACTTACAAGGACATCTCTTGCTTTTTCAGTTTTTGTATCTATCTTAAATCTGGAAAATCTGTTCATTCTGGTCATGTTACAGCACTAACTGAATTGAACGACAGTGCAGGGTAGCAATCAGACATTTCTTTCAAAAATATGTTCTACCACTAGGCAGGCTATTTGTCCTCCTTTTCTAAGGTTTGTTCCCTGACTGGTACCGAGACAAAAATGGATGTTGTTTTGTCTGGTATTGGACAAGAGATGCCGTTTTGAAGAGCACACCACCCCACCCCTATCTCTGTGACCTCAAGGGGAAAAAAATTAAGTCGTGGAATAGTTTTCCAAAGGAAGTGCTGGAAGCTCCATTTTTTTGGCACATAAATTAGCCAAAGCTCTAGATAATTTCCTGTAGGAATTTCACTATGATGATGGACAGAATGATCTTACAGGCCTTTTCCATCTTGAATTTCTATGATTCTTTGGTTTCAGAGTAACAGCCGTGTTAGTCTGTATTCGTAAAAAGAAAAAAGAAAAGGAGTACTTGTGGCACCTTAGAGACTAACCAGTTTATTTGAGCATGAGCTTTCGTGAGCTACAGCTGAACAACAACCACCACCACAAATATTACTTTCTAAAAAGCAAACAAGTTCTTAATCTTTCATTTTAAAATCACCATTTTATAAGGATAGCAGTATACTGCAGGTTGTTCATTTCTCAGTCAATATACACTTAATGCACTTGACTCAGCCAAGGTATTCATATATTTGAGGAAAATGCATATCCTGATGCTTTGGATGGGATCTCTGAAGAAACTTAGCTGGTCAGAAAAAGCAGCAGCTATTCCAGGCCTCTGTTTTTTCAGCTTTAGTTTTTCTGTGTCTTAAAAGTCACCTAGCATGGAAGAACAAGTGGTCAACAATTCGTACAGAACAAGGACCCACTCCTGCAAGTCCATACTGTCATAGGACTACTGACGTGAATAATGGCTGCAGGATTCTGTCCTAAAAGTTTTTTATATCTTGTAAACAAGACTCCGAATTTTCTAACAGTTTCAAACTGTAGTTCCTCAATTCTGCTTGATGGTCTATAATCAAAATCAGGCTCATGCTTAGTATAATTTGGGAAACATTCTAATTGTTATTAGGTCCAAAATTATTATAATTATTATTAATTATTATTATTTTATTATTATTACTATTTTATTTGTCAAGTCTTTCTCTTTTCCTGAGAACTTTTATTATCAAATGAGATAACACAATAGCAAAAAGCCTCATTTTGAGAAAGAGTAAATATCTATCTATCTAGCTATCTATTTCAGTTATTTCTGTGCGAATCTTTTAGAAGTTGTGGGAGAGCCACCAAAGGTCTTGGAATGCTGTGGAGGCTGTCAATAGGAAGGCAGCAAAAAGATAGTGCAAAATGTAGACACATATTGAAAGAAATAGAAAACATCAGCCTGGCTGGATGGTTTGTTAGAACATTTAGAATCAAAAATCCGTATTTAGGAACAAAGTCTGATATCCTAACTCATCCTTAATAGCACTTTGCTCCATAAATACTTTCATTGACTTTGTCGGTGCTATTCATTGAGTCAGATAGTATTCAACATAAGTAAGGGTATCAGAATCTGGTCCTTGGCAAAGGATGTTTTCCCTGACTTCCTCCTTACAAATAAATCGCTGAAGAGCATTGATAGCAACATATTACTAAAAATCTACAGCCTGAAGTCCAGGGTCCGTATTCTGCTGCTCTTTCTTCCTTGTGTCAGGATCCTGAACTCGACCATCTCATGGTCACTGCCTCCCAGGTTCCCATCCACTTTTGCTTCCTCCACTAATTCTTCCCCGTTTGTGAGCAGCATGTCAAGAAGAGCTCTGCCCCTAGTTGGTTCCTCCAGCACTTGCACCAGGAAATTGTCCCCTACACTTTCCAAAAACTTCCTGGATTGTCTGTGCACTGCTGTATTGCTCTCCTAGTGGATACCGGGGTGACTGAAGTCCCCACGAGAACCAGGGCCTGTGATCTAGTAACTTCTGTTGGTTGCATGAAGAAAGCCTCGTCCACCTCATCCCCCTGGTCTGGTGGTCTATAGCAGACTCCCACCACGATATCACCCTTGTTGCTCACACTTCTAAACTTAATCCAGAGACTCTCAGGTTTTTCCTGCAGTTTCATACTGGAGCTCTGAGCAGTCATACTGCTCTCTTACATACAATGCAACTCCCCCACCTTTTCTGCCCTGCCTGTCCTTCCTGAACAGTTTATACCCATCCATGACAGTGCTCCAGTCATGTGAGTTACCCCATCAAGTCTCCGTTATTCTAATCACATCATAATTCCTTGACTGTGCCAGGACTTCCAGTTCTCTCTGCTTGTTTCCAGGCTTCTTACATTTGTGTATAGGCACTTAAGATAACTCGCTGATCATCCTGCTTTCTCAGGAAAGCTTAACTTCTATACCAGTCAGCTTAACTTCTGTACCTGAAAAGATAATGGAGCAAATAATTAAACAACCAATTTGCAGGCACCTAGAAGATAATAAGGTAATAAGTAACAGTCAGCATGGATTTGTCAAGAACAAATCACGTCAAACCAACCTGATAGCTTGTGAATAGGGGGGAAGCAGTAGATGTGGTGTATCTGGACTTCAGTAAGCCTTGTGATACTGTCTCGCATGACCTTCTCATAAAGAAACTAGGGAAATACAACCTAGATGGAGCTACTATAAGGCCATGCACCTTCACTCAATTTTCTTTAATGCAATTTGTTCCCTAAAGGAAAAAAATCTTTTTAATCATTCCAAGACTGGATACTTACTAGCCAGCAAACTCGTCATCTTATTTTTTCATCAAAAAAAAAAGAACAAAATTATACTCGTGTATTATATTCCAGTGACATTATATGTGAATAGATACTGCTTGCAATATTTCAGTGAATTGAGTAGCTTCATTCCAGAACTTTTTTTTTTCAGGATGGTCAGAATAGTTTCCCCATAAGCACAGGCATAATATATAGTGTGTTTAGTAGTGAGGTCCCACTGATTAATTTTCTTTGTCATCACTTGGTAGGAAGAAAATTGCTTCCAAGCCTGAAAAACTACGAATAGGCAGATCTAGCGTCCTCCCTGTCATCATTAAATCAGAGAGAAAAACACAATTAACACAGGCAAAGGTAAGACCCCTTGATTTTCAGTCCTTTGCAGATCTCAGAGAGGTAGGTGTAATGTCCTGTTAAATCAGAATATGATGGCATTTTCCTGTGCCAGAAGTAGGAATCAATTGGCAGCTAAAACCAAGAGCCAGACTGAATTCAGAGTTGGAGGACACAAGAAGCTTTGTTAGTCTTCTGTGCACCTCCCACACAAGGGTGAGTCATAATCACAGACCCTCCACTTGACGGAATTCAGGGACTTCTCAGTCCACATGGCCTGGGGTACACACTCCCCTAAACAGAGACAGGAGGGGCCATGGTCCCTCCCATTCCAATCCACAGAACAGGCCATGTGCATCAGTGGAGCAGGCTGTACCATCTTAGCCTGCTTAGTCCCCCTCTGTGTTGGTCACTCAGACCTGAATGCACAAAAGGAGTAAGGTGCCTAAGTCTCATTGTAGGCACCTAAGTCCCAATTTTTGGACTGCTGCAATGCGCAAAGTCCAGCTGAACCCTGTAGGGGCCTAAGCTCACTCATCACCTAAATTTTGCAGAATAAAAGTTGCCTAGGTACAAGGGTGACGGATTCTTCCTGAAAGGGGTGGGGGAGCGCGCACAAGGCACCGCCCCCCCTCCCCCCCCCCCGTAGTCCCATACCTGCCCCTCCTCTTCCCTATGAGGCTCCTCTCCCTCAGCCAAGCTGGAGCCGGGCCGGGGAGCCTGGGCCCCTACACCTGTCTGGAGGGGGAGGAGGGCGAGAGCAGCCCCAGCATGTGTCCCTATCTCCGCCCCCCCCAGCATCTCTTACCCTGACCCAGCTCTGGCTTCTGGCCTGACCTGGGGGTGGGGCCTCGGGGGCCGAAGAGCCACAGCCAGGCCATGGTAAGAGCCCCCCAGGAAGCTGCGAGGAGCCACAGACCCTCCATCTGCCCTGGGTAGGGGATGGGGACACAGGCCGGGGTCTGCTCTCGGACCCTCTCACCTGGAGCAGGTGGAAGCTCTGCATAGCTGCCCAGGCTGCTCTTCCCCAGGCCTGGCTCCAGCTTCCGGCCCCCAAGGCCCCGCCCCCAGGTCAGGCCAGAAGCCAGAGCTCAAAAGTGGGAGGGCCACGGCCGCTTGGCCCCCCTGTTCCAGCGTCCCTGCCTAGGTGCCAGTGTGACTGCCTCTGCGCATGTGCACTGCTGCCTCCCTCTGGGCATCCAGATGCCGAGCTCCGCCTCCAACAGTGATTCACAAACCAGGCGAAGATAAGTGTTTTGCTGCCCAAGTCATGTGATGTGCTGTGCAGGTCCCAATCCGGCAAGCGTGCTCAGAGGGTGCCTACCAGATTGCCCTCCCTCCCCCTGGTGAGTTCACACAATAACAGCTGGGGGAGGGGAGGGAAAGGAGGACTTTCCTCAAAACTTTTAGCCCAGTGGTTAGGGAACTCACCTGGGAGGTGGGAGACTCTCGTTCAAGTTCCCCCTCTGCTTGAGAGGTTGAAGGAATTTGAACAGGGCTCTGCTGCCTCTTAGGGTCTGTCTACACTGCAATTAAACACCCGTGGCTGGCCCACACCAGCTGACTCAGGCTTGCGGGGCTTGGGCTGTGGGGCTATTTAACTGCAGTGAAGATGTTCTGGCATGGGCTACAGCCTGCACTTTGGGACACCCCCAACCCAAACCTCGCAGGGTCCTAGAGCCCAGGTTCTAATCACTGAGCTACGGGATAGTCCAATGTGGGGCTGGTTCAGTCTCTCCTGTTGAAGCTATTGCACTCTGGATAAATAATGAGAGAGTCATTGGACTTGATCCTGGGTGTTCCACCTCCTGGGCGAGTTCTCTAACCACTGGGCTAAAGAGTCATTCTCATGCACATATGCACATGCTCTCTCTCGCTCGCTTGCTCTCATTCTCTCTCTCGCCTCCCCCCCCCCCCCAACTCTTTAGCAGTGTAAGTGCCTAATACAAGAGAGGGTTTGCAGCTGAGATAGGCACCACCCTGCCAGCCAGCGGTCAGAGCTCATCTCTGAGATAGGGGCAGGGTTTAGCATGCACATCTATTGTAGGCATCTCCCTGCCTATGCTGCTGGCTTTTGTTAATTGCATTCTAAAGCGTCTACCTCTCTCTAGAAGCTTAGGTGCCTAACTCAGGATTTGCACATCACAACACCTAACTCCTTTTGTGCATTCAGGCCTCAGTGCTACTCTCCTGGCTCTATGCCTCTGGAGGATCCCACCGCCGCAGGATGTGGTTTAGAGAACCAGGTACAGCAGCTCTACAGCCATAATCTACTGACAGTGCAGCCCAAAGGGGCAGGGTCACATGGAGATAGCTGGCCCACTGTGTTAAAGATCACACTGTGCACATTGATATGTCTACAATGCAGGACAATGGTTATACTTTGAATTATGGTCAGCAGGCCAGTCAGTAATCAAACAAAAAGGAGGATTTGGGGATTAATGGTAATGCAAAAGCAATTGAGGCGTATTCCTGTTCCCACTGAACCCAGTTTTGCCGTTGGTGTCAATTAGAGCAGAAGCAGGGCATCTGGGGAGCAGTCACTTGTCATGTGACATTTTTCTTAGCTTCGTAATACTGAAAACCGAGACCTAGAAATGCTGTGGTTGCAGTGACTACTGATTGTGGATCTATAGTAAACTGCCAACATTAGCATAAAAGAAGGAATGTGCTATGAACAGGTTTTGTAGTTATTACATATATGTTTTCCTTTGGGTTGTATTAGTCACTAATCATTTCAAGCAGTGCATTTAGTTTCATTCTGCTCTTTACTTAGTAGTTCACTGCTTGACTGTCTTTCTGTGCTTCAAGTACTGCTGCCTTTTTTGTCCAGTACTTATCTGAAACTGTGGAGCCTTGTGTTTATCAGCAGTACACTGCATGTATCAACTCTATAACCCTCCATGATCAGGATTCATCAGGGCATTGTCTTGTGCTGGTGGCAATGAGATTCTTCTACATCTCATTTATTCTGATACGGTGCAGTATTTTTCATAACTCATGTATGTGTGGCAGAGCTCACATGTTTTCTTGCTCTCTCACCATGCTTACAGCATATCCCTGTCATCCTCCCATGCTCCATATCAGTGTAATATGCTATGAACAAAACTTTACAATGAAAATTTAAAGGTGGTCCCAGCTCCCTCTCCCCATCTTCTCTCTATGGTACTTATATGGTCCCCATCACCATAGTATCTGAGTACCTCACAGTCTTTAATGTATTTATCCTCACAACATCCCTGAGAGGGAGGGAAGTGCTATTAGCCCCATTTTACAGATGGGAAATTGAGGCACAAGAAAGCAAAGTGGCATGCCCACGGTCATCTTGAGTTTCACTGTCAAAGGGGCCTTGGGGGGGAACATTCACCATCTATCTAAAAGATGCTATTTGTTTTCTTTCCTTATGAAAACAAAAAGTGATAATTAATATTAAAGTAAGATATTTTTTAATGCCCCCACCCGCAAATAGTCGTCTTTTTCCTTCTGGAACTGATTTCCTAGCCTAGTGATTCATAGACAAAAAAATCTCTCTCTGAAAATAAACTAGAGTTGTCAATTTACATGGTCACTTGCACATTTTTAACCTACTTTGTTAGCTGTTAGCCATGCTATGGTGCATATTTTACTGCTATTGATTATTACTGTAATGTATTTTGCCTAAGGCTCAGTAGAAGGGTTCAATGAATTTCCTTGGGCAAACTGGGGAAAATGGTAACGTGGTGATGAAACTGGGGAGAGTGGGTGGATGAAAGATTTACAGAGGTGAGAGTGGAACACTAGAGAGCACTGAAATGCCAAAGGAAATCTTATCTGTGTTAACAATCGATTCCAATTGCATCTGACGGCTTCAATACACTGATTAGTTCTGCTGGTGTCTGGGCCACTGAAACTATGTAGAATTTAATGGAGCAGATTGCATCGCTTTCTTGCTCTTCTTTGAACTTTCTTGAGTGATTAGGGAACATCTGCTCTTACTAGTAGTGACCTTTCCCCCTATAATAACATACCGTTGATCTCCATTCTCTGAGTTCCCAGAACTGTGCCTGTTATATAGTGTGCTGTATTTTGAGATTACCATTTCCAGGTAAATGTGTGAGTTACACCTGGCAAAATTAACTTGGCTAGCACAAGCTGGATTTCACAGCCACACTGGGGAGAAAAGCCTGTATTTACTTTCCTCCACCTACAATTATAAAAGATTCAACAATATTTCAATATACAGTTAACACTGGGTTCATAATGCTCAGTTTTTGCATGTTACAGCCAAATTTCAAAAATGATTGAGCCAAAGGCAACTACAGTTTAAAAATAATAAAAATTAAGTAGTAAAGAAGACACAAAATTCTTGGATAAGAATTGCGCGCATCCTGTTATGTTTGTTACCTCTTTTCTCTTGCCCTAACCTGCTTGTTTGTCCACCTGGTATGTCTTGTCTTTTAGACTGTAAGCTCTTTGGAGCAGGGAATGAAAATTGACCACATATTTGTACAGCACCTAGCTGGTTGAGACCTTTTAGGCACTACCATAACTGTTAAATAATAGTTATGATAATAGAGACTCTTTCTGCAGCCTGCAATTTGACACCCACTTCAAACCCACCTCCAGACACATGAGAGTGACTCGCCCTCATTCTGGGGCTCTCAACCTCTCTATCCTCTCCTCAATCCTGAGAGGAGGGGTGGAACAGGAGGTTTATGCCCCTTCTATGATAAGGGGGGTGGTAGGGGAGCCCAGGTCCTCCCATTCCACTCATCAGTTTTGCGCTAACGACTAACTCCATTAACTTCACTGAAGTTATGATATAAACTGGTGTGCAATAAGAATTAGGCCCATATGCTATACAGAAATGAGTGTATTTTGAGGAAAGTGTGCGTGTGTGTCTCCTCTGAGGCCTACTCACATTTCTCCTTTTAAATTCCTTTATTTTTGACCCATCCTTCCAGCCAAAGAGGTTTGAAAGTCATCTCCCTGCAGAGCTCTTCAGTGCCACTCCTGGATTAGTTGGAGAGAGTGTCATTAAGGTAATGGCAGGTGCTCAAGAAAGCCTGGGCAAGAGTTTAAATGAATGGTTGTGGGAAGGCAGAGCCAATGGGTCACACTTCCCTGGCTGGCCAGTGGGCTGCGGAACACCAGGGAAGGAGGGACCTATCCTTGTGTACACTCCTTCTTTCATTCTAAACCTATCTGCACCTTGCAGATCTAGTCAAGCCTCCCATCTGTTAAACCACTGGGTGGCAGTGAGAGGTGTACCTGGTACCCAAATTCAGACCTATACTTTCAGTAAGGTATACCTGCCATACCTTTGAATGACTTCTGTGTACATTTCTGATTCTGTCTGTGCGCTTCCCTCTGCCAGAAGATAATTTCTGATCAGATTTCCTACAACTTAAATGTAGTATTGTTTCTTGTTGTTCTAACGACATTATTACTTTGTGCACTGTCACTGAATTTATCTCACTCATGACATCTCTTCACGCAGGAAAAGGAAGCACGTCCTGTTGTTCACAATATGAAACAAGACTGTGAAAAAACCAGTGTCAACTTGGGTCAGATTAATCCCTGTGCATATGGTAAGCAATGAAATTATAACCATCTTTCCTAATATTTAAATGAGAAAGTATTCTCCCTAAAATTGCTTATCCATATAAAAACACATGAGAGAGTCTTATTACTATATTTCCCTCAAGTCATTAAAAAAAAACATTTATAAAAGATCTATTTCTGTAGAAGTAGCAACACTGGAGCATAACTTCTAACACAAACCTCCCTCCCCATGAGGGGAGAGATTTTTCATTTGGTTCTAAATGAAGCAAAATTTACATATGTAATCTTTTATTTAAATTACTATAAATTACTTACATGAGTGAGGCTTTGCAGCATCAAACTATTGATTTAAAAACATTAGTTCTTTCTTTCTTTCTTTCTTTCTTTCAAACACTTATTTACAGAGCCCTGCGTGGACATAAAATTTGTATCTGCATCCGATAGGTGATCTGCGAACATGGTCCGTGGATATCTGAGGCTATAAAGTGGATATCCACAGATTTGCAGGGCTCTACTTATTTAGCTCCCTCTTGGCCAAATCCTGCTTGCCTTAATGTGAGAAGTCCCACTGGCTTCAATCAAGTGCCTAACACCTTTCCATGCTGACATAAATTCTTTGGAGATGCTGAGATATAGATTTGGAAAAGCAAAACTTTTTCTCGTGCTAATTCAAGATGGTCTTAGACCCTTCCTCCTCAAAAGCAAAGTTAATTTATTTAATATTTTTATGAGTTATCATTAGTCAATGAAATTTACATGTGCATATGCAACATACTGTAAAATGAGACTGCACTAATGCCTTAATTTAGCACAGCATACAAACACCTGCATAACTTTAAGCACATGAGTAATCCTATTGAAATGATTGGGATTATTCACATGCTTAAAGTAAAGCAGGTGCTTAAGTGCTTTGCTTCCACTGAGATGTTGCCTCTTAATGGATTTTGTGCCTGATATATATTCATTCAAGTCACATTTGAGTACTCAGTTCAATAACAGCACTTGCAACACAGACTATTGTCTAAGGCCTGGTCTGCACTTAAAAATTAGATTGACCGCTATTTTGCTCAGGGCTGTGATACATTTTGCACCCTTAGTGTACTGGTTAGGTCAACCTAACTCCCAGTGTAGACGCGCCTAGGCCAATGGAAGAATTCTTCCATTGACCTAGCTACTGCATCTCAGAGAGATGGATTAGCTACATTGATGGAAAAAACCCTTCCATTGCTGTAGGAAGTGTCTAAACTATGGTGCTACAGCAGCACATACCCTAAGTCCCATTGACTTTCTGTGAGAGTTAAGCTCCTAAAGACCAGATTTTTAAAGGTATTTGAGTGTCTAAAGTTGCAGACAGGCCCCTAGAGGAATTTTCAAATGTGTCCAGGTACCTAATTCCCAAAATGGGAATTAGGAGCCAAGGCACAGTTGAGAATCCCATTAGGCACCTAGGTCCTGAAATAACTTTAACATTTGGCCCTAAGGCCCAGATCCTCAAAGGTATTTAGATTCTTAACTTCCACTGAAATCAGTGGAAATTAGGAGCCTGTGTCACTTTTGAAAATGGGATTTAGGTTCCTAAATGGTTAAAAAGCAAACTACAAATGTCTTAAATATATTAACAAAAAAAAAAATTAGGAAGCGGCCATCTTGCCAATTTTACACTGTCATTTGAGATACAGGCATTGCCGATCAAAATCTGAATCATAGAATCTCAGGGTGGGAAGGGACCTCAGGAGGTCATCTAGTCCCACCCCCTGCTTAAAGCAGGACCAACCCCTGTTTTTGCCTCAGATCCCTAAATGGCCCCCTCAGGGATGGAACTCAGAACCCTGCATTCAACAGGTCAGTGCTCAAACCACCAAGCTATTCCTCCATCCAAGGAATGAAGGGGAGCCTTTCAGAATATCTGTAAGCTAAGTCGTATTACTTTGGAAAATGGCTAAATTAAAGGTGGTTAAAATAGTCTTTTTTTGGATAATAGCCTTTGCCTTGCAACAACCTTGAAAGGCTTATGCATTTCATTCATTAAGATGGGAACAGTATTTTCTAAAACCTATTCTACATTGTTAGTTTAGCTCAGTGGTCCCCAAACTGTGGGGCGTGACCCCTAAAGGGGCGTGGGGGAATATTGGGGGGAGGGCATGGCAGGGCCGAAGCCAGCCCCCACAGGGGGCAGGAAGGGAGCACCACCCAGCCCCACTCTGCCCCCAGCTCCACTCTGGCTCTGCCCACAGCTTCGGCCCACAGCCCTGACCATGGCTTGGCTCCCAGCTCTGGCCTCGGCCCCTGGCTCATGGTTGCAGCCTGGCCCTGCTCCGGACCCAGGCCTTGGCTCCCAACCATGGTCCAGCTCCTGGCCCTGCCTCTGCTCCAGCCATGGCCCCTGCTGCAGCTGCAGTCCCAGCTTTGGCCCCAACCACAGCCCCGCTCCCTGCCCTGGCTCCCAACTCCTGGCTCCCGACCGCGGGCACAAGGGCAGATTATTTTAAGGGTCAGGGGGGCGTGACTTAAAACATTTGAGGATCAGAGGGGGCGTGACTTAAAACATCTGAGGACCACTGGTCTACTCTAGAGCTTCTATTAGGAAATATAAATACAATAGATAGACCCAATATTCTTGATATTTTCCATACCAAAAAGCTGAAGGAAAAGATATAGTGCTATTTTTATGAGAATGT
Source organism: Natator depressus (assembly GCF_965152275.1). Taxonomy (NCBI): domain Eukaryota; kingdom Metazoa; phylum Chordata; order Testudines; family Cheloniidae; genus Natator; species Natator depressus. The sequence goes on along the minus strand of NC_134234.1, from coordinate 216,879,100 downwards.
GTTTGTACCTCATAAAGCTACAGAAAAGGGCTCACTCAAAGCAGATGTAATGGGACTACATGCCTCAAGGAACTGGTAATCAGATGTGGATTCTCTTAGTGGTAGGTAACTGGTTTAAAATTGCCCCAGGTCTGTAATAACTCAAAGTTGTTTCCTACTGATGGCTGTTTTGTGGCCAATGAATGTGTGATATGAATTAGTGGTCTCATTTCAGTTCCTATGGGATGGCTGGCCTGACCGGCAGCAATCTCAGAAGTAAGCATACGGAATGAAGCTATGGAGACTGATGTATCCTCTCATCCTTCTTTCTAATCAGGACTAAAAGACACTTCCCTACCAATGTAAATGATCTGATCAGTGTAAATGAGATTAGAAATTTGCACTTCTGCTACCTGTTCTGTACCTTAGCTCTTCACATGCTTTGTAGATAACAAAAATAAAATGTAAGTTTAAAAACAATACAATGTCCTACTTAAAAGTGACTGATTGCTGTGCTCAATGTGCTGTCCTTCAGATTTATGTCTCCATTAATGCAGTTTGCTGTAGCCTTCCTTGTCAATTTTGAGCCACTGTCAATTTACCAAGAGTTTCCATGTGGCTCTTCATGCTCTTTTGTGTGGGTGGTGGGAGAGTGGAAAAGTCATTTAGGATTAATTGTCTGTTCTCTTGCTTCTGTCATTGAGTTTTTCTCTCAATGCAGATCTGTCAAGGCTTATAGGAACAAAATTTAATCTTTTTTATTTTCTTATATTTCTTAGCAAAATCCATTTTGTGTGAAGTTCTACCTTTGCCCCCATATCAAATGCCTCAATATATTTTTAATTGTAAGAGAGAAAAAAAAACAAATCAGTTGGTCTGAGTCTCCTCTCTCTTACACTGGTGTAAATCAGGTGTATCTCCACTGACTCCATTGGCATTACACTTGAGTAAAACAGTGTAAACGAGATTAGAATCTGGCTTAAAATATCAATAGACTAGCTGTTATGTGCAACCCTACTAATCTAACAATCCACAATGCAGCCAATGGGTAAGAAATATTTGGTAAACAAAAAGTTTTAAATTTCCAGGAAAAATTAAAACTTTTGGGGTCTCTTTTTAATGTACTCTTTACTTGCACATTTTGTAAAAAATACCATCAACTTTGCAACAGTCTAAATCTATCTAAATATTTATATTGCTCTCCTCACCGTAGTGTGGGATAACCTAACAAAAATTATCACCACAATATGAAGGCCCACGTGCAGTCCAGTTTACTTCCTTCTTCCCCTAAGGCAGCCTAGTGAATCTTCTTCTTTAGTTGGAAAAATGTGTTTTATGCTTTGTTCTGCAAATGGTGAGATTTGTGGTATTTCTAATCTCTGCAAGTGAGTTTCATAGTGAGCCAGTTACTGAGAAAATTCTATCCCTTGCTTTCTTAAGTTTTCCTCTCAAGGTAAGCAGTTTCATAGTGACTGGGGAATATAACTCTCTGTGGAAAAGTGTACTTTACTGTAAACACGTTCTTCTAGACACAGAAGAGTTAAGAACATAGAATTTTCCATATCAGATCACTAATCCATCTGCTCTGCTTTCTACCCCTGGCAGCGGTTAATAAATTACACTTCCGAAGAAAGCAACCAATTCCCCCATGATGCACTTGGCAAACTGTGCAGTCCTGGAGGTGTGGGAGCTTCCCTTTGCTTAACTTTTAGCTTGTATTGCCACAAAATTTGGTCCCAAAATTATCCAGCTCTTTAAAACCAAGCCAAAGTATTTGACTATGTCACCATACTGTCACTTGGTGATTTCCAAGGCAGGAAAAAAAGGCATGATGGAGCAGTCAACTTACTTTTTTATTTTCACATCTCTGGGTGCACCCTAACCTCCATCATACATTTCCATTGCATGGCTCATTTTTGTGATTTTTTTTTCATTGCATGGTCAAAATAAGAAATCTTGATTGGCACTTACTAGAATGTCACTGTAATGGGGGTCTACAAACCCCTTATTGAACATAGACAGAGGGGGGAGGAGAGCCTGTCCTGTTTACAAGCAAGCAGCTTGATCAAACCACCATGTAGGCCGAGCTGCCAAGCCTGGCTAGAGGCTATAAAGGCAAGAGTACAGAGAGGGAAAGGGAGACAGAAGGGCCTGGGACAGCAAGGTGGCAACATCCCAGCATCAGGCTGCCTCCAAGAAAACAGCCAGGAGACTGAAAGAGACTGCAAGCCCAAAAAGTGGAGGGCTGACAGGGTTAATTGGAGGTGGGAGTCCAGGAACTGACCTGACTGAGAGCAAACTAAGGAAGGTCAGTCAGGAGAAGCCAAAGCTCCTCAAGAGACCACCCCAAGAGGCAGTGACAGTCACCCTAGCCCAGTCCATACTAACCTACTCCTTGAACAAGAGAAGGCAGTATAATAGAGTACAGTATAATAGAGAAAAGATCCACAATAAAGAACAGGCCCTAAGTGCAGATAGTAATTTTATGACACAGAATATTTATTATGGTACTTTCGACACAGTTAAAGCTTTCTGTTTGGTTTTTAATTATGTTGTCTCTTAACTAAGCAATATTCCTTTAAAGGGAGTGGCCCATGAGGAAATGCAGCGATCTGAATGGGCACAGAACGTAGCATTATTAAGGATCACTGCTATTCACTGTTTGCAGTGGTGTTGTAGCGGTGTTGGTTCCAGGATATTAGAGCAACAAGATGGGTAAGCAACAAGATCTTTTACCGGATTAAATTCCGTTGGTGAAAGAGACAATGTTTTGAACTACACAGAGCTATTCCCTAACCCTTCCCCACCCCTTTTTTGTCCTATGATTGTAGAGGTGTTAACAGCTTCTTCACCTTGAATGATCCCTTAGAACATGTGTTAACTATTTATGCTAAACAATCTGTTCCACTGTGTATTTAGCTCTGACATTCTCAGCCTTGTCTACATGAGGAAATTAGGTTGATTTAACTATGTCAGTCAGGGGTGTGAAAAATCCACACCCCTGAGTGGCATACTTAAGCAGAACAAAATCCCCGTGTAGACAGCACTAGGTCAATGGAACTCTTCTTCTGTTGACCTAGCTACCACCTCTTGGGGAGGTGGATTACCTACACTGACAGGAGAACCCCTCCCATCAGCATAGGTAGTGTCTACACTGAAGCACTGTAGTGGTGCAGCTGTGCCACTCTAGGGTTTTAAGTATAGGCAAGCCCTGAGTGTCTTTCCCAGACAGGAAGAAGAGCTCTGAGTGGCTCGAAAGCTTGTCTCTCTCACCAACAGAAGTTGGTCCAATAAAAGAAATTACCTCACCCACCTTGTCTCTCTATTGCTATTCATTGAAGCTGACAGTGGCTTCAGCCCAACATCAAAGTATTAGATACAGAGGCTCTGGATGAAGATGAAAGTGCCAGATCCCACAGTCACTGGAAAGCTGGATTCTGGATCAGCCAGTGCTTTTAAAATAATTTTTAATGCATTATAGGGACTATTTTAAAAAACTAAATATTGGTGAAAATATCCCAAATTATTTTTCCTTTGTTTCCTCCACCCCTTTCCTTAGCTGTTTAAATTACTGAGTCCATAATTGCTAAGTCCTCATGGCTCTCTATGTTTTGCTCTACATTTGTTTATATTAAACTTGCTTTATATAAGCATGTTACTTCCCCCACTGAACTTAGTTTTAGATATAAACAAAAAAAAACATATGGGTATAGCTGTCTTTATTTTTCTTTACATATACGTTCTATTTCCTAATAATAATTAGACAGTCCAACTGCATATTCAAATCTCACTATTGTATCCGTCCATTAAATTAAACTACCTTAGCCAGATATCTTGCACCTCATAGAGCCATGCCAGCCATGATACAATTGCCAAAAAATGCAATCCCTGTTTTGCTTTGTTGGTTGAACCTTGATTTCCTCCAGTTCTGGAGTTTTAATAGGCTATGAAGGGTTAACATATTCAGGTTTTTGCATGTGCACTTTGCAGTTTCCTGTTGTTCACTATGAATTGGTGCTTAATTATCTACTTTGCTCATGCTTTATGTTTGTAGTTTAGCTGGACAATTTTGAAAATGTCATCCCTATTGTTAAATCTGACCTTCATTCAATTACTTTCTCAAAATGCTTCTTGCTACAAAACCCTACCAATCAACCATGGCAGTGCGCATGGTAAGATGTGATTGCTTCTTACTGTGAAAAACTTAATTGTTTCATTATTACATCATCATCCTCCCCTATCCCACCTTTCAGTTTGCCTCATCCTTGTGTTTTTAGGTGCGATTGTGAATTTTCTGGGGCAGGGACTTTTGTATTTGCTTAATGTCAATATAGCACCTAGCACAAGTGTCATTGTAATTCAAATAATACATAATAACTCCAATCACTCATAATAAGTTAAATTAAATAAAAACGGAAGAAACTTGGGCAGCAAATCAAATACAATATAGGCCGTAATACACTAAGTGTATCTGAATTACTTGTGTGTGCATTCCTTATTCCGCCCTGTATTTTCACAAACCCTACCACTACTACTTGGTTAATTATTATTATTTTATTAGTTGTTTTTGCATTGCCCCAAAGTGTTCTAGGTGTTTTACAGTATAAATAAAAAGATGCTGTCTCTGCCCTGAAGCACTTACAACCTCATTTGAGACATGACTTGACAAGAGGGACTAACAGACAGTTGTGAGGGAATGGGGTGAGGAAGAACAGTTATGTAGTAATAAAATCCCCTGGTTACTCCTTTTAAACATCACTACATATAAGCTACCCACCTACCAGAGAAATGAGTTTGATATAATTCCCTGTGTAACTTGAGTGACCTATTATTTCACGTGGTTCTAATGAATTTATTGTCTTCTGTATTAATATTCCATCCAACAGGAAGGACTCCTAGGGGAGATGTGTGTCATTCAGTATGCAAAGGAAAAACAGATCAAAACCTATCAAGTGAGACAGACTGTATTCAAGTATCTTTGGTAAGCAATGAAATTCCAACAGCTATTCATAATAATTCACTGGATACATGACCAGCCATAAGAGCCTTACTTCTGTTGCGTATCCATACAGAAGAAGCACATTGCCTCAAAAGTAAAACAACACGTTTTTGTTCATTTAATAACTTTGAAATATATGTGTAGAGATACAGATACAAAATAGTGTGATCTGTTCTCATTACAGTCTCTGCTAGACCAGACACCTGCAATCCAAAGACCGAATCAGATAAAGTCTCATGTCAATGAAGACAATTGCCCGATATACAAAATCAAAAAAGGAATCTTGCTGCAGACAAATCAGAAGTACCTACCTGAGAAGGTTAGAGAAAATGGGAGATCAGTGGGCCAATTCTACTCTCAGTTACATTGTTTGAAATCCAGAGTAACTCGTTTGGCTTTAGTGAAGTTACTGTGGATTTACAGAGGTGTGATTTAGAGGAGAATCTGGTTCTCCGAGATTATACATAGCTTAAAAGGACATAATCAACTGAAATTTGTCCCAAATTTTACATTGTCTAAACACAATTTTTTTATAAAACCAAAGACCACGAGAAAATTTATGTCATTTTTTAATATGATGAAAACTTGTATTTTAAACAAATAAGCTCTCCTCTGCAGTATATGAAACCCAAACATTGCAATACTGAGGGCCTGATCCAAATCTATTGACATCAGTGGAAGTGCTTCCATTGATTTCAGTGGGTTTTGGACTGGACCTTAACAATGTGCAAGTGAAACTGACCAGAAACAAATATGACACTGACTTAATTTCTTTTTATTTTCCACCTTGAGGCAAATGCAGAAAGAAACAGAGAATAAACAGTGATATGTAAATTGAATTTTTAAATTATTTCATTTTTAATAAACTAAGGTGATACTAATAATATAAGTAATAGAAATATGTTTGTTTAAAGTATATAAAATTTAAACTGACAGCACCCCTTTAAAACTTCCCATATTCTGGCAGGGCATAAAGTAGATACTCTAGTTTGAAAGCAGTACCTTAGAGTTCCTGGGATCTACAGTGGAGCCACAGTTTCCCAGCCCTACTAGGGCATGCTTTGTCCTACCAACATTTGGTTACAGAGTGACAAGCCGCATAGATTTCCTGAACTATTGAACTGTAGGAATTTGAAGGAACAAAGTGGTGTGAAAGATGCCTTGTAGGCACTCTTCCAGCTGACCTTAGGTAGATGCTGACCTAAGGATTAGAGGATTACCAGGATTAGAGTACTCCTCTGAACAATTCACTTGAGTTTAGACTCCTACCAGTTAACCCTTTCATTGTTCAATATTTCCCTGGCTGTATCTCCAGATTAGTTATCTTGGTACCAAATCTTCCTCAATACTTAAAATATGGTGTTACTGGGTCTCAGTGTTGCTTCTTTTCTTCTTATTTTGTCTGTTTAGACTGTCAACTCTTGAGGGTAGATACTGTCTCACTGTGTATATGAAAGCACCTAGCACTATGAGGCCCTGATCTCAGTTGTACTGTAATATAAATCATTAATACAAATAACAGTAATATCAGTCACTCCAGCTGATGCAGCCGGCTGTGCTAAGAGGAATGTCTCTGACTCACGGTGGTCATAAAATGGAACAAGAAATTTGTCAAGAGCTTTAATTTATACTGGCTTCTCTGAGACAGAAGCAACCAATGTAAGGTTTACTCTTTGCAAACTGTAGCATTCAAACCCTGGATCAGAGGAGACACAGAAAGAATCATTGAAGTTACACACGGAAAATGCCAATTAAGTCATCTAGACTATCTCCTTGGGGCCAGTGCAGCATTATACGATCAATGCTTAACATGTAACACGAAACACTGCAACAACACGACATATATGATCTGTAGCTCATTCAAAGTATGGCTGGATCTATTAGCAGCATCTTCTTTGTGATCTACAAGACTTTGGAAGTGACTCTGCTTTCAGAACAAAAGAACAGATGGGCAGAATCACCATAATATATTAAGGGAAGTACTCGAAAGGAAATCACCTTCAGCACCTACCTGTTGACAGTGGGTCTCATCTGCGCTTCAGCAGTGAATATCTTTGTCTAGTGACGCAGTCACTGGAAAATGGGAAGATGGTCTTGGTATCCCTCAGATCAAAGTCTAGTCATCTTTTGAGCTGTTTGCCCAAATGTGTACATTACATTTAATTTGTAATTACACTACAGTAAATACACCTAACTCTGTATACAAGCTTTTTTATGGTGATAACTGGAGCAGTTGTAATTAGAGAAATGACTTGACAGATTTCTAAAATTATGTGTTTTTACATATATCTACTAATATTAGATATGACACCAAGGGTGTGATTCCTAGCTTGAATAGTACAAACCTTTTCCATCTATATCTCAGGGGAAAATTCTCTCTTCAAAGTTGCAGGTTGCAGAGTAGCAGCTGTGTTAGTCTGTATTCGCAAAAAGAAAAGGAGTACTTGTGGCACCTTAGAGACTAACCAATTTATTTGAGCATAAGCTTTCATGAGCTACAGCGTAGCTCTCAGCACCACAATTTCACCCTCTGGGAATTTCAGCAGGTAGAGAGTACAGAATATTAGCAAAGATCTATGCTCGGCTATGAGGAGAATTTTGCCCTGACACTTTATGCTGCTCTTTGCAGGAATATTTTAGAATTATTTATACATGAAACAATAGATACTTAGATCTAAGCCATTGGGTTACCAAAGTGTGCTTCAAGTATTATACACACACATTGTTAATAAACCTTCAGGACTAGCCAGGGGCCACAGAAGCTGTATACAATAAGATGGGCAGGAATTTAACAACACAAGTTACGGTTGCCAGGGGCAAGGGTTTCAATTTCCTGAAGGGGTGACTCAGCTTTCCAAAGTTTGGAAAACACTGGCCTTAGGGATGGAGTTGACTGGGAGTCAGGAGCTCTGGATTCTATTTCCAACTCTGGCTCTAATTTGCTGTGTGACCATGGGCAAGTCACACAGAGTTAGATTTTCAAAACGTGTCAGTTCCCATTTAGGCAATGAAATGGTAGACTTTTCAGAAGTGCTCAGCATCCAGCAGATCCCATCATTTTCCTATTGGAAATGATTTCAGTTACAGCAATATATAATGTTAGGTCATTGTCACACGAAAGAGTTTCTGGTATGGTACAAACAAGTCCATAGGGACTCTTTGACTTACACCCCACAAAATCTATTTAACTACTTTCATCATTAGTCTGAAACTATAGATTAATTCCGTCTGGGTTCATTTGACAGATGTTGCAACCTATCATGAGGTAGTCAAAGGTACACCAGAGTCTCGGCAGCATCTTGTTGTCAGATTCATAAAGAACTTGACACTTTTGAAATATCCCATTAAGAAATGTTTTGTGTCATGGAAAATTAATGTGAACCGACCCAGACTGTCAGAAGCTCCTTTTGAATTACTAAGTAGGTGTGAGTTCAGATTTCTTTCGTGGAAGATTAATCTCCTGGTGTTAGTAAATTAAGTTCATAGAGTTAGGGCCAATCAGAGGGGTGGCCAGGAGGGCCGTTTGGCCTGGGTCTCAAGCTCAAAGGGGGCCTCAAATTTAGACTCTTGTTCATTTTTTGGCATTTGATAAGTTTCATAACCTATTTTTATGCGCATCCCTATCAGACCAAAATATGGCACACTCTCTCAGCTTAGAGCTGCAAATTTAAGAAAATAAGAGGTGTGATTTGATAAAAGACTTTTTTTTGTTAACTAGATTTTGTCATATTAAAGAGTTTAAAATGTTCATAAATATTAATAAAAATATATCGGTTCGGATGGCACAAGATTAAACCATGTGTCATCATTTTTTATTTTTATGTGCATTGATAGGTGGAATCTAATCTTTATTTTGGACCTTATAGTTTACGCCATTGCATTTGTTATTTTTCATTGGTAACTTTTCAGTAATGTAAATTAACTAGATTTCTAATCCTCTAAAATGTTTCTCATGGTTTGAGATTCCACTTGTCAAAAAATGCTAAATTTGTTTTGTGGAAAAAATGTTGAAAAAAATCATTTTCTTGGAATACTTCAATTTTTTATAATAGTAAATAGTAATTTTTTGGTTTTTTGGTTTTCAGATTTTGGATTTTCCCTCCTTTCTCTCCCTACTCTCACCATTTTTCTTTTTTCCCTTCCCCACTCCCCTTTCTTTGATTTTTTCCATTGCAAAAGGGGGAAGGAAGAAGGGGAAAGACAAAGGGGAAAACAAAACAAACAATTTTCCTGTTTTGGGGGTTTCATTTTTCATCAAAAGATCAGAACATTTTGAAAAAAATATTCTATGAAAATTTTCTTTTTTGACAAAAGGCCATTTTTTGTTGAAAAAACCAAAGTTTTGAATGGACTATTTTGACAGCTCCAGTTTCAAGAGTTCACAAAGACTTCCAATATGACTTGGATATTTTGTTTTTAATCTAACCTGGAAATGAGCTCAGAGTCACATTATTTGTGTTGCTGTTATCCTTTTTTTGTTTTTTTAAAAGACCTTGTCCATGCACCGTCGCCTTATAAAATTTGCTATTATCATCTTCAGAAGGAAAATACAGGGACAAGATGAACCGAGACTGATAGTTATTCCCTGCTGGATCCTGCTGAGAATATAAAAATAGATCACAGAGATTTGCTATAAGTACTGAATAAAAGATCACTGAAGTGTGTTTCCTTAGTATTCCAAACCTAAGCTGCTCGCTCTCTGCAAGCATTTGTTTTGCTAATGGAAAACCTAAAAGGCTGTCAAGGCTGATGGAGGATTAAACCATAAGCAGAAGCGGGACTACTGAAAAGCAGTCATTTCAATTTTCTGTTTTAAGGGCAAGTGGAAAGTGATAGATGGGATGCTGGAGGGGGTGATAATTTATTTGAAACTATGACTCAAGGAGTTTTTGTTTACAGCAGTAGAACCAAACCTAAGGATGCTTCTTTGAAAAAAAATGGAAAGAAAATGGTATACCTTGCATCTCGAGGGACAGTTTTGCAATCATGCTGAGCCTAATTGATGAACATGTTGTGCTGGCACTAAGTCCTCAAAGACTTCCTAGCACGTCAGCAAATATTCTAATGTTCACAGTTGTGTTGGGTATTTGGTTCATTGCAATGCTGAGGAACTGTAGTAAAGCAATATATAATTGATACCAAGGAACTCTGCTGTAAAAGTGGTCAAATTATTATTTGTAGATATGGGCCTGCTTGACAGATCTGGATTAGGCAAACGATGGTATGGGATTTAAAAGTGAAAAGTGAAAAATGTCAAGGAGACAGGTTTAAAACATGGAGAATTACCAATATGGGGGGAGAAGGGAGTGGCAAAAACTGTTGTGATCTCAGCTTCTTCAATGAGTGTTGTTTACAAATGAGAAGAAACAGAAGAATCCAGCCTAAGGTAACAGCAGTGGCATTTATTTAGCTTTTATTCTACAATACATGTGTTTGCATTATGTTTTGATATAGCTATTGTATGGAATAGACAATAAATGACAGAAGAGGGGAAGAAGACAGTTTCATCATTTGTACTGTGTATAGTCAGTTCTGTATGTCTTTTTTAATGGATTAATCATTACACATATTTCATATAGTTTGAGGAGAGGGGAAATTGAGAAGAGGCAAATATTTAAGAAAAGTATTTACACTATTAATGTTGGAAGCTCAGGCAAGGTTTACATCTTGAAATAAAGATTATTTCAAAGGGGTTCTGCTTAAATTGTAGGTAAATTATTGATTTTTCAGGTTCCCAAACTGTCCAAGGTCCTGCAAGGTGATTTCAAATTATTCTTGTGGCTTTCACAAAGACTTTGTGGCTAAGAAAATATCTTTTGACAGCTTTAGCTAATATTTTATTGGAGGGAGAAGGAAAGGGGAGCTAAAGAAATCCCAATGTGTCAAAGCAGACTGAAGTCAAATGTTCTGCCTTTAAAAAGGATATCTTAAGCGTTTACCTTTTAAATGTAACTTTTTATAGTTGTATTGACTTTCTGGCTGTCTAGAAGGAAACTAATGTGGGGCCTCATTCACCAGTGCCTAGCTCAAGGTTTATGCCAGTGAGTACCTCCACTGAAGTAATTCAATGGTCAGTCAGTCCTGTTGTCATTAACTCTGCACATCAGAGAATTTTAGGAAATCATCTAGGTATACAGAAGCAGCTGACTGGCTGAGGTTGGTAGTGTCTGTGATGGCCCTGTGTAAGGATACTATGGTAAGGATGGTGAATACAGTGGCGAACCTGACTGGGGCAGAGAGGATTTGACTTTGCTGGGTCGTACTCTCTAGCTCCCCCTTCAGCTCATTACAAAGGTGATGTTTGGCTTCAAGGGTAAACTGTGCCTCTGTATGACCTTGTGCCTCAGTGAGGGTAAGGAAGTTCTTTTAAGGCTCGTAGACCTTGTTAGGAGTGTGAAGGGTGCCTTTTTCTTTTTGCCTCTTTTGCCTGATGTCTCTTTTCCCTGCATTCCCATATCTCCACAGCATAGTCAGATGCTGCACTGCAGCACCTCCTCTCCATTCTACTCAAACCAACTCCCCCCAGTCCTAGGATAGTACCCTTTCCACCACCTGTCTCTCACTGTACATTTCTTTAACTTGTGCCTCCTGGCACACTCCTGCCTCAGGAACTATTAATTTTTGAGGGCCTGTTAACAGTTCTTGAGAACACCTTGATGCTTTTGAGAATGCTGTTTGTGCGCTGTTTCTCCAGACCAGGCCCTTTATCCATCCTGTCTTCTTGGAATGATCAAGCTGCTGGGCTCTCAAAAACGCTGGAACGATCATATTCCAGTTTGGAAAATCCACTAGTTGCCAGCTCCCATTCGAGCCCCTTGCTGGGCACTCAGATGGTTAGAGGTACCTATCCAAGCTTTTGAAAATTGTATCCTTTCTGTGTCTCAGTTTCTCCATACGTAAAATGGGAATAATGATACTTATCCGCCTTAATAAAGTTCTTCAGGTTCGACAGATGAAAAATGTTCTTGAATTGCTAAGTATTATTAAATTATTACTGGTTTCAGAGTAGCAGCCGTGTTAGTCTGTATTCACAAAAAGAAACGGAGTACTTGTGGTGCCTTAGAGACTAACAAATTTATTTGAGCATAAGGTTTCGTGAGCTACAGCTCACTTCATCGGATGCATGAAACAACAGAAAGCTTATGCTCAAATAAATTTGTTTGTCTCTAAGGTGCCATAAATTATTACTGTTATTCAGTAGGAGTAGAAGCGATTTCTATTAGCAGCAGGCATTGTGAGTAAGTTCTATAGGAACGGATCGTTGGCAAATAGTTTAAGTTTTACAAACTTTGCTTTTATTTTGTCATATCCCACCCATCTGAAGGCACCCTAGAACATAGCTGGGCAAGTATTCTGAAATCTAGTGGCTGGCAATTCTTTTTCAAAGTAACTGGGATTTCTTGACAGCGGTTTGTTTTGGGTTTTGTTTCTTGTTTTTGTTGAGGTAAATCTTAGCTTCAAGAGCCCTAAATTACCAGTTTATTTACATTTTGGCACTGGGTAAGAAGTGGATTTAACATTCTTGTTCACATATTCTATTACAGCTAATGGGACAGCAGTCATTTTAAAAGCATTTCCTGTATTCTCTAGCAGCTAGGCTCACGAAATCTGCAGGGACTGTTGTTTTTAACCTTCTCTGCTTCAGACTGTGCTCTGAGTATAATGGCAGTGGCAGCATTCCATCTTACAATACAGCAGTGATCACGGCCATCTCTCAGCTTGCTGGGGTCCAGTTGGTGGGCCTGATTCATTGTTGCTCTGCACCTCATGCAGTCATTTACACACTGCAAAAGAAGTGCAAAGTGGGTGTTAAATGCTTTCAAATCAGAATGGAAGTATTTTGTATCCACTCTGCACTAGCATTAATGACTGCGCAAGGGGCAGGACCATGATCGACTGGGCTCAAAATTTCAGAGAAGAACACAAAATGTGTGACATAAAAACTTACCTTACGTTTAGGTGGTCCCTACCTGGAGGCTGAATCTCATATTCCAGGCTCTGTACAATCTTCCCTTTGAATCTAAGATGAAAGTCCTGTTTGCATTTTTAACCTATAGATCACTTTTTTTTGGTGGTAATTGTCTCTGCTCTCTGGGTTCCTGAACTAACAGCCCTTGCTTACAAGCCCCCAGTTTTACTTTTCAGTAAGCACAATGCTGTCCTATGTTCGGTGTCATCTTTTGTTCACACGTACCCCACTGAATTTCATTAGAATCAAGAGCTTGTCCTTCCCGACAATGCTTTACCTCCAATGAGGCTGATAGATGTCTTCACAATTTGGGTATAAGAAGGTATAATAAATTAGATCTGAATAAAACGTAAGATTTTCAAATGTCTGAAAGTTTGTCCAAAGAAATATCAGATGTAAGGCCCATACAAAATGTGTTACTGTCATAGGTTAGGTTTTTACATATCCTTTTAGCTAGAAGGAAGGTCATAAATATACTCTATAAGGAGCACATGAATCCCCTGGGTTGAGAGGGAAAGTACTTCCCAAAAAAAGATTTTCATTGTTTCCTTCACAAACACTTCTACTAGATGTGAATGAGTAGAGACATGAGCCTCTACAGATGCACTGTTAGGCAGGACTGCTATAGCTTCTGGTTTTGAAAAGTGATGCTACACTGTTGGTTAGTTTATAATATTCCCTCTATCTATCTATCTAATTCTAGCTCGAAAGTTTGTCTCTTTCACCAACAGAAGTTGGTCCAATAAAAGATATTAACTTACTCGCTATGTCTTTCTAATACTCTGGGACCAGCGCAGCTACAGCAGCACTGCAAACATCTAATAGAAAGCTGACCTTGACCAGTTGGAAGGCAGGCAATTATTTGTACCTGTACATAGGATTTCTCTGATGGCAGATGGCAGTTTCTTACATGTTCACCTTATGCTCTGTACTATGTTACTGTCAATGCATCAGTAATGTTGTTTTCTTACTATTGTCCTATTTCTGACACTTATCTTTTGAGGACAATTTCAGGGGATTAATGATGGTCTTGTGGTTAAGGTACAGTTCAAGGAGTCAGGAAACATGGCGCTATTTTTGTTATTTCACAAACTCCTTGTGTGATCTGGGCAAGAGATGTAACTTCTCTGTGCCTCAGTTTCCTCATTAGCAAATGGGGAATAATAACACTGCACAAGAATACGTGCTCCAATACTGCACTGATGAATATGAATCTCACTGAAGTATCAGTAAAACATTTATTTAAAAATCTGTTGGTAGTTTATAGTTTGCTCTTTCTGGAAACTACTTTTTACTTTAATGAAGCTTGAGTGAGAATCAGTTTTATTCCAAGCAGGTGCCTGTCACCTGCTGTCTTCTAAGTATTGCTCTTCATAGTAAGTGTCATGACATTTGCAACTGAGGAAGGGAAGGGAAGCCTTGACATGACCCATTTGGTGCTCAAAAATCTGCTGTACATTTGGTCACTTGTGTCTTTTCAAGTTTGATTGAAGAACCTATCTAGGGAATGACTTTGTCCGCTGGAGAAATACCACATATACATAAGAAAATTGTGCGTTCTGTCAAGAATAATGTAAAATAATAAAATGTGGAAAACAGGAGGGTGTATGTGGTAAATCAAGATAATACCACAGGAGACATCCCTTATAATGAGAGACAGTTGAAAGGCATGTCCAGATCCTTTATTGTTCACTTTCTCCGAAACAGCCCCTTGAGAGTACTGTCAAAGTATGGACATGTTAAGGGTCAAAATTTGGGAGGCGAAAGTAAGGCTCTTGGTGCTGTGGAGGCCTATAGAGATGTATTATAAATCATTCTAATGAAACTAACTAATGTGCTCCAAATAAACTGGGAGGAAATCAACATGTGATATTTTTTGATCACTTGCCCTGCCTGATGTGCCTGGTACCGTAGGTCACAAACAGAATGGTGGCTTATAAAAAAATGTTCTAGTAGATAACAGCAGTGAGGGGGATAAACGGTACTTACCCTAATGTTAATAATACATTACATGTATGCAACCCTTTTTCTCTGAGACTCACAACCTATTTTACATCAGGAGGGGCACTGCACAGGTACATGCCAGTTTCAGAACTGTATTTTGCACTATTAAAATAAATGCTGAATTTGTTTATTACTAGCTAATTTCTTTACTAAGTAGACTTAATGGAAGTTACTCATATAAATCCCTGGTACACCAGGGAGAGATGAGATTTGGAATCGAAATACTCAATGTGTTAGTGTACACATAAGCATGTTTGTTTGTGTGCACACGTGTGTGTGCAGGTTTTAAGTTAGACCCACTTGTGCTGTCTTTTTACCATTTTCTTTGAAGCCTGCTATTTGGAGTCTCTATGTATTCTCACTGGTGTTGAAATTGGATTACTATAATGATAGCACATGTTCTAATTGGAGTGTAAATTAGGGAGATGTGTCCCCTTTGCATGAGGATTTTATATTGGTGGGGATTTTGTTGGCAGGAGAGGTGGAAGAAACGAGGAAACAGAAGAGAGGTACGCCTATAGCTTAGTATTAGAGCATTATTCCCAGGGGGCACATGATGGAGCGGTGTGTGCAAGAGTGAACATCAGGGACAGTACCAGCCATGGGAATTGCTTAGACTTCTGAGAATATGGAAAGACATGAGCTTGCTCTTTGACTGTGTTATCAGAAAACAATTCTGGGCGGATTGGTAAAGATGATAGCTGTTTAGGAGAGTAGCTGTTGTGGATGACTGTGTATTTTAAGTTTGAAAGACCAACCCCTAATATTATTACAGGTGATATCTGATTGTTCCTGTGGTCTTTAGGGCTGATGCTATGTGTAATGGACTGAGGTGGAATTTGTGCGTACTTAAAAAAACGGCCTCATTATTTGCTAAGGAGTGAAGGAAGGATGACTACTTTTGATTCAAGAAGTGCTGTTCTTTTTAAATCATTCTTGGCCTTTCAGTTCTGTAAAGTGCCCCTGCAGCTCTCAGGAATCCAGGTGCCCAGAGGACAATGTCAACAACCTTGACATAGACAAGGAGTATTATAATTCATTATTTTTATTATATAGCACCATAAATATGCACAGCACTTTACAGAAAGAATGAAGATACGATCCCTACTTCAAAGAGACTGCAACCCAAGGGACAGATGTAGCTCCCATAGAAGTCAATGAGAATTGGCCCTAAATTAGACAAACAGAAAGCAATGACAAGAGTCAAAATAGGGTGCAGAGAAAGAAGGGGGGAGTTTTCAAAGAACTGAAGATAATATATGATTTCACATTTGCAGCATATAGTTTTGCAATGGATTATTAGACACAAAAAGCTGGAGTTCAATATTTTGAAAATTCTCAGTTGGTGTTAGTAGAGATGGGTCCCCATTAGCTAAACAATTGAAACTGTGGTGTGTGTAGGGCAGGAATTGTTAACTGTACTCCCTGTGAATGAGAGATTGGGTTTTATGTACAGTTGTTTTATTCATTGGTTTCTAAGCAAGAGCTAGTCCATTCTATTTTGTTTATAGAATCAGAGTCATACTGGGACAGGCCATTACTTGGGTGTGTTGGAGGAGGGGGAGTGTACAAGGATCCTTCCCCATTTCACAGTGCATACAAGAGACACACACAATTACAACCTCTTCTCTGGGGGGAGAGCAGAAACTCCTCCCTCAGTGAACCCACAAGGGTTCATGTCACCCCAAGGGGGCAGACAGGAGATGGGACCATGGCCTATCCTCTTCCCATCTTGCACTGCAAGAAGCAGGCTGCACCATCCCCAACTTGAACCACTAATATAAATACCACAATTTGGTCCTCAGTAAACAAAGTACAATGCCGAATTGGAAAGACCATTCTGAATGTACTAATTGTC
Organism: Natator depressus; assembly: GCF_965152275.1. Classification (NCBI taxonomy): domain Eukaryota; kingdom Metazoa; phylum Chordata; order Testudines; family Cheloniidae; genus Natator; species Natator depressus. Next base: position 216,862,291 of record NC_134234.1, on the reverse strand, counting down.
AATCATCTTCCAGGCAGTCAGTCTTGGTGAAGAAATTACACTGACTGTTTAACAAGCTCTCTGTGACTGAAAATTTTACAAATAAATGACGCAGGTACAACCCTTTTTCAGTGCCACAGGCTCTAGATGATTATTCAGTGAAGAACAAAGTTGGACAGCAAATATAATTGTTCTATTTGCCTTTTCTGTTACTGACTTGCCATGATAAATATGGAGAACTAGGTTTGGTCCAGTGCAGAGGTGGGCAAACTACAGCCCGCAAGCCGGATCCAGCCTGCAGGCCGAGCCGTTTTAAGCCAGCCTGTGAGCTCCAGCCGGGTGCCGTGTTGGGGGCTGCACCATGCAGCTCCCAGAAGCCACGTCATGGCCCCACTCTGAGGGTTGGGGGCCACTCCACGCCTAGGAGAGGAGAAGGGACATGCCACTGCTTCTGGGAGCCGCTTGAGGTAAGCGCTGCTTGGAGCCTGCACCCCTGAGCTTCTCCCCATGCCCCAACCCCCTGACCCAGCCCTGATCTCCCTCCCTCTCTCCAAACCCCTCGATCCCAGCCCAGAGCACCCTCCTACACCCCAAACTCCTCATCCCCAGCCCCACCCCAGAGCCCGCACTCCCAACCAGAGTCCTCACCCCCTCCCACACCCCAACCCCAATTTTGTGAGCATTCATGGTCCACCATACTATTTCTATTTCCCAGTGTGGCCCTCAGGCCAAAAAGTTTGCCCACCCCGGTCTAGCGGGAGGTGGAGAAATGGAATAGGTGGCCCCTGAAAGAATTCTGCAGCACCTAATAGTCTCTATTGGCACATTTTAGAAAGAAGATTTAAATCTGAAGCCAAGCAGAAGGCTTATCCATGTTTCAGATCAGGTGTGGTATGTAGATAAAACTGATCTTTACATGCCCTGACTAGATGAAGGTGGACTTTCTAACAATCCCTTTTGAAATGGAATGAACAGCCTGTCAGGCAGTTAGTAGCTCTAGCAGTTTTGCTGCCACAAATAACTGACAAGGGGGGAGAAATTTTTGTATTCCTGTTGCATGCTGAGTGAATGAGTGATAGTGCATTTGCTACTACTTTTAAATGCATTGCTGGATTTGATACTTTCTGTATTATGTTGCCTCTGTGTATTCTTAGCCTTCATTCGGTTTTGAGAGAGGCCTTCATGGATAAAACACCCATTTAAAAAAGGAGAAAATGGATTCTGTATTTGATGCAGCTGTGTATTTTATATTAGCTGTATAATTCTAGTATGTTCAGGGGGTTTTGTACTAGAATTGACTTGCATTTTAATTCTTGCACTTGCAGAAATTTCATTATTCTGCTTAAAACATAGTACTAAATTATATGAGCAAATGAGACGAAGCCTGTCTTTTAGACTATGTACAATTACGTTGCAATTGCTGTTCATTTTTTATCAAAGTAGTGAGTACCCAGTACACGAGTCTCTGTATTATTGCAGATTATGTAGCAGGTGGTGGACAGCACCATGACCCTCTTTAGGTAACTGAATGTGGCTAGGTGAAAATCAATAATATTTTATTTGAAAGGGCTGGAATAGCAGGAAGGGTGTGGGGTAGGACTGAAGTTCAATAATAGAGCTGTATTGTGGCTTAGTACTAAAATAGCAGAGCAGTACTGCAGTGAAGCCAAGGGAGTAGGAAAGGGAGTAATGGAAGCTAAGAACTGTTGAGTAGAGCTAGTAACTTGATGACATCTGGAAGGCTGAGATGTTTAATGTCTATTTTACTTCAGTCTTCTCTAAAAAGGTTAAAGGTAATTAGATACCAAACACAATTAATATTATATACAAGGGAGAAGGAACACAAGCCAAAATAGTGAAAGAACAGGTTAAAGACTATTTAGATAAGTTAGAAGCATTGAAGTCAGCAGGGTCTGATGAAATTCATTCTAGGATACTTAACGAACTACCTGATGTGGTCTTGGAACCGTTAGTAATTATCTTTGAGAACTCCTGGAGGACATGTGTGTCCCAGAGGACTGGAGAAAGGCAAACACAGTATCTATCTTTAAAAGGGGGGAATAAAGAGGACCCGGGGAATTATAGACAAGCGTATCTGACTTCGATACCTGGAAAGATACTGAAACAGATTATTAAACAATCAATTTGTAAGCACCTAGTGGATAATGGTTATAAGGAATAGCCAGCGTAGATTTGTCAAAAACAAATCATCCAAAACCAATCTAATTTCCTTCTTTGACAGAGTTACTGGCCTAGTGGATGGGAGGGAGCAGTCGACATGATATATCTTGATTTTAGTAGGGTGTTTGACACAGCCCCACATGACATTGTCATAAGCAAACTAGGGAAATGCTGTCTAGATAAAATTATGATAAGGTGAGCGCACAAGTGGCTGAAAGATCATACTAAAAGAGTCGTTTCAGAGTAACAGCTGTGTTAGTCTGTATTCGCAAAAAGAAAAGGAGTACTTGTGGCACCTTAGAGACTAACCAATTTATTTGAGCATAAGCTTTCGTGAGCTACAGCTCACTTCATCGGATGCATACTGTGGAAACTGCAGAAGACATTATATACACAGAGACCATGAAACAATACCTCCTCCCACCCCACTCTCCTGCTGGTAATAGCTTATCTAAAGTGATCACTCTCCTTACAATGTGTATGATAATCAAGTTGGGCCATTTCCAGCACAAATCCAGGTTTTCTCACCCTCCCCCCACCCCACACACAAACTCACTCTCCTGCTGGCAAAAGAGTCATTAGTTATCAATGGTTTGCTGTCAAGCTGGGAGGGCATATCTAATGGGGTCCTGCAGGGATCAGTCCTGGGTCTGGGAATATGTAATATTTTCGTTAATGACTTAGATAATGGAGTGGAGACTATGCTTATAAAATGTGCAGACGAAACCAAGTTGGGAGGGGTTGCAACCTCTTTGAAGGACAGGATTAGACTTTAAAACAACCGTGACAAATTGGAGAATTGGTCTGAATTCAACATGGTGAAATTCCATAAAGACAAGTGGAAAGTACTGCACTTAGGAAGTAAAAGTAAAACGCACAACTGAAAAATGGGCAATAGCTGGCTAGGTGGTAGTCTTGGGGAACAGGATTTGGGGGTTATAGTGGATCACAAAATGAATATGAGTCAACAGTGTGATGCAGTTGTGAAAAAGGCTAATGTCATTCTGGGGTGAGTGTCATATGTAAGGCATGGGAGGGAGTTAATTGTCCAGCTCTGCTTGGCATCGGTGAGGCCTCAGCTCCAGTGGTGTCCAGTTCTGGGTGCCTCGCTTTAGGAAAGAGGTGGACAAACTGGAGAGAGTCCAGAGGAGAGCAACAAAAATGATAAAAGCTTTAAACTCCTGACCTATGAGGAAAGATTGAAAAAACTTGGCATGTTTAGTTTTGAGAAAAGATGACTGAGGTGGGGGCCTGATAACGGCATTTAGATATGTTAAGGGCTGTTTCAAAGAGGACAGAGATCAATTGTTCTCCATGTCCACTGAAGGTAGGACAAGAAGTAATGGGCTTAATCTGCAGCAAGGGAAATTGATGTTTGATATTAGGAAAAGTTTTCTAACTATAAGGGTGATTATGCTCTGGAACAGGCTTCCAAAGGAGGTTGTAGAATCCCAGTCATTGGAAGGTTCTCAGAACAGGGGGTTGGACTAACCCATGTCAGAATTTCTCTGGGTTACTTGGTTCTGCTGCAGCGTAAGAGGCTGGACTTGATGACTTCTCAAGGTCCATTCCAGCCCTACATTTCTATGATTCTATGTATAATAACAGTTGCTGCATGTTGGCTTTAACGTGCATGTGCCAGCACTTAGCCAATTGCTGGTGCACTCACTATCTCACTTTCATTAACTCCAAATTCAAATTCTGGCTCTTCCAGTCGAATTGCTTGTTCATTTATTTGTGATAGTTCTTATTTCGATTGAATGATATGTGAGAATACTTCATTATGTATTAGTAAATGTGTCACGGTATACTTGTAAAACCAAAGAAGATTCAGTGTTACGAGACTTCACTACACAGCCTGCTATTAAAGCTTCACTGAGAACTCAGAAGAATGCCATTTGTGTGCAGATTGAATAGCTTGACGGTTAGAGAAGTTTTGATGTGTGAATTTCTGCTCTATCTCCGCTTCTCTTTCCTATTTTGACTTCTTTCTTTAAAATCTTGCTTTTACAGTAAACTCATGGTTTGACTAATAGGTCACAAAGTAGTTAAGATGTTTTCTATAAATATGACCTTTTTCTACCAACAAATGCTTTGGGTTATCCCAAGAATTTTGATGAGTTAATAAATGTTTAATTTTTTCACTGAGTCCAGAGTATGCAAAATTGAAAATAAATGATTCCTCTTTGACTATCTGCCAGTGTAGAGCCAACTGTAGGGTGCTTGTGCCCATCATGTTCTTAAGATTGGATTCTTTTGAACAGCAGTGTTTCTCAGGGACGTTCATGTGCTGCATGCCTCTTCATATTCCTATCAATGTTTACAGCTGAAAATAAGCTGTGGGGAAAAAACAGGTCCGCCATTGATTCTGAAACACTGTGCAAACCCTGTTGCCAAGAGTGCCATATCGCTTAGCACTGCCCACTGAGGAGGTCTGTTCTTCTTCTCCATCCCTGCAACGTACATTCTCGCCACTTTTGAACACAGAACACTCTCCTCTGAGATCTGTGGTGGGCATCACTGAAAGGGACATCACTGCTTTCTTTATAGGGCTCAGCTGCTTGTGTGACAGGAATGGCATTGGATTGGCCAATATCAAACAAGCCAGCCATACCTCAATGGCAGGCCATTGCGGCCCTGTTGGGTTTACTAGGGTCTGACATCACAGGCCTCTAGGAGCCATTTGACACTGCATTCAGGGAAGAGGAGGAGATTACTCTCCCCACCAGTTTCTCTGACAAGACTGCCTATGCCAGACTAGGAGGAAGAGCTAGACCTGGAGTCAGAATAACAATAATGTCATAGAATCATAGAACTGGAAGGGACCTCAAGAGGTCATCAAGTCCAGTCCCCTGCACTCATGGCAGGACTATGTATTATCTAGACCATCTCTGACAGGTGTTTGTCTAACCTGCTCTTAAAAATCTCCAATGATGAAGATTCCACAACATCCCTAGGCAATATATTCCAATGCTTAACCACCCTGACAGGAAGTTTTTCCTAATGTCCAACCTAACCCCCCCCCTTGCTGCAGTTTAAACCCATTGCTTCTTGTCCTATCCTCAGAGGTTAAGAAGAACCATTTTTCTCCCTCCTCCTTGTAACAACCTTTTATGTACTTGAAAACTCTTATCATGTCCCCTCTCAGTCTTCTCTTCTCCAGACTAAACAAACCCAGTTTTTTCAATCTTCCCTCATAGGTCATGTTTTCTAGACCTTTAATCATTTTTGTTGCTCTTCTCTGGACTTTCTCCAGTTTGTCCACATCTTTCCTGAAATGTGGTGCCCAGAACTGGACACCATACTCCAGTTGAGACCTAATCAGAGCAGAGTAAAGCGGAAGAATTACTGCTCATGTCTTACTTACAACACTCCTGCTAATACATGCCAGAATGATGTTTTGTTTTTTTGCAACAATGTTACACTCTCATATTTAGCTTATGGTCCACTGTGACCCCCAGATCTCTTTCTGCAGTATTCCTTCCTAGGCAGTCATTTCCCATTTTGTATTTTCATCCTATTTACTTCAGACCATTTCTCTAGTTTGTCCAGATAATTTTGAATTTTAATCCTATCCTCCAAAGCATTTGCAACCCCTCCCAGCTTGGTATTGTCTGCAAACTTTATAAATGTACTCTCTATATCATTATCTAAATCATTGATGAAGATATTGAACAGAAGAGACCCAGAACAGATTCCTGTGGGACCCCACTCCTCGTGCCCTTCCAGCATGACTGTCAACCACTGATAACTACTCTCTAGGAATGTTTTTCCAGCCAGTTTTTCACCCACCTTATAGTAGCTCCATCTAGGTTGAATTTCCCTAGTTTGTTTATGAAAAGGCAATGCGAGACAGTATCAAAAGCTTTACTAAAGTGAAGATATACCAAATCTACCACTTCCCCCCATCCACAAGGCTTGTTACCCTGTCAAAGAAAGCTGTCAGGTTGGTTTGACATGATTTGTTCTTGATAAATCCATACTGACTATTACTTATCACCTTATTATCTTCTAGATGTCTGCAAATTGATTGCTTAATTATTTGCTCCATTTTCTTTCCGGATACAGAAGTTAAGATGACTGGTCTGTAATTCCCCGGGTTGTCCTTATTTCCTTTTTTATAGATTGGCACTATATTTGCCCCTTTCCAGTCTTCTGGAATCTCTCCCATCTTCCATAACTTTTCAAAGATAATTGCTAATGGCTCAGATATCTCCTCAATCAGCTCCTTGAGTATTCTAGGATGCATTTCATCAAGTCCTGGTGACTTGAAGACATCTAACTTGTCTAAGTAATTTTTAACTTGTTCTTTTCTTATTTTAGCCTCTGATCCTACCTCACTTCCTTGACATTCCTTGACTGGACATTAGATGTCCAGTCACCACCAACCTTCTTGGTGAAAACAGAAACAAAGAAGTCATTAAGCACCTCTGCCATTTCCACATTTTCTGTTATTATTTCCACACACACCCCTCATTGAGTAATGTGCCTACCCTGTCCTTTGTCTTCCTGTTGCTTCTAATGTATTTGTAGAATGTTTTTTTGTTACCCTTTATGTCTCTAGCTAGTTTGATCTCGTTTTGTGCCTTGGCCTTTCTAATTTTGTCCCTACCTATTTGTGTTATTGGTTTATATTCATCCTTTGTAATTTGACCTAGTTTCCACTTTTTGTAGGACTCTTTTTTATTTTTAGATCATTGAAAATCTCCTGGTTAAGCCAGTGTGGTCTTTTGCCATACTTCCTATCTTTCCTATGCAGTAGGATAGTTTGCTCTTGTGCTGTTAATAATGTCTCTGAAAAACTGCCAACTGTCTTCAATTGTTTTTCCCCTTAGACTTGCTTCCCATGGAATCATACCTACCAACTCTCTGTGTTTGCTAAAGTCTGCCTTCTTGAAATCCATTGTCTTTATTTTGCTGTTCTCCTGCCTACCATTCCTTAGAATCATGAACTCTACCATTTCATGATCACTTTCATCCAAGCTGCCTTCCACTTTCAAATTCTCAGCCAGTTCCTCCCTATTTGTCAAAATCAAATCTAGAACAGCCTCTCCCCTAGTAGCTTTCTCCATCTTCTGAAATAAAAAATGTTTCACCACCAAAGGCCTGTCATCTTTGTTGCCCAATGAGGTGGTGTCCTCAGCACTGATATCAGCATGTTTATTTTGAGGCATTCCAAGAGCTGTTTAAGAGAATTGCTGAGACTCTGGAATTAGAGACATGGGTCATATCAGAGAAATCTCATAAGTAGTTTGACATCCTGACAACTCTTGGTCCAATCAGAATCACCCTCCCTATAAATGAAGGGCTGCTTGACCCAGCTAAGGGCCTGTGATAGATGCTGGCCATGATAACACCAAGTGCAGAATGGGTAGAGAGCAGTACCAGGTCCCTCAGTCTGGGTTCGAGTACTTCTATGCCCACCACAACATAGGCCTGTTAGTCATTTCAGTGGTACAGGAGAAATCTAAATCAAACAAGAGTACCTCTAAGGAGAAGGACACAAAAAGGGTCAACCTACTTGGGAGAAAATCTTTTTCCTCTGTCTCATTACAACTCACTGTGTCAAATTGCCAGGCCTTCCTGGACAAATGGAACTTTTTTACCTGGTATAGAGTGATGTCCTTTCTCTGAAAACTCCCACATGACAAAGGGGGCAGAGGGACTCAGGAGAACAATCAAGGAAGGCCAGTTGGAGGCCAGGATGGGTACACAGATGGGAATGGGCACTTCCAACGCTGAGGCCAGATCTATGGCATGGCAGTGACTATACATTGAGTATCCTGGCTCCAATCATCAGGCATCCCCAGGGAAGTGCATGTAATGATCAAGGATCTGCCCTTTGAGGGCAGTGAATTATTTAGCAAGTGAGCTGACAGCACTGTCTAAAAGACTGAAAGGCCACCTCGCACTCCTTGGGGATTTACACACCAGCCCTATATCTCAAGCCATGCTGTCCTCAATCCCAGTCATGATAACAGGTGCCGTGTTAGCACTCCATGCAACATAAGTACTATGGCAAGAAGATGATATACAAGAGGAGTCTCCAGGCTTCTTCCTCCTCAGTGATGCATCCTACTCCTATGGCACAGCAAGACATTTGACAGGACTCTTGGGAGCCACATCAAATCCAGGCCAGAAAGCACCATGTTTGGAAGCTGCCTTACCCCATTCCAGCAAGTATGGTCTGCCACAGCATTGGACAGATGTGTGTTGGAGATCATCACCCATTGCTATCTCATTCAGTTCCACTCTTTAACCCTGCTGTTTACCTACCACCCTTCAGGGACCCTTCTCACAAGAGCCTGTTACAAGCAGAAGTGGCCTCACTGGGGAGCCGTAGAGGAGGCGCCACCACAATTCAGGGGGGAAAGGTTTCTACTCCCTGTATTTTCTGATTCTAAAGATGAAAGGGGGGGGGTCTTCATCCTATCCTAGACCTAAGAAGATTAATCAGATACATACATTATCTCAGGTTCAGGATGATAACACTTGCATCCATCCTTCCATCTCTTCAAGCTCGGGACTGGTTCATGGCTCTGAACTTTTGCAGGATGTGTGCTTCCAAATAATCCACAGGAAGATTCTAAGATTCACAGTGGGGCCCAACCATTACTAACCCAGGGGACTGCCTTTTGGACTCCCCGTGGCAAGAGTGTTTGCAAAATGCCTGGCAGTGGTGACAGCACACTTAAGGAGGAAGGGAATTCACATCTACTTATGCCTGAATGGTTGGCTGATCAGGGGCAAATCTCAGAGGAGACCACAAAGATCCTGCACTATGTCTTCTAACTGTTCTCCAGGCTGGGACTCCTTGTGCACTATGAGAAGGCACTCAGATACTCCTGTTGTGATTATTGGACCTACAAAGTTACCCTAAGCTCAACTATTAAAAGTATGTAAAAATTCATAAGATGTTACAATAAATGTGAAAAATAGGTCAAGCTGTTTATGATGACGAATGTGCAAGAAAACCAGACAGAAATTGTATTAGTCCAAACAATGTGGCCTACTAAAATAAGTCAAGGACTGTGTTGAGATCATACTTGGTAAACAAAAAAAATTTACCTATGTCAACTTTGGCCTTACAGAAATGGATTTAATTGGTGGACAAAATAATGAGGACAAAAACTGCCCTACTTTTACTCCTTTTTGGGGTCCTTAAAAAGACTGAAAAAAACAATCTTCTTCCCCCAGCTCATCTCCTGACTTACCAGCAGTTGGTAACTCAACTCATCTTGACAAGTCTAAAGACCTTTCTTCCTGAGAGAAAGGTTGGCTGGGCTTTCTCTTGTTTAAGGAACTTTGTTTTCACTTGTGAGTGCTGGAAGTTATCCCACTATCATGACATCCAGTCCTCAGCCCAGCAGTGGGGATATCTAATTGCCAGCACGACAAAGGCCTGTAAGATCCTGTATAGTAATCTCTTTCCTTCTCATGTGATTTTCTGCCTTCTGTTTCTTTCCTCTATCCTGACTCACTCTCTTGACTTTTCAAATCCTGAAGTCAAATATACTGCACTCATCCAAACCTGCCTTGTCTAAAGAGAAAGGATCCAACCAGATGATGGCCCTCACCAGATTGTAACTAATCAAGGTCCAAGAAGCAAGTGTCTTGGTAGACTTGCCAGCCAAAGCATCCACCTGTAACTAACTAGCGGTCCCGTGTTCCAAAAACATCAGCAAAAGCCATGTTTCACCCATCTTTTCTCTCCTGTCTGTGAATGCCCTGTACTTCAGGACTGAGAATAAAATTAACTGTTTCCTTTCCATCAATTAAAAGTTGTTCTTAAACTAAGAGACTCTGATACCTTAACTCCAAAAGGAAAGAGACTTTAATAAAATCTGAAGTTTGTTTTGCATAATCACTCAATCACAGTGTCAGTATAAATACTTGTTTTCATTTCTTGTGGGTTTGTGTGGGTGTATTTAATCAATAAACTTTCAATATAAATAGATGCTTTTAGGTGTTTGCTAAATAACCGAGTAAAACCAAGGTCTCTGTTTAATCATAGGCGTGAATCCCCTATCTATCACTGTTTCATGGTAGACAGTGAAAGAGTTTATAAATGCCTTTAACTTTTTAGGCCTTTGAAATTTATATCCATAGAGCACTCCCTCCTTTCACTTCATTATGCATATGGCAAGTTAATCCCATGTGATGTTCATTCTCTTATCCTCTACGCAGGGAGAGAAGTGTGTGCAGTGGCATTTCTTATTTTGGTAGGATTTTTGTTTTTGTTTCATATATATGTTGCTCTGTATTTACGTTAGAAAAGGGCAAGGTCAAAGAAATGCACCTTGCACTTGGAGCAGAGGGTGGTGAGGTTTGTGATGGTTCTTAGTTCCTGTGGGAATTCATTGGACTGACCCTGAAAAAAGTTCTGTCTCCTGAGCTTTATTCTTATTGTAGGGTATTCCACTGTGCCAGAGAACAGTAGTTGTTGACCACTGTCTTCATCCTGGAGTCGAAGATCTGAAATCCATAAAGCAGCAACATAGAGCAATCCATTGACTTTTGTCAAGCATTATGCCCTTGATATGGCAGCTGGGCCTGATGCCAAGTTCCAGCGAGCAATACTCCAATCATTATTTGACTGACGCAGCTGGCAGTCCTCATTACCAGCATCCAGAGGGGATATTGCTTACTAGTCACAGTGGGATCCACACTGACACAATGTGGAAGAAGAAAGAATGGTTACATATGCTACAGTAACTGTGATTCTTTGAGATATTGTAATCTGTGTGGGTCCCACTACCTGCTCTCCATCCCTGCTCTTCAGTGACCTCAGCAACATGAGCTTTGAATTGTGAAGGAAATGAGAGAAGGTCATGACTGACCCACCCTTTATGCCCTTCTATGGGAGCACACAGAGGCACATGGTGCATGCATAGCCCCGACAGACACTGCTATTCAAAAGAATCCAATCTCACACACAAGGCACACCTGCACCTTACAGTCACATTGACTACAACATTTTGAAGAACCACAGTTACTGTAGGATACGTGGCCATTCTCTCCATGTTGTAACATTGTTTTTTTATGGGAGAAGTTCACCCAGTAAGATAGAAGCTCTGGAAAGCCTCCTGCAGCAGAAGACTTGTTGTGCTCCTCTCCTGCTGGGTGAGCAGCTGTGTTGTGTGATCATGTGGAAAAACTAGACTCTGATCCCAGCAAGGAGAGTGAGCTGGTGCAATAGCAGGGCTATGGCTGATAAGTCTGCTGTTGTGCAAATCCAGGGGGAAAAAATCCTTTGTTGGGGTAGGGCTGCGGGGGGCTGCATGGATCCCAGGCTCTATTCCAGCCCATCTGGGTTGTTGAGTGAATTCTATTCCTCCCCAGCCCTATGTAGCTCCATCACACAAAGGTCATTTACTTGGGCTTTTTGCTGAATTTCACCCGGTTTGCAGCTCTCCGAGTGTTTAGTGTGGAGCATTAGGGAAGATTGTACCCATTTGTTGGTCACACAAATGAAAGACAGTGCATTAAGAAAGTGCCTTTGTGCAGCTGAGCACAAACGGTTATTGGAGATTCAGCCTATTAACATATAATTAGACCCCCTGTTCCACTTCCATCACATGGATTCAACTTGCCATTAAACTTGGTGAAGTGAAAGGAAGGAGAAAGTTTTAAAGAGAGAGGAGACAAAAGGAGATGGTACAAGAACAATGATTTGGCTGCCCCTCCCCCATATATCAACCATTCGAGGGGAAATTAGCTGCACCCCACAGCTGAATCCAGTAACAGGCATGTTGTTGCTGCATTTCTAGTGCTGGGAGGCATTCCTCCACAGGGAGGTGATGGGCTAGAATTTTGTCTCATTTACACCAGAAACGCCACTGATGTCAAAAGAATTACTCCTGCTTTACATCGGTGTAACTCAGACCAGAATCTGGCCTCATGACCTACACTTTTAAATCTGTTGTTAAACAGATGTTTACAACAAAAGTATTTAATGTTATTTTGATAAAAAGACAGCTAAAAGTCCGATCGGAATATGAAAAACTATTAGTTGTTTAGCACCTTGCAGGCTGTTTTTTCAAAATGCAGTCATTGGTCATCTAAATAGCTGTGCTATTTTCTGAATGACTAATGGATGTTATTTTATACCTCTGAAAAAATGGAGCAGTACATGTCCTCGTTACATTTTTACCATTGATTAAATTGTTGTAATCAATTTAGTGCTGATGACACTAAAAACATTGTAATGTAACCTTTCAGAATCACTTTATTGAACAAAATGTCAAACTATCTTTTTCAGTCTTCCCAAGTAGATTCATTTTCTCAGTCTCAACTGCCAGCTCAAGAGAGCAATCATCTGGGATCCAGCAAAGTCTTCCATCAGGTATGTGAATCTTCCATCAATGTTAAAGAATGTTCTGCTGCTTGTTTTCCAGGAGAGCACCTCAAATATAATAAACCTAAGTAGATGGTTTCCCACAATGGAGGGTGAGACAAATAGTCCTCTTCTTCCCCGCCTTACCTCCCCCTGCAGCTGTGGAATTTTGTGTCTAGCACCTGAGAGCAGTCTATGATCCCACTAGTCATTCAGTAGTACTTTGAGCTATGTCTGCTGCACACTGGGGGACATACACCCCCCCCCGCATATGTTCATGGGAAACTCTGTGAGTTTCAACTCTAAAAATTTCCAGTCCCTTCCATAGTATTTCCTGTGAAAGGGATAACTTCATCTAAAAAAGAAAAGGAGGACTTGTGGCACCTTAGAGACTAACAAATTTATTTGAGCATAAGCTTTCATGAGCTACAGCTCACTTCATCGGATGCATTCAGTGGAAAATACAGTGGGGAGATTTATATACATAGAGAACATGAAACAATGGGTGTTACCATACACAGTGTAACGAGAGTGATCAGGTAAGGTGAGCTATTACCAGCAGGAGAGCAGGGGGGAAAAAACCTTTTGTAGTGATAATCAAGGTGGGCCATTTCCAGCAGTTGACAAGAACATCTGAGGAACAGTGTGTGTGTGTGTGTGGGGGGGGGGAAATACCCAAGATCCATAAACCTGGAAATCCTGGATGCCCCATCATCTCAAACATTGGCACCCTGACAGCAGGATTGTCTGGCTATGTAGACTCCCTCCTCAGGCCCTACGCTACCAGCACTCCCTGCTATCTTCAAGATAACCACTGACTTCCTGAGGAAACTACAATCCATCAGTGATCTTCCTGAAAACACCATCCTGGCCACTATGGATGTAGAAGCCCTCTACACCAACATTCCACACAAAGATGGACTACAAGCCGTCAGGAACAGTATCCCCTATAATGTCACGGCAAACCTGGTGGCTGAACTTTGTGACTTTGTCCTCACCCATAACTATTTCACATTTGGGGACAATGTATACCTTCAAATCAGCGGCACTGCTATGGGTACCCGCATGGCCCCACAGTATGCCAACATTTTTATGGCTGACTTAGAACAGCGCTTCCTCAGCTCTCGTCCCCTAACACCCCTACTCTACTTGCGCTACATTGATGACATCTTCATCATCTGGACCCGTGGAAAAGAAGCCCTTGAGGAATTCCACCATGATTTCAACAATTTCCATCCCACCATCAACCTCAGCCTGGACCAGTCTACACAAGAGATCCACTTCCTGGACACTACAGTGCTAATAAAGTGATGGTCACATAAACACCACCCTATACCAGAAACCTACTGACCGCTATACCTACCTACATGCCTCCAGCTTTCACCCAGACCACACCACACGATCCATTGTCTACAGCCAAGCTCTTCGATACAACCGCATTTGCTCCAACCCCTCAGACAGAGACAAACACCTACAAGATCTCTATCAAGCATTCTTACAACTACAATACCCACCTGCTGAAGTGAAGAAACAGATTGACAGAGCCAGAAGACTACCCGGAAGTTACCTACTACAGGACAGGCCCAACAAAGAAAATAACAGAACGCCACTAGCCATCACCTTCAGCCCTCAACTAAAACCTCTCCAAAGCATCATCAAAGATCTACAACCTATCCTGAAGGACGACCCATCACTCTCACAGATCTTGGGAGACAGGCCAGTCCTTGCTTACAGACAGCCCCCAACCTGAAGCAAATACTCACCAGCAACCACACACCACACAACAGAACCACTAACCCAGGAACCTATCCTTGCAACGAAACCAGTTGCCAACTGTGTCCACATATCTATTCAGGGGACACCATCATAGGGCCTAATCACATCAGCCACACTATCAGAGGCTCGTTCACCTGCACATCTATCAATGTGATATATGCCATCATGTGCCAGCAATGCCCCTCTGCCATATACATTGGTCAAACTGGACAATCTCTACGTAAAAGAATAAATGGACACAAATCAGACATCAAGAATTATAACATTCAAAAACCAGTCGGAGAACACTTCAATCTCTTTGGTCACTTGATTACAGACCAAAAGTTGCAATTCTTCAACAAAAAAACTTCAAAAACAGACTCCAACGAGAGACTGCTGAATTGGAATTAATTTGCAAACTGGATACAATTAACTTAGGCTTGAATAAAGACTGGGAGTGGATGGGTCATTACACAAAGTAAAACTATTTCCCCATGTTTATTTCCCCCGCTCTCCTTCCCCCCCCCTTCCCCCCCCCCGCCCACTGTTCCTCAGATGTTCTTGTCAACTGCTGGAAATGGCCCACCTTGATTATCACTACAAAAGGTTTCTTCCCCCTGGCTCTCCTGCTGGTAATAGCTCACCTTACCTGATCACTCTCGTTACAGTGTGTATGGTAACACCCATTGTTTCATGTTCTCTATGTATATGAATCTCCCCACTGTATTTTCCACTGAATGCATCCGATGAAGTGAGCTGTAGCTCATGACGGCTTATGCTCAAATAAATTTGTTAGTCGCTAAGGTGCTCCAAGTACTCCTTTTCTTTTTGCGGATACAGACTAACACGGCTGCTACTCTGAAACTTATTCATCTCAGGTGCTTGGTTTGGTTTTTTAAGAAAATACAGGAAAAACCCCTTGTCATTATAAGTGCCATAGGAACCAGACTCCCTCCTTCAGAGCTTTTACATTCTACAGGAGTATAAAACTTTCAGCACCGAATCTATGGTCTTGATCCTGCTATTGATAGCACACAGGCAATCTCTTTCAGGATTGGAACCTATTTTTGCACTCAAATCTGTCTACAAGAGGAAGGTTTCTACACTGAATACTTTCTTTGCAGCTATTAGATGGGATGCAAACAATTTGGATACCAAATATGGTAGTTCCCATCAGTCACAAAAGTTTTTACCACACACATCAATAACTGAGTTTAAAGCATTTGTGATGCAGCAGTGTTTTGCAAATAACAAAAAGACATAGACGCACAAAAGGCATTAGGTACCTAAGTCCCTTTTTAGGCACCTAAGTCCCATTGCGATACCCAACTCTCATGGAACTCTGTAGGCGCCTAAACACACTCGGTGCCTATATTTTGGCCCCTGGGCATTTGCACTGTTGCCTCCTTCTAGATTTCAAGACACCTATCCCCCGCCTAAACGTCAAAGCAGTTCACAAACCAGGGGAAGATAGGCATTCGGCTACTTAAGTCATGTATGGGGTCCAATCGTGTAGGCATTCTCAGAGACTGCCTACTGGATCGGGCCCCTCAGGTGAATTCACACAAAACTGGGGAGGAGGGAACCTCAACCTCCCTCATAGCTTTTAGCTCAGTGATTTAGGTACTCACCTGGGATGTGGGAGATCCAGGTTCAAGTTCTCCCTCCACTGAGAGGGGGAGAAGGGATTTGAACAGGGATCTGCCACATCTTAGGGTGCTCTAACCACTGGGATAGTCTGATGTAGAGCGCCCTCAGTCTCTCCTGTTGAAGGTAGTGCACTCTGGATCCTCCCGCCTCCCAGATGAGTGCTCTAACTGCCAGGCTATAGAGCCATTCTCATGCCTCTCATGCCCTAGTATTTGTTTTCTGTCTCGCGCGTGCGCACATCATGGGGGGAAGAGGGAGGGAGGATGGAGAGCGAGCGAGCACAAGCATGAGAATGACTCTATAGCCTGGTGGTTAGAGCCAGTGGTGAGCTGGAGTCGGTTCACACCGGTTTTCTGGAACCGGTTGTTAAATTTAGAAGCCCTTTTAGAACCAGTTGTTCCGCGAGGGACAACCGGTTCTAAGAGGGCTTCTAAATTTAACCGGCCAAAAGTGGCGCCTTAGGCGCCGACTCCACGGGTGCTCCAGCCCTGGAGCACCCAAGGGGAAAATTTGATGGGTGCAGAGCACCCACCGGCAGCTCCCTGCCCCACCCCCAGCCGCAGCTCACCTCCGCTCTGCCTCCGCCTCCTCCCCTGAACGCACCGCCCCGCTCTGCTTCTCTGCCCCCCCTAGGCTTCCCGCGAATCAGCTGTTCACATGGGAAGCCGGGGCGGGCAGAGAAGCAGGCCGCGGCTTCCTGCTCAGGCCCAGGGAGGCAGAGCGGAGGTAAGCTCAGGCAGGGGGAGGGGGGCGCGAGGAGGGCTGCCCGCACCGCAGCAGGTAACCCGGGGGGGAGGGGGGGCACGCACGGGAACCGCTCCCTGCCTCAGCTCACCTCCGCCACCCTCGGCCTGAGTGGGAAGCCACGGCCTGCTTCTCAGCCCTCCCCGGCTTCCCGCCGAACAGCTGATTCGCGGGAAGCCCGGGGGGGGGGGCGCGGAGAAGTAGAGTGGGGCGGTGGGTTCAGGGGAGGAGGCAGAGTGGAGGTGAGCTGGGGCTGGGCACAGGGAGCTGCCTGTGGGTGCTCTGCACCCACCAAATTTTCCCCATGGGTGCTCCAGCCCCAGAGCAGCCAGGGAGTCGGCGCCAAAGGCGCCACTTTTGATGTGATCAGTGGGGGAGCGGCCGCTCCCCCTGCTCCCCCCCAGCTACGCTCCCCCGCCCCTAGGAGCCAGAGGGACCTGCCGTATGCTTCCTGGGAGCTGCCCCTAGTAAGCACCGCCGGGACTCCCCACCTCGCCCCCCCCGGCAGGTGCCTCTGGCTTTTAGGGGTGGGGTGGGCACCCACTACGGTGACCCATGAGACCCTCCTGCCTGGTTCTGGGGGCAGTCAGGGGACAGGGGAGGGGGTGGATGGGGCAGGGGTCCTGGGTGGGGGGGCGTCAAGGAAGTCGGGGGGGTTGGATGGGGCAGGAGTCCCAGGGGGCGGGGGTGGGCAACGACCCCCTGCTGGGGTGAGGAGGGAACCCATTGTTAAGATTTTGGCAGCTCATCACTGGTTAGAGCCAGGATTTTTTTTCTACACTTAACTCAGAAATTGCTGACTGAATTTTGCTCAGGTTTTCCAGAAAAATATAACATTTCGGCTGAAAATGTATAGCAAAATGTCAACTCAGAAGGTGAAATTTAAAAAAAAGTTACGAGAAACTAAAATTAGGTAGTTCTAAGGAAACTCATGCCATGAATTTATAGTGGAAGCAAGTGCTGCTGTTTTAACATATCTGTTCATCTATTAATAATTGTGTTCTTGTACATTTTTTTATACATTTTTGACAAATCAGTTTTAAAAGCATAGAAAAGCTATCGAGGTCACTCTTTCAAACTAAGCTGTTTTTTTTTTTTTTTAAATCTTTACCATGTAATTTTTATTTATTTGACTTCAGAAATTCAATAGCAGCGTTAGTTCACTCCCTCATCTGGAAGGCCAAACGAAGCACAATTTCATTTTAAATACCGCCAGACCTCATCCACAAGACAGCAGCCTTCCTCACATAACAAAGAACCTGCAGAATGTGAACCTATTGCTTCAGGTGAATTAAAGAACATCTCATTTTTATATGGAGTGTAGCTGTAGCCATGTCTGTCCCAGGATATTAGAGAGACAAGGTGGGTGAGGCAATATCTTGTATTGGACCAATTTCTGTTGGTGAGAGAGACCAGCTTTTGAGCCACACAGAGCTCTTCTTCAGGCCCTAAAGCTATTATCTCACTCACCTTGTCTATCTGATTGTTAGAGACTTTTGTTTGATGTTAACCAATTTGTTTCTAATCGAGCTGATGGAATTTTAGCGAATCTGATTAGTGACCTATCTGGATGTTTGTATATCTGTAGATAGATATAATTTACTGAAGATTTTTTTTCAGTTTCTGTTTTCACTAGCACAGTTCCAGTTTAAACAAAAAAAAAGAATTAGTGATGGGTGAATACCTAAAAGGTGTGGCAGCTAATTTGAGATATCGCCATAAATTTTGATGATTATCCAAAGTTACTTCAACCTTTTGAAGCCTTCTTCAATGTTGGCATTTAAAAATCCAACCAGTTCCGTCTCTCTTCCTCATTCTTCCCAACTCCTCTGTCCTTCTCTGATCCCTGCTCTCTAAATTCCTGTCTTTTTTCTTCAATAAATCAGATCTCTGATCTAAAGAGGTGACCCACTTTCCTTATCTCTACCATGTTGATCCTTTTCCCTTCCTACGTGTGATGTTACTGTAACAAATCTATGGTGGAGTCTCAGCAGATTTGGCAGGTTCTGCTGGGCCCCATTCTGATCTATCTTCAGATCTTATGGACTCGGCATATTTCTGGACATAGGTGCGGTCTCTGTGGAAAATGGAAAATATTAGTGGGTGCTTAGCACTCACTGGCAGCCAGCTCCTCCCTGCCTCCCCAGCGCCTCCCCCCCGCCCGCAGCCCCACTGATCAACTTCTCCCTCTACCTCCCAGCTGTTCCGCGGCATGCAGGAGGTGCTGGGAGGCAGTGAGAGGAGCAGGGATGGGGTGTGCTCAGGGGAGGGGACGGAAAGAGGTGGGGAAAAGGGGGGGCGGGAAGAGGCGGGGTGGGGGTGCAGCCTTGGGGAAAGGGGTGGAGTGGGGGTGGGGCCAGGGGAGGAGTGAGGGTGGGAAGAGGCGGAGTGGGGGTGGGGGCAGGGCCTGGGGCAGAACAGCTATCGAGCACTCCCTGGGTAGAGAGGAAGTCGATTCCTATGTTTCTGGATCAGAATTATCCCAGAATGCATTTTGCCTGCGATGCCATGGAGTGACTGGAGAATGCAAGCTTTATAAACAGCAGCTTGTCAGGTAGAGGTTTACTGAGACACTGCCATGCGTTGTATAACCTTTTTAGAAATGTGTGTGTAAGGGTTGAGTGGAGCTCTAGGGCACAGAACAACATACAGAATGGGGTAGAGAGGCTGCTTACCTGAAATGATTCAAACTATCAAAAAGGTTGAATTCCGTGGCCTGATGCAGCCAACCATTCACGCACAAACATGAGCTCAAGTCCCATTGTAGTCTGCTTAAGTTTCAACTCTAAGAATTTCCAGTTCTTACCTAGCATCTTCTGTGAACAGGTTAATTTACTAATCTAAGGGTTTGCGGAGATTGTCTTGTGTTTTAAGAAAACACTTAAAAGCCATTGTTATAAGAAGATGCATAGAGGCCAGACTCCTTCCTAAAGCAAGGCTTAGAAATTCCACAGGAGTGTAAAATGTCCAATATACAAATCATGTTTAAGTGCTTTGGTAAATCAGGGCCCCTATTAGGATGGCGGTTTGAGCCAGTGGTCTTTTGTTTTGTTTTTTTCTAAACCTGTTTTCTCAAGCTTAGAAGTAAAGAGGCACACTTTGACTCCTGGAATCACAGAAGTCAGAAACGGAAAACATCTCTTAGATCATCTTGTCCACCTCCTCAGCAGAAAGACCAGGGCCAGATCCTCAACTTGTGTAAATTTTCATAGCTTAACTGAAGTCAATGGAGCTATGACAGTTCACACCAGCTGATAATTGAGCCCCAAGTATTGAGTAGACATGGAAACTGAATTCCCCCTTTTCCCTTCAAGGTGTCTCTCTCCAAGTCGGAATGAAGGCACATTGTAAGGGAAGTTTCCACTGTTGTTACCCATGCTGTACCTGTTCTGTAGATAAACGGAGGACTATAGTCTCCAAGGATTCCGGGCCTTTTTTCAGCCCTAAATTAGCTTTAGAACATAAGAACGGCCATAATGGGTCAGACCAAAGGTCCATCTAGCCCAGTATCTTGTCTTCTGACAGTGGCCAGTGTCAGGTGCCCCAGAGGGAATGAACAGAACAGGTAATCCTCAAGTGATCCATCCCCTGTTGCCCATTCCCAGCTTCTGGTAAACAGAGGCTAGGGACACCATCCCTGCCCATCCTGGCTAATAGCAACTGATGGACCTATCCTCCATGACCTTATCTAGTTCTTTTTTTAACGCTGTTATAGTCTTGGCCTTCACAACATCCTCTGACAAAGAGTTCCACAGGTTGACTTTAAACTTTAAAATCCCTAATAAAGTCCAAAGCCGCCAGCGTTTACTTCTGAGTGGGCTACAGGCAGCCGTTTTTATGTAACAGCAGGGGATGAGCTGAAAACGAGTGAAAATACAAGAAAGCAAAATGAAAATCTTTGTTGTTTGGCAGGAAAACAGATCTCGAGGCCAGCCACATTTTTCCCAATTTAACCTTGCAGAAAACCTGCTTGAAAGTGCTACCAGAGTCCATCCCAATAGGCCGGAAATAGAAGAAACCAACACCAGTCTCAAGCTGCCTCTGACAGCTCCAGGTACAGTATGAGCAGAAACAATGCAATGCTAGAGAGAACAGTGTAACAAACAGCACTCACTGAGGTGAATTGCTGTAAGAGTTCATTGAAATGCCTTTCTTGGGGAGGGGATAGGGGAAGGGATTAGAGAATTTTTAAATATAATTTAACTGTTGATATTAAAATGTGGAACAAATAGACTAGTGCAAATATATAAGTGACAAGAGGATCATAGAATCAATCATAGAATCATAGGACTGGAAGGGACCTTGAGAGGTCATCTAGTCCAGTCCCTGCAAAGAAACCATGGCAAGGGCTTGTCCGGGACGTGTGACCTTGTTGTGGGAAGACAAGTCACTAAGGGTCTGTCTACACTTGGAGTTGGGGGTGTGATTCCCGCCTTCAGAAGGCATACGTGCACTACTCTCATTGAGCCAGCACAGTAAAAATAGAATGGTAGCCATGGCAGTGTGAGCTGCAGGACAGTCTAGCCTCCCTGACTATCTACCCATATCAGGGTCTCTCATGGGAAAAAATTGGGTTGAATAAAATGAACAATTTTTTCCACGTTGTTTTATTTCATTAATTTTTCATGTATTTGTTACCCTTTAAAATTATTTTTAACAAATCTAGCTATATTTCTAAGTGAAATGTTACTTTGAAATGAAAAGTCTAAATGTTTCATTTTGAAAATGTCAAAACAAACAGTTTCAGCTTTTTTAAAAATATATATTTTTACATTTTTATTTGGCTAAAATTATTTGCTGAATTCTACCCCAATTTGTGAATAATTCTGTTTGAGTGACAAATGCATTTTTTGGCAAATAATCTATTTACCAAAAAGAAAAAAAAAATCACCTGGCTGTAGCTGTTCGTCTCATCTCTTTGCAAAAATATTCCCCCTAACAAGGGAGTAGCAGAAGGACCTGGCAATATTTTTCTGGAAATCAACCATCAGTGACTAAAAATAAGGGAATGGTAGAGCAAATACATCCCCACGTTGAACCTAACTCTCTGCTGAACCTTTGTTATATAAACAGTGCCTAGATACTACTAGGCAATAATTATAGCCTGGTGATGGATCCATTAAAAACATACAAACAGATAGTCATAAGCAAAAATGACTGTCCAGTATATGGTGACTAAGAGTAAATTCTCCCTTCTGATCAGAATGGCAGATCTCAGCTCTGACATTCTGATTTCCTCAGGTTCAGGAAGCCTGTCATATATGGCACAACATAAACAAACAAGACACTTGGAACTGAAGTTGCCATGTTCTTTCAAGGAGAATCTCACCCTCCTTACAGTATAATTCCATGTGCAGTTGTCAACAGAAAAAATATGAACCCGCATTCCCTTTTATTCAAAGGCACTGGTACCAGTGATTTTGAATGAATGGGGTAGGTAAGCTCTAGTCTTTAACCTTCTGCTTTCCCTAAGTTTGGACTTGTGGAAGTAAACTTTTTAAAAAATTGACTTGACACAAGGACACAGTGTGACACTCTGGTGACAGGAACAATTCTGGGCTCTTCAGTTGCTGAGAATTTGACTTAAACTAATAAGGCTGGCCTCAGACCAACATGCAGGCAAAATTAAGACAGCTTAAAACAGCTCATTGGTTTGACAGTTCAGCAGAGATCCTCTGTAGCACTGGAGGACTGATGCTAGGTTTAGCCATTATAAGGACTAAATCCATTTGTTTTCTGAGCCCTTTGCCTGGGGGATGGAAGACTGGTGGACTATGCATTTAGCTCTTTTTCGGAGGTGAGAGCATCTGACTTGAGTCAATGTGCTATTGTAAATATGCCTCGGGACAACTGTGATACATGCTTTTTTTAGAAATTCAGGCGTGGGTCTTCAAAAGTGTTCAGCTTAGGCCTAGCTCTGCTTGCTGTGAAGTCAATGTAAATTACACCTGTGATCTCCATGGGAGTAGAGTTAGGCCAGTGCTGAGTGGATTTGAAATTTCCACCCTTAGTAAAGAAGCTAAAGCGTAACATATTACAGCATTAGTACCTTCTTACAACATAACGGATCGCTGGGCTTCTGTTTTTCAGGGTTTATTCATTTTGTTTGGGAGAAGGGAGTTACTGTTAGCAATTTTTGAGTTTTATGTAGATGGCTTTGGGGGCTTGCTTTTTGTATATACTGTAGTGAGTAATGTATATTATTTACATTACTCATTACAGTAGTACAGACTGCAATAAGTAATACCTTTGTAATGTTGCCTCATGCACTTGAACAGAGCACTGTTTCAAATGGTACTTGGTTAAAGTGCCCTAGGAACCCTTTAGTGTGTACCAGCAGGATCTACCCTGACTAATTAGTGCTCAATACATTTGTGCACTTCAAAACTCACACCTCCATAGTCCGCATTACAGCTCTGTATAGACAAGCCCTTACGTACAAGTAACCATTTCTGGTATTTTTCCAGGGTTTATTGGATAAACATCAATTTCTTTTCTTTTATTTATTTATTTGTTTGTTTATTTGTATTGGGGGTGTTTTATTGGGATTTATGAGTTAAAACCAAAAAATCAGAAGCCCTACAGATAGAATAAGCAGTGTGCAAATGAAGACAAACTTCCAAAGACCAGCCACTCTGTGGACACACATTGGCCACCCCCATTTTCCACCCACAGGTGCATTCCAGACACTGTATACCCACAGTTCAAAAAAGGGAATCAATCACACTTACCAAACTTCTACCTACTTAACTGTGGGGCAGATTAAGTAGTTAAGGCCAAAGAGGAAGATCAGGCAGCAGTGGCAGCTGGGGCTCTCTTCCTCCCTTGGCCACCCAAGAAGAAGCATTAGCAGATACCTCCCAGAGCACCTGGGGTAAATCCATAGAGCCCTTCTGTGGAGCACACTGCCTCGTCATGCTCCAGGCAGACTAATCCTCCAGCTGCAAATGACGTCAGTGAGCTCATGATGTGACATCAGAATGGGGGCTCTAGTGGGTAATCAAGAAATATGCTTAGAAATACAGAGGATAGGTCTGACTTGTTTCTTCAACTCATGCACAACTGCTTTCTAAATAATACATCTAACAGTTTGCACTTAACACCATATTTCCAAGGAGCAAAATATACTTTGCAAACTTTACTTAGCTGAACCTCACTCATGGGAAGTACATAAAGCCATTTTACAGGTAGGCAAACCAAGGCACTAAGGGCCCAATTTTTAAAGGAGATATTTAGGTGCCTAAAGAAGCAGATAAGCACCTACTGAGATTTTCAAAAGCTGAGATCAATGGGAGTTAGGCACGTAGGTGCTGTTGACAATTCTACCAGGCCCCTAAATGTCTCTAGAAGACTGGCTCTAAGAGAATAAAATGATTTGCGAAGGGTCACACAGCAAGGCAGAGTCAGGAAAAGAACACAGTTGATAGGGGAGTATAAAAATAACGAATTAATCACTTTACATTTAAAGAAAACTTTTACTGTAAGAATCACAATTGAATTGCATCACCAAGGTATTCCACATTTTCACTGTTGATTTTTTTTTCAATTCAGAAGCCTTGAAATATTTTAGAAACCAGTTAACAGTATATGAACAAGAAGAAATTCTAAACTATGCAGAGCTGTGGTTTCTTGGTCTGGAAGCTAAAAAGATTGAAGGGTTACCTGAAACACAGAATAATAATTGTTATGATGACGAACATGGCACTTACATAAAGGTAAGAGGAAAAATCATGGTACTGGTATTCTGGGCAACAATATTTGTAGTGGCTATTTGTCCACTGCTAGTTGGTCTATATGAGATAAATGAGGGTCTCAGATGACTTGCTAGCAGTTAAATGTCCACATTGAAAACCCATCACTATTGATAACCTGTTTGAATCTCAAAAGCGAAGCTCTGAATGGGGACCCACCTTCCCTTGACGCAAGGTGCATTAGTTGAGGGCTTGTGCCGCTTCTGCTAGTGCACTTCTGTCTTTCAACTTGTCCTGTGGGCATAAGACGTCAGGTTTTGCCAGTCCAGCACCTTTCATGAGCAGTGAATTCACAAACATGCACACCACTCTAGAATATGAACCTTCAATTTGTGCCGGCACCAGAACCTTGCATTTTGTTTCCTTGTCTACTGCAGGTTCTGCATGACCATATTGCTTACCGCTACGAAGTGCTAGAGGTCATTGGGAAAGGGTCGTTTGGACAAGTAGCAAAATGTTTGGATCATAAAACCAATGAACTAGTGGCAGTGAAAATAATAAGGAACAAGAAAAGGTATGGCATGGCGCGACTTCAAGAGGTTAAAGAGGTCTTTGATAGGCTGATACTTTTCTATTCATGAGAATAATCATCCCCTGCTTTATTATTGATAATTTACAAGTAATGATCGGTTTATGCTGTAAGAAAAAGGATGCTTGCTTATTCCGTATTTACAAATACTTTTAAAAATTTTGCGTGAGTTTGTTGGCAATAAAATTGGAAGGATGCTACGTCCTGGCAGAGTCAGGCATGATGTGGGCAGGAGTGGTGCAAGCTCCCTGCACGTAGCTGGGCCAATGCACCTCATTTCTGACCGACTTCATCCCCCACAATTCCAGTTATATTCCCCCCACTTCATAACTCTGCCAATTCACTTCTATCCTGACTTGCAAAACTGCATTTTATTCCAGTACTGGACTCCCAAATAGCTTTGTTATAGAGTTATCCAATAGGGCTTGTTATAAGGCTTGTTTACATGGGGAAGTTAGTGTGAAAGGGTTAGGATGTGAATTTAAAGCACAATAGTTATTCCGCACCACCTCCCCATGTGGGCATTCTTATTCTGCACTGAGAAGGCCTTTTTGCAGTTTATCTTAATCCACTTCAAAGTGGATTAACCTAAACATCACAAAGGCACTTTTAGTGTGGAATAAGAGTGTCCCCGCACAGAACTAGTGCAGAATAGCTGTTCCACACTAGATATTCTAGGCTTTTTTCCCCCCAGTACACAACCCTTAGACCAGGACTACACTACAAAGTTTTGCCAGCATAGCTATGTCAGTCAGCGGTGTTAAAGAAACACATCCCTGACAGACATAGCTATGCTGGCAAACCCTCCCCCACACCAATGTAGATTTAGCTCTACCAGCAAAAGAGTCCTTTGGCCAATATAGTTTATGTTGTCTGGGTAGGGGGTTTAAAAGGAGTTTAACAAAAGAACTCCTTTTGCCAGTATAAGCTGAGTCCCACTTGGGGGCTCTGCCAGGATAGCTATACTGGTATAGCTGTATTGGCAAAGCCTTTGTAGCGTAGATCAGCTCTTTTACTCTGGAAAAATCCAGAAGTGCAAAAAAGATGGTAAAAAGCATAGGAATGGCAGGGTTATTCGTAAAAGAGATTAAAAATCTTAGGACTATTTAGTTTGGAAAGGAGAAGAAGAAGAGGAAAATTGAATAAAAGGAATGATATGTGGAAAACCAGGATGGTGCTTGTATTCATTCCTCCTCGTAGCGTAAGAACAAGAGAGCACAATCAAAAGGTAGCAAGCTTAAAACTGACAAAAAGGGAGCACTTTATTTTCCTAGCATAGAGTCAGTTTGATGAAATAAGAGCAACAGGAAATCATCCAGGCAAACAGTGTAGCGTGATTTTAAAGGGTTTAGCTGTTGATACAGAAATGTATAAAATGTACAGGGAATATTCATACCTATGCTGAGGGCAAAGCAGAGCATCTTCAGAGGCTGAAAAATTCCCCCCTCTTCCAACATGATATAATGTTGCATAGTTAGAAAATAGGGTGAGGGACAATCACCTTCCTATGAAGCATCCAGCAATGACCCATTGCTGGAGACGGCATACGGCATTAGGAGGACCAATAGCTGGCTCCAGCATAGGAAATTTTACAGTATGGTCCTACAATTTTTCTTCCCCTCTTAGTAATGGCCAGGCTTGTTCTACTAAGCAGTGCTGTTGTACCAGGCCCAGAGAATTTTACTACTAAAATTCTTGGGGCCTGATCCAGCAGCATTGGAGTCAATGGGAGTTGTGCTATTATCTAAAGCAGGAAATTAATTAGGCCCTTTCATTGCATGCTTTATTCTTGCTTCAGTAAGCCTCTTGTACAGATACTATAGAAAACTGAAGACCTTGCTACTCTTGGGGTGAAATCTTGGCTCTGTTGAAGTAAATGGAAAGACTCCCATTGACTTCACTGAGGCCAGGATTTCACCCTAGATGCTCAAACATGTATTGTTTGAAACATTTTTTCATTCAGTTATTTTGCCAGCCAGGTTCAAAATAACCAGAATAGATAGTGGTTAGCATTATGAAGTCAGCATTTGCCAATAATTACCACACAGTATTTCTCTCTACTTAGACTAGGAAATAACTCTTGTAGTTCAGATTCCACTGTGTGGTAATTACCGGTCACTTCTGATTCTTTAATGAGAGCCATTTGTTTTGTATCTGTGGCAAGATCATGTTGGTTGTAGTATTCCATTTACAATTAGACTAAATTAATCAGGTCCTCGCCATATCATGTGACTTTGTCCTATGCATGTAGATTTCACAATCAGGCTTTGGTAGAAGTGAAGATTCTCGATACTCTTCGGAAGAAGGACAAAGACAATACTCACAATGTTGTCCATATGAAGGAATGCTTTTACTTTCGCAATCACTTCTGCATTTCTTTTGAACTGCTAGGGTAAGGTATATATTCTTCTACATATATCATGGGCCAAATGATATAGGATCGCAGACCCATACATGTTATGAAGATAACTTGTCTGTTATTTTCTTTCTTTTTAGTGTTTTTGAGTAGGGTTGCCAACCGTCCAGGATTGTCCTGGAATCTCCAAGAATTAAAGATTAATCTTTAATTAAAGATTATGTCATGTGATGAAATCTCCAAGAATACAGCCAACCAAAATTGGTAACCCCATTTTTGAGTTGGTCGGTTGGGTTTTTTTCTGGTTTACACCATGTAGTGTTTAGTTTACAGACATCTGTGTTAATTTACACATCATTTCCTCTCCCTGCACACCCCACTATCAAGAGCTCTTGAAAAAGGATGGGGAACAAAGTAGAGAAAAATGGCCTGAGAATGTAGAAAGGACACAGATGATCTATTTACGTATAGGGCCAGATTGTGGTATTTAGCCACAGCCCTGAGAGGGATACTTCCTTTTCCCAAGAGGCACAATCCTTCCCCTAGCTCCCCAAAGCATAGAGGGAACATACCTGATGCACCATCCAATGAGATGTGGTTGAGGCCCCTCCCCACTCTTTTGGGGGGCAGTTTGCATCCCTGAGTGGTGCAAAGAAGAAGCAATCTCTCAACACAGAGCCTGGGATTGACCTTAGGTCTTGGTGCTCACGGGTAGATTGGAAAAGGCTCCTTATTAGACTTCCTCCACCACATACACCATGTGCACCCTTATTAGAACCAGGCACAATCTGTGCATAATTCTTGTTCTGTGCATGTTATATTACTTTAGCTGATGGAATGAAATGGAAAAAAAATTAAAAAGTGAATGTAGGGGTTGGTGAACTTTAGGGTTTGTTATGCTGATCTGCCCTCTTTTGTTCCCCTTGAAAACTCCTGATAAAGAACATGTAGTTTAGGTTTGTCCTAATATTCAGTCTAACACTATATAAATAGTGCACAGCATTGCAATTTTTAGCAAAGGAAAACAAGCCGTGACAGACTCCCATAGGACACGGTGCTGAAAAATACCCATGATTCCCTTAAAATAGTAACCAGGTGGAGATGATAGAATAGGAGAAAAATACAGGAACCAGGAAGTGAACTTGACCTTTATAATTGCATCTATTGTCTCACAAACATGATAACAAATATCAGGAATGTGGGGTGTGTTTTAAAATGATTATTTCAGCTGTTTTTAAAGATACTGGACGTCAGAAGTTAAAAATACAATGATTGTTATTGTTTTGTGAATGTACTTTATAGGAGGAAGTTTGGAGAAATCATGGACATTTTTATTTTTCACATTTCTTGTAATCAAATGTCAAATAGGAGTTCAAGCAATTGCTTAGTTTTCTGTTTTCTAAAAAAAATCTTCCCCAATTGCATATAGGTGTAGCAGGCTTTTCTTCCCATCCATTCTAGTATTCTCAGCATGCTGAAGACTCAGCAAATTATTAGAAGACTTGATCCCTGACTCTGACCTAAACTCAATGTCACATCCAGCTCATACTGATACATGTGAAAACGTGAACTCTGCCACGTGTGCTGATTAACATGATGTAATTAAAGGCCTCTTGGGTCCAATAAAGGCACCAGCCTGGGATCTCAGAAAGTCACTATGGGAAACTGAGAGGAAAAGAACTTCTGGCTATCCAGCGAGTTCATCCCCTTAAAAGAGATCTGGAACCTCTGTCCTTAACATAAAAGCATATTTTTGCCTTATCGGCCCAATGGTAATTTAAATTATTAGTAAAGCAATAACTTGATTGATAAACATTGTTTCCTACAGAATGAAAGCACCATGTACCAGCTAGTTTGTTTTCTAATGGCCAGACTCTGCCCATCCCTTGTGTGGATGTGCAAGAGAGGGAGGTCCCCCTATATACAGTGTCTTGCACCTATGCTCAGTAACTGGTCAGAATTCCATTGGGGAACACAGCATCATCTCCCTTCTAGTGCTTGCATAGGTCCCAGCTGTCTGAAAGCAAGCTGGGTGAGGGCAGGGCAATAGCTGTGTCCCCAGCACAGCTGGTCAGATGCGTAGCAAGAAGCATGCTCCACCGTCTCCAAGAGCGATGAAGCTACTACCTTGACCCACAACCCCTAAGAAGAAATCTGCCTAATTCAGCCAGAATTATTTCTGGGATTCCAGTGGCAACACAGCCCCTCAACACACGTCACACCAATATGTCTCCGGCATACAGGGAAGAATCTAAACCTAAGATATATCAGTTATTCTGAAAATTGTGACTCAACGTTCTACAAAATGCAAATGCTCTTGGTAAACCTTTGACACCTACTAGCAAGATTGCCATTTTAGTTCATTGCCAGGCCCTTCTCCTACTCCTATGCCTCAGTTTCCCAAACTGTAAAATAGCAATTATAATCATGGTTACCTGCCTCAGAAGAGTGTTGCTTTATCATTGGTAAAGTAGTTAGGGGTCCTTGATTGAAGGGCACATCTATAGAAAAGAGGAGTAATCCAGTGGTTAGTGCATTAACCTGGGACTTAGGACATCTGGGTTCAATTCCCTACTCTGCTACAGACTTCCTGTGTGGCCTTGGGCAAGTCACTTTGTCTCTCGGTACCTCAATTCCCACTTGTAAAATGGAGATAATAGCGCTTCCCTTGCCGGTGTTGTGGGGATAAATTTGAGGTTGTGAGGTGCTGAGATACTATGATAATTGGGGCTATAATTGTAGATATCTAGAAATGAAGACACTGCAAAACTACAACCAGGTAAAACAAATTTAATTGCAGACCTGAAAACTGGCCCAAGTTCATGGGAAATGTTTTGAGTGAACCTGGACAGAATGCTGAGTAAACCTGAGTTGAGCTTTCAGCAACACTGGAGCAGTTTGTGGTTTCAGGAGGAACTGGAGAATTTGGTGTTTTGTCCCAAAAGCAAACCATGGCATTTTGGGGGGAGGGCTGCTTTGAGTTTTATGAACCCATAACTCAAAGTGAAACTCACACAAGTACAAACCTGTGCAAAGTGAAATGGGAGAAAGGCTTATCCGCATGACCTGATGTACATCGGCACTGCTGAGCTTTTCAGTGCGCTAGTGAACAGTATCACTAGATTCTTATTATCAGCCCTACTGCAGCAGTACCATTGCACTTCCCATCTTCTTTCTGGCCATGGCATTGCCTGGTGGGGATCTTGCCTTGCTGAGGAAGGTTGAAGGAAACCGCTAGTAAGGGAAGCCTCTTTTTCTGTCTTATGTTTGTTTACTTATTTTGCCTTTCCCGCTCCCATCAAACCACACATGACAGAAGTTAGTCACGTCACTTAATGCACTATTGAAAGGTGCTCATACTACACTGATGAGGATGGTATAAGAGCAATGGAAACTATACAGGTATTTTATCAAGGATGATTTCCCTTGAGCGTCTGACCACAGGCACTGAGATACAAAGGAATTTATGGACGGTGCCAAGTCAAAGGTCAATTAAAAAGAATGGGAACTGGACCAAACCTTTCTATCTCTTATTCCGCCAGTGAGAACGCTATTCTGCATGGTGAAAAGTAATGGATTTGTGACACCTGGTTCAATAAATAAATGTGTCCCATTGACATTACTCATCCATTAGATCTGGAGGATCGAGATATTTATGCTTATTACATGCAATATAACATTCCCAAGGAAAACTTACATGTTGTTTTGTTCTGGGTGATTCCTTTCTCTCATGTACGGAAAAAAACAAGAGGCTTTCTAATGAGCTCTAAACTATTCATGCCATAAACCCAAAGTGCCCTGGTCTCTCTGTCTCATCCCGCAGAATAAATTTGTATCAGCTGATCAAAAAGAACAAGTTCCAAGGTTTTAGTTTGTCTTTGATTCGACGATTCACTCAGTGTGTGCTGAGATGTTTACAAATGCTCTACCGGGAAAAAATTATCCACTGTGACTTGAAACCTGTGAGTACTGTCATCTCATTATAAACCACTTTGTACAGTTCTTCTAAGGTGCATCTTGTCTTTCACAGATAGAGAACTTCTGAAAGGATCTTTAAAACTCAACAGTGATGGGTGGCACCTACGATTCCTCTAAGGATACTTGTAGCTGGGGGATGTTATTCCCAGTTCAAGTAGACATACTCATGCTAGCTCGCTAGAAATGGTAGTGTAGCAGTGCCAAGTACATACCCTCAGGGTCTGGGTAGGTTTGTACTCAGGGTGGCTGGTCCAGTATCCTGGCTCTGCAGCAACCTTGGCTTGAGCCAGGGTTCTCAGGGCTTCCAGGCTCCTGTTGTTGATCCAGGAGCCAAGCCCCAGTTAGAGAGGGGGTTTCTGGGACTTTGGGACTCCCAGCTTCATGGCAAAGAAGCTGGAAGCCCTGACATGGTGGGGTTGTCCCAGAGCTGCAGACCCTAGAAGCCCAGGGGCCCTGGTCCAAGGGGGTCCCTATTTCCTCCTCTTACTCTGTCTCTCTCATAACTTTCATTTGGAGTTTTGCTTTAGTTCAAATAATTGGGCATAATTGCCCTCCGCTATCAGTAAAGTGTATGAACAGGCAAGATAAAGTGATTTATATTACTATTACAGAGTTAAGCATAACCTCATCATATTATACGTTACTTTTACCAAAGAGTTCACTAACCTACTGGGGTGTTAATGTCTTTCCCGCTTTTTGTTTTTCCTCTGTAGGAGAACATATTGCTATACCACAAAGGTCAAAATTCAGTTAAAGTTATTGACTTTGGATCGAGCTGCTATGAACACCAAAGAGGTTTGCAGAAAAGTCAAGTTGATGTAATTTTCTTAATTAGATTTCTTAATTTTTAAAAACTGGAAAAAATGTTTATTTCATTGAGCTAATACAATGACACATGCCCATTATTTGCATCTATTGAACTAGTAAGCCAGTGGGGTTCTCCTTGTGTCACCTACCAGCGCTTTCCCCCACACTGCTGAGACTGATCTACCACCTTTGATGAAGATGGTTGATGACGATATAGAAATTGCTCTTAGCAGGCATAGGGAGTTCAGATGCTTCCAAGTGAATAGCCCCACTGACTTCAATAAAACTTACTCTTTTCAGTGGGGGTTGACAGGATCAGACCCTGAGATCCTTTTTTATTAGCTAGTTAAGTTACAATTCATGCATTTTTTGAACCAAAAGTATTCTTTCCCTGAGTTGTGGTGGAATGAAAACAACTCGGGGCACTGGAGATAAAACAGCCATTGTAAAGAGATTTTTAAAATATTTTTTCTTGATAAGGTTTAAACAAAACGTACAACGAATGAACAAAACAAAACCAATAAACAAGAAATTAAACATAAAATGTGTCTTATAGCTGAATTGATGACAAAGAACTCCCAACACTAAGAATAAACGTGTCGTTCAAGAGTGATATAAAGGTGAGGAAGGCTGTAGCACTTGTTAAATGGGAGAAATCTATACAACATTTTCACTAAGCATGGGGGAAAAAATCATGTCCTGTGTTCTTCTCTTTCTCCCATTAAACATGTTTCTCCACTCAGACAATATATACAAATTCTGCCAAGCACCCTGCTCTGGATTTTGGGATGGTTGGGTTGAAGTCAATTAGATTTACACAGTCTGTTTTTGAAAGAGAGGTTAATCATTTTAGGCTATCCGATGTTTGGGCACAAGACAATAAGAGATTCACCCTGGAATATCTCTGGAGAGGAATAATTTGAAACATAGAAATTCAGTGGAAGAAATGTGGAGCATGATTCGTCTCCTGTTAGCTTAAATAAGAGGGTTTTTTAGACCCCTTGGAAGCAGTAACTGAAAGATACCGAAGGGCAGGTAGTAGAAGACAAAGTTAGATATTAGGTCATAATATGATATGGCACAACCACAACAAAAACCCAATAGTGTGATATTGGCCAAAGCAACATGCCATGTGTCGTCCCTTCCTATGCAGTTCTGGAGAAACTGCATCTAGAATACTGCTTATGTAGCTGAGCACCTTGCTCCCAGAAACGTGTTGAACTGGAAGGAGTTAAAAGAGCAAAAGAATAAATAAAAGGGTCAACAGGCTAGTGGAATTGATGTAGGAGGGGAAAGTGACAGAGCTAATGTACCATCATTATATTTGGTTTGGCTGACTACCAATTAAAAGGGATTAGTTTACTCACTATGGTCCCAATGCTGGAATGTGACCTCCTGGCACAGACCCCTGCACATGTGTAGAGTCCCAGTTAAGACATTGGATGAAATTCTGACCCTACTGAAGTCAATGCTAGTTTTGTCATTGACTTCAGTGAAACCAGAATTTCGCCGAATAGGTCTCTGAAGGTGTGGATTGCTTTGTGCTAGAAAATCCCATTGCAGGACTGGGGCCTATAGAAGGGGAAGAATTGTTTGGGCTGGTTCAAGGTGTATAATTGCATGTAAGGGAATGAACTAAGGATATTTGGCTGAATAATATCAGGAAACATTTCCCAAGAGCAAGATCTATTGCTCTGTGAAGTAGTTCCCAAAAGATGTGGGGAAGCACCCATCACGTGCAATTTAAAATGGAACTGGATGAAGTATTAGAAACATATACTAGGGAACAATCCCTCTCCGGCTTATGAGGAAATAAGATATATTTGTCTTTTCTAATGTCTATGGTTCTCTAATATGAATTGCTGCCCTGACAACACTACGTTCCTTAGTGTCCAATTTTCTTTCCTAATGCAGTGTATACGTATGTTCAGAGCCGATTTTATCGCTCCCCCGAAGTGATTCTTGGTCACCCGTATGCTACTCCTATTGATATGTGGAGCCTGGGATGCATCATGGCTGAACTTTACACAGGCTATCCCCTTTTTCCAGGAGAGAATGAAGTAGAACAACTTGCCTGCATCATGGAGGTAGCTTCTGGGATATTTTAGTCATAACATCAAGGTGCTGTTTCCTCCATCCCTTACATGCATGTCTTGGAAACAGAGCATTTTGTAATTTGATGAATTGTTCGAACAGTACCGTCCCCTTCATTGACATGAGTTTGCTAAACTGCACTCCCAGCAACAGAATGACACATGAAGAGACTCACATATTTTCTGGAGCTGGGCTGGCTGTGAGAGGGAAGCTTATCACAGCCAGGGGGCCCAGTGAGAAGGAAGAGGCAGAATGTGAAGTTGCTGCCTCCGCTTTGTGTGGCAAACCAGCGGCCTGTGGTGAACGTTGTTGGTCTGTTCAGTCACTGTGCTATTTCTGTCTTTATGGGGAACACACTGTAATCTGATCAGAATTGTAAGGAGCGGTTCTGACCAAAGAAGTATGTTTGAGTCTAAGGGGGAAGCAAAGCAAAATACAATATTTTAATTTTTCTCCTTTTCCTAATACATTTTTTGTTTGTACTGCCATGTAATGTACCTGGGGCCAACTGGGAAAACGATGCAAAAGTTATGGCAGGTACAATGTGTTGCAGTCAGTCTTCTAGGCAAGTCTGACTAATGAGAGCATATCACTTTGTTGCCCAGCATCCTATGCTAGCTCCCTGTCTGATTTTAAACCCAGGGCAAGCCCTGACTTAGCAGGTGCAAAGCTGCTGTACTGTCCTTCTCTGCAGTCTCCCACAGTAACTACGTCGATCAACAGGAGTGCTGTTCTTCAGAGTCCCCCTGTGAAACTTCCAGGGCTGGGGAAAGAGCTGTCTCAACAGAGGGATGTAGGTGTTGTAGATGCTATTAGTCAGATCAGAATGAGCCCAACTGTGAAAACAATTCTGTTTAAGTAAGACCTCCATTAATGACAGAGCAACTTAGCCTGGCAGCGTTCTTTATGGAAGATGACAACCATCAAAATTTATCTACTGTGAGAAGACAGCTTAAAATGGAGAGTGTGAAGTTCATTTTCAACCAATTATAATGGATCCCATGGTTCTGTATATGGACCTTAGATACTGTATTACAGGGAGAGGCACATTAAAAATGAGGGTGGGTTAGAGAAAGTTGTAGACATTTCACTGAATGCATCTGAAGAAGTGGGTTTTTTACCCACGAAAGCTTATGCCCAAATAAATCTGTTAGTCTTTAAGATGTCACCAGACTCCTTGTGGTTTTTGTGGCTACAGACTAACACAGCTACCCCTCTGAGACATTTTACTGTAAATTGCCACATGTAAATAAGAGGAGGAGGAACAGCATATCCATCTTTAGCCAAGGCTGCTAGAGATGTTGAAGAAATAGTGAATAACTCCTCGTATTAATTTTCTGTCTTGAAGATATTGGGTCTTCCACCAGCTGATTTTATTCAGACTGCATCAAGAAGACGAACGTTCTTTGGTAAGCGCCTGTGATTATCTTTCTTTATTGTATCACTCCCTGGGCTTTTAAGTCTCCTCTCTGCTATTGCCTTTGATGTGCAGGTGGAGAATGGGGTTAGAAGAACCTCAGATTCTTCTTACCTGGGTCACCACTTCATTCAAACTGCTTTTAGGAACAAATATCCATAAGAAATAAATAATTTGAGGACTATACAAAAACTCAGTGATGTGCTGTCGATAGTTTAAGGTCCTCCCACTGCAGAGATAACAGAGGAGAGACTGAGAAATCTATGTTTGTTTTCCTGTTTTAAAACAAGTGTTTTCTCATTGCTAAAACCATGGAAAGAGGCAACACCACTTAGGAAACAAATCTGTATTAAGTGCACTTTACTAGAACTGATTATTCTTTGGTCCTGAAAAATATGCAAAGTAAAGTGGTAACACAGCACAGCATTCAATCCGTATAATTTCAGATAGCTATGCTAGAGGGATTACTCACAAGCAGTGCAAGCCATGTACTGGTGGGATGGTTGTAATATGGGAAAACTCATTTCATTGCTCTCATAAGACCCTGTTCAGGACTTTTTATTCACACTGACTTCAATAAGGATTTTACCCTAAATAAGGAGTCAGAGTTTAATGCCAGAAGAGACCACCAGATCATCTAGTGTGGCCTCCTGTGTATCACAGGTCACCAGCACCACCCAGGACCTGCACGCTAAACCAAACAACCAAAATGAAACCAAAGACTTACAGCCCTCCGGAGAATAGACTGTTATGTGCCACAGGCAGAGACTAGGAGGGACCGAGGTGCCTACAATGATAAGGAAATGATTAAGGGAGATATACCGAGATAATCCTGACAAATGACCTGTACCTGCATGCTGCAGAGGAAGCAGAAAACCCCCAGGTCCCTGCCAATCAGACCTGCAAGAAAATCCCTTCCCACCTATTGTGCTCAGACCCTGAGCATATGAGCAAGAACCAACCAGCCAAGCACCTGGGAAAGAGAGAATTCTCAGTGCCACCTCACAGGCCTGGCCCCGAGTAAGGTTCATTGTGTTCTAGCTAAATACCAACTGGGTAATTATGTTCAACCTACCTACCATTCAACAAGCTTCAATGGAACATGGCATTCTTCACTTCCTGTCCTAAGCAGCTGTGTAGTGCATTTCTGTGGTGTTAAACGGTTGTCATGTTTCACCTGAGGTAGGTGCAGGTCAGTGGTAGGTAAAGATATTTCTTGTGTGTAAGTTTGTGAAGAACTTTGGGGTCCTTTTGGATGAAAGTCATTATGTAAATGTAAGTCATTTTCCTTATGGATTTAAATCTCCTTGTAGGACTCTGTAAAGTTCACACTACTGAAGGGTAACATCATAACTACAGCTAAACTGTTACTGTGCAAAATGTTTACATGGCTTAAAAGCATATTTTGTTTTTAAAGATTCCAGAGGTTTTCCTAGAACTATAACAAACAGCAGGGGAAAAAAAAGACACCCAGACTCCAAGGATCTAAGTATGGTATTAAAAACTCATGATGCTGCTTTCCTGGATTTTCTGAGAGGCTGCCTAATGTAAGTTACTTTTTACTTCTTTATTTTCTGCCGACTTGTTTGACATTAAGTCCCTGCTTTATTTCTCTTAGGCCTTTAAAAACTTTTGTATCTCCGTTTTTTCACCAATGTTTATTTTATAGGCCCATCCTTGTAGCATTTGAGTGCCTTTGACAAACATTAATGAACTTAGTCTCACAAGAGGAAAGTATTATTCACAGCTTACAGAAGGGAAAATGGACACACACAGAGATTTAAGTGATTTCCCCAAGGTCACACAGGAAATCTGTGGTGGAGCCAGAAACAAAACCCAGATCTCCTGCTTCTGAATCCAGTGACAACCCCAAAAGCATCCTTCCTCACGTATAAAAGCCCCAGTAATTAACCACCTCAATCTGATTTAAGGTAAAGTTTCATGTAGGTAACATGGGTGGTGTCAGAGTGGAATCACATTGTACACCTCCCTAGAAAAACGCTCAATTTTGTATTCAACAACTATTGTAACAATTCAAGTCCCATTGCAGCAGATGGGAGTCTTTCCATTCTCTTCAGTGGGAGTCCTTTTGGGCATTGATTTGTGGTTCTGGACTACCACGTCTATGGTGTGCCCTGGAAGGGGCCAGCAGAGAATGTGCCATGATGTAAAAGACTTGGTTCTTCTTTGAGTATTTGTCCACATAGATCCCACTCTTGTTGGGCACGAGCCAACAGCCTACAATGAGTATCTCTGCCACCTTAGTACCAGCTATGAAAAGAGTGCCTGCAGGACAGGCTAAATCCTTCCTCCGTCAGTGGCTCCTTGGCAATCTCTGTACCCAGCACATTGGCACCCAGACCCTTTGTCCTGTCCCTTTTGGCTCCTATGGCCTATTTGGCACTGAGTGCCCTGTCTGTGGGCCAGGTATCAGAATCCATCTTGTTGGCTTGTACAACATCAGCAGTGCTAACTAGTCCTTTGGTCACCCAGATCACAGAACAGCATTCAGCTGTTGATACATCTGTGCCATCTACTTGCTCTACCCATGTACAGAGGATGCAGGAGCACCCTAACACACGCAAAAGTGGGGAATCCACCCCCCACTTAAGGAGGTGTATTCCTTTTCATCTTCTCCATTGGGACATAGTAGAGACTTATCTCCTGCTCATCCCTCCTCCCTCCCCTATCAGATGCCTTTCTCGTTCCCTGGGCACTGAGACTGATGTATGCCGATCTGCATGATCCCAAGGGTCCTGAGGAAGGTGAGGCAATATTCAGAATCGACGATGATTACAGCTCCAGCATGGGCCAGGCACATCTGGTATTCGGATCTGGGGAACATCTCAGTGCAGCCCCCAGTAGCCTTACCTGCTCTGCCTGACATAGTCTTGCGGAACAATGCTCAGATCCTACCCCTGGACCCAGCATCATTACACCTGACAGCCTGGATGCTGGCTGGTTGATGTCCACCAAAAGACGCTATTCAACAGACGCTCAGAACATCCAGCTCCAAAGCAGAAAAGCCTCAACCACACTAACTTATAAAACTAATTGAAAGAGATTTTCTGTTTGGGCATCTCAGCACCAGCTATCTCCCTTGACAACACCCTTGACAACTTACTAACCCTGGGACCATCTGGACTTTCTTTTAGTTCCATAAAGGTCTGTCTAAGAACGATATCTGCACATTATCCTCTTATCCAGGGCCACACTTTTTTCTAACCCTGCAATGGCAAGATTCCTTAAGGGCCTAACTCATGTTTTCCTCCCAGTTCAGTAGCCCCCTCCCTCTTGGGACCTCAGTATAGTATCAACAGGGTTAATAGGACCCCTCTTTGAGACCTTAGCAACCTGTTCCTTATACCACCTATCAGTGAAGACTGCCTTTTTAGTAGTCATTACCTCAGCTTGAACGGTAGGGGAGATGCAGGCCCTCATGGTGAATCCCTTATATCGTGTTTCATAAGGACAGGGTTACTCTCAGTCCTCATCCCAAATTCCTGCTTAGAGTTATTTCAGAGTTCCATACGAACCAATTCATTCATCTGCCAGTCTTTTTCCCTCCCAAGTCTCACTCAACCCCGAGGGAAGCTAAACTTCAAACACTTGATGTACTACAAGCGTTATCTCGTTGTCTTATGTGACAACACACCTCTTTCATCACATCAGGGCTCAGTGTTTCTCCCTCTGGCTTTGAGGGGGCCTGGGGTAAATCAGTTCCACTCTAGAGGTTGAATACTTCATGTTGGTTTATTTACGATATTTACAGTGTTGGCCCGAGGGCTTCTTTACACACACACACACAAATACATTTCCTAACTCTAGGTGGAGTACGGCCTCTTCTTATGTGGACTACCAATCAGCAGCCACCCTCTCTAAACCACTGTGGGCCCACATATGCTGGGAAGCAAGGCCGTCTCCCCAATCAGAAATAAACACAAGATTTCCGCATATAGGGAAAAGCAGCTCTTTACCTAGGAAGAGTCTTTTCCCCTCACTGCACATGACCCTTCTGCAGCTTGCCTCTCATCCTTCCTCCCTTTTCCCACTCACTGGAAGAGGTTTTTAAAGGCCACAGGCTGCTCTTAATTAGACTCAGGTGTCCATAATTAATCTGAGGTAATCTCTTTCAGTTTGTAGCAAAAAGGGCTTTTTAACCATTCTAAGACTGATATACCTGCCTTCAACCACCCTCCAGAACTCCCTCCGAGGGAGGACACTGGTGCTCAATCAGTTAGTCCTGTCCATGCTCTGGCACCAGCTCAACACCCTGGTCCCGAGTTTCCTGGCTAACCTCTGGATGCTGGTTCTGGAGTTCTTTTGGCTGGGGCTGCACTGAGTCTCTGCAGGGGTCCTCCACCTGCCCCTGGAGGAGGGAGGACAGGGCCTGAAGTGCCTGTGCACTCAGGTCCATGTCTTCCACCTCCAGGCCCTGCAGAGACTCCTTTATGGTGAAGGTAGTCCAGCATGGAGCACACTGGCGCACACCTTCCTGCGCTGCTTCCGAGGGCTCCGATATGACTGGCAGCTCCTTTACCTCCATCTGAGAGGTCTTCTGTGAGACCTCTCTGGGCTGCCAGTCTTCTACCAGGACCTCCTCCAGACCTGGAAAGTGGTCTCAGCGACCAGGTCCGTGGCGGCCACCAAGGGGGCGGATCTCCTCGCGGAGCCCCTGCTACGCAACCCCCAGCTCCATGTGCAGGTGGCGGAGTCCCCCTCGGTGCTTCAGAGGCTGGTCCGGGCAGAAGTCACCAGAATTGGAGACCTCCTGGACTACGACCGGGGAGACTGGCTGGATCCTCTGACGCTCGCTCAGCACATGGGGCTCTCCAGCCCTCGTACGCCCCGGCGCGTACTTCTGTGAACTTCTGTGGGAGAGAATGGTACAGACTGAGTACATGTGAAAAGTGCTTCCTTTTAACTGTATTCAGAGTAAATACCAATTCATTTCACTGAGTGACCCCTTGTTCTCATATTATAGGAGGAACTGCTGATCAGTTATTACTCTGTACTTCAACGCATCAATACCACAGTCAAGTCCCCTCTGGCTTTTGCATTTTCAGAAATCACTCCACTTCTATACTCTTTCATATGTACGTCCTTCTGTTACTTCTCATGAGCTTTCTGGCCCTTCCCTGAACATTTTCAGGCTTAGCTACTATATGTGTCTCAAAGTGTAGTCCCCCTAGTAGAACCCTATCTCTGGACAGAAATATGGTGGGGTCCAACAATAGTTTTTACGAATGTGGGAATTTGAATAATAAGTCTGTCCTGTAGAAAACTTGCCAATCTCTTCTCCCCATATGTGGGGCATGCAGCTATTCTAGCCGTCTACCCATTCATAGAATATCAGGGTGGGAAGGGACCTCAGGAGTCA
Organism: Natator depressus; assembly: GCF_965152275.1. NCBI lineage: Eukaryota > Metazoa > Chordata > Testudines > Cheloniidae > Natator > Natator depressus. The sequence goes on along the minus strand of NC_134234.1, from coordinate 216,821,334 downwards.
TCTAGTCCAACCCCCTGCTCAAAGCAGGACCAATCCCCAATTTTTGCCCCAGATCCCTAAATGGCCCCCTCAAGGATTGAACTCACAACCCTGGCTTTAGTAGGCCAGTGCTCAAACCACTGAGCTATCCCCCACCCCCTACCATGGACCCTGTCCTGCAGAGTGGGGGCTAGGGACACACATGCCTAGGGACAGATCTCACCAGGAGTCAGAAACTCTGAAGTTCTTTTTTTTTTAAACACTCTATTGTATTTAGTATGAAGTACAGTACAGATTGGGCAAGACACATAACTAGAGGTCTACTAAATTCGCAGCCATAAAAATTCATCATGGATTGATTATCTGGTCTCCCCCATGAAATCTGGTCTTTTGTGTACTTTTACCCTATACTATACGGTAAGAGTATATAAAAGTACACAGCGTTTCTCAAACTGCGGGTCTCAACTCAAAAGGGGGTTGCAAGCCTATTGTAGGGGGGTGGCAATATTGCCACCCTTACTCCTGCGCTGCCTTCAGAGCTGGGCGGCCGGAAAGAGGCAGCTGCTAGCCAGATGCCCAGCTCTGAAGGCAGCACTGCCACTAGCAGCAGCGTAGAAGTAAGGGTGGTCTGGAATATATTATATGAATGCATCTGCAAAATTTGCTATTTATGCTGTGACTGACCTGCAAAAAATGTGCGATTTCTCCACGATTTAAGTAGACCCCGGCACAAAATCTCTCTGCACATTAGTTTTACTGTCTTTAAATTGGAAATAATAATACTGACTTTCTTAACTCATTGGGGTGATGAAAGGATTAATTAGTAAATGTTTATAAAGCTCTAAACCCCGTGTCTGTCTTCTCTAGTTAGACAGTAAGCTCTTTGGGGCAGGGACCATCTACTATTCTGTGTGCTTAGCATAATGGGGTCCCATTCTTGGTTGGTCCTTAGGCACTGCTGTAATAAACATGTTCAATAATAATAGTAAACCATGCTGGCCTGTTTCCCACTCCTGAGGCAACCACCTATTAACCTCTGTCTATTATGAAAATCAGTCATTTAATACAACTCTTGTTCCTGTCACCTATCAATTTTTGAATCCCTGACGAGTCTTTGCCTTTTGTCCCTTGGGTATTTTTTTCTTTTTACTACCTCTATTTACTATTTCTGAAAAAATAAACATTGTTCTGGGCCACTGTAGATGGGAAGGTTTCAAAAATTATTCAATAGCATTTTTTCATGCTAGTTATTGGAGTAGATTCCTATCAACCAGGGGAACCTCGAGGGCAAGTCAGGGTCCAAACATTTCCCAGGGAGTTGTGGGTTGAAATCCTGACCTTATTGAAGTCAATGGGAGTTTTGTCATTGACTTCAGTTACTCTCTTAACTGACACTGATCAGCTGCAAGTTTTTCATTGCTGGTGAATACAAATAGCAAACAATTTCTGTTAATCTTCAAGGAAGATACAACTTCAGTAGGTTATCTAGCTCATAAACCCTTTGAGGATAGAAACCTTCTCTTCGTGCCTGTTGGTAATTGTCTTGCACACTGTGGGTGCCATGCAAATGATAAATAAGTACCAACAAATATCATGGCTGTCTTCATTTCTTTCTTCTGAAAAAAAACAACAACCCTGTACATTCATTTGCAAATGAAGTGCAGCACTTGAGTTTCCAGCATGTTGCCACTGTCCCCCTGTTACCACAAAGTAAAGGTGACCTGTTATGAATCAAACTGAGGCGGAAGAAGCAAAACTCTTGGGAGTTGAGAGTGCTGAGCACTTCCCAGGATTGCACCTCACAGACCTGCTAGTATGTGGTGTGATCTTTTATCTCGAAAAATAGAAGTGGTGGAGACTAACAAAACACTCTAGGAAGGTGGATTTAGTAGTATCCTGCTGCAAAACTGTCACAAAGATTTACCAGCCTACACACAAAATACTGATCTGCTTTTTACCAGAATGATGGATGTTAATAATCACACTAACAATGTTTTATTCACCAGCCAAAATAAAAGACTTGAACCAGCGAAGGATTGAATTTTGAAAACAGTGAACCAGATTTTGCTCTCACTTACATTGATGTAACTTGGCTCCGGAGGAGTTACTCCTGATTTACACCCATGTACGTGACAGCAGTATCAGCTCCCTTGCCTGTTTTACTGTTATCTATGCACTATGTCAGGTTGGAATTTTGGACCGTGTTCAGCACTTTCTGTGCAAGATCTTTGTTACCCGTTATTATTACTCTCCTGAAGAAACCCTCAAAAACAGCTTCAGGATTTACTACTCTGTTTGTAGGGTTGCTCTTCTGTAAATCTCAACTTGCAGTTATGTTGTTTTGAACGGTGACCTAGTTACACAAAAAATCTTTCCCTTAACGAGGAACATCCCTTTAACATTCCAGTGTAGTGGCCCAGTATCTTTCTTACAATGGCTCTGTGGAGTTGTAATGAGCGCCATGGACAGTTTTGACATTAGACTAGTCAGAAGAATGGAATACAGTTTGTATGAGGTACAACTAATTGAGGAAGTACCTATCTGCTAGGGGATTGCAACTGCTGCTCAGTTCTAACCTTTTCTTGGCGCTAACATCATTTTAGGATTTTAAGGCTCTTGGGCACATATACAGAATGAACCCTCTGATAATATTGTGATTTGCATGTGAGGATCTGTGGTAAGCATTTGGCTGTTTGATACTGCACAGAATTTGATCAGTAATTCAGGCAAATTTTCAGAAAGCAGAAAGAGGGTTTTGGCAAATGGAATTATGGATAAAGGCAAACAGGCTTTTTTACTGTTTGTGAATTTGAAAAATGTCTTCATGGCTCAATTTTCCTGAAGACAATGAAAGTATTTTCTGGCCTAACCTAAGTTTAATATATTTTTCATTTTTAGCATTATAAACAAACACTGTTCAATAATTATTTATCATTTGTATATTTTAAGGTGGGAACCTGCCCTCCGCATGACTCCGGATGAAGCAATGCAGCACACATGGATCCAGGAACCAAGAATACATAAATCAAAACAAAATCGCCACTCTGCAAGTGAAAGCTCCTTCTTCACACCAGAGAAGAAGGAGAATGTACATAAACACACACTGCCTGGACAAGGAGGTGCAGTAGTCTGAATATTTGAAGTTCTTTATTCTCAATAATATTCATCGCTTGTACGTGTTGGCAGTTATGATTTTTAGAGGCCTTCATGTCTGAGCAAGTAGCTTTGTTAGAAAGGATGAAGTAATGTAAAATGATGGAATGCTCCATAGAAGCATCGGCCATACCCACAGCCAGAGGTTTCAGAGTAGCAGCCGTGTTAGTCTGTATCCGCAGAAAGAACAGGAGGACTTGTGGCACCTTATAGACTAACCAATTTATTAGAGCATAAGCTTTCGTGGGCTACAGCCCACTTCATCGGATGCATAGAATGGAACATATAGTAAGAAGATAGATATATACATACAGAGAAGGTGGAAGTTGCCATACCTCCATTGGCCACACCACTTCTTTCCCGCTTCTTTGGTAGAAACAGAGAGTTACCCGGTGGGTCGTGTGGTTTATCTGCAGCCCGACAGGGTAAATATAACAACTAAAGGCCCATAGGTTCATGCAGAAAGAGCCTTCATACAGTGATCTTGGTAGGAAAAGAATCAGAGACAGCATCTGCAATCCATCCACAATGCACTTTAGTTCTTAGGGCAGAAAAAATGCGTGGGGGTTGGTGGTTCTGCTCCTCTGAAATGTTGAGCCAATAATTGATTGGCCCTTTGCAGATTTAATGTGGGCCTGTGGACACATTACAGTTTCACACTGTCATTTTTTAATTTTATTTCATACAGAAGAAAACACCTGTCAAGACATGGTTGATAAAGTAAAAGGTGAACTGCCTGAAAATCCTACTGCTGCAACTGAAAGACTAATTCTCAATGCAGCTTCCTCAGACACAATGGAAAATAAAGTGCAGAACACAACCAAACAGGTTATTCCAGAGAAAGATCTGGAAAACCCAGTGGAAAAGGCTATCAAAAGAGACAAGGCAGAACATAGCAGTGAAACAGCTCTTCACAAAAATTCAATGTTCTTACCACCAATTAAGTAACATTCTGCGCAAGCAGCTATTGGCCTGGTTTCTATACCTGCCTGGTATGTTTTGTAGGTAACCATTTAACTGTACAATATTGAAGAACATCATTTTAAATTATAACTCTCCACACATGGGCTGTGCACGTTTGTTACACATTTTTAATCTCGATTAGTCCAGGTAACCAAAGCAGAATGTGCGTTGAACATTCCTGAACGTTACCAACATTCTTGTTGTGATCAGAGATTCTTCACAACCCACAGCAATATTTTTAATAAAAAGGAGACTCTAGAGGTGGATAGAGACTTATTCTTGGTATTATACTGGACACTTGCATTCAAGGACTCCTGCTTCTTGGGAGTTAAAAGCCTAGAAAAACCACAGAGGTCACAGGGTCTGAATCTAATCTCATTTAAACCAATATAAATCAGAAATAACTCTACAGAGGTTAGTGGATTTATACCAGTGTAAATGAGAGGAGAATCAAACTCATAGTGTCTCCCTCTCTGAGAGGGGAGAGTCAGATACGGATCATTGGTAGCACCTCTGAACAGAATTAGAAACCCACGTTAAGTTCTACAGTGACGTGCAGACTGCAGAGCAGGTATTTATAAAAGGCAACAGGAGAGAAGGCTACCAAACCATGGTGTGCATTACACCCTTCTACAGGGACCCCACTCCCTTTTTATATCAAACCAGAAGGGTGGATGAAAGAGAGAGTCAATGTCCAGGTGAATGAGCGCTCAAAGGGAGTCTGATTTAATTCATTACAAAATCAGATTTATATGACTGCCAGCCCCAGTCATTAACCTATCTTTTGACATGTCTTTACAGCACCCAGCACAATGGGGATCTGATCCCTGACTGAGGCTATAGGTGCTACAAATAAGAATAATAAGGAAGCTGTCCTGCAGGATTCAGGGAATACCATCTCAGTGATCTCACAGTGGTCCCAGAGCACAAGAGCAATTGGGTGGGTTACTGGAGTCACACTATCACACATAGGCTCTACAGGCCAGGAAAAATTCCTGCAGGACATAGGAATGATCACATCAATGACCTCATCAAGGACCAAGACCGGCAAACTGTCCTGTAGGATACAGGGTGACTGTATCAGTGACTTCCTGGAGGCCCTATACCAGGTGATAGAGGGTTGACTGTATCAATGACATCACAGAGGTGTTGAGCAGGTAAACTGTCCTGGAAGATACAGTCTGACTGTATCATGTAGCTTAGAAAATGTTTGTGCTAAGGGCAAGGGTGCAAGGAACTGCTAAGAGCCAGCAAAGGCGTGAAGGCAAGAGGATAAACTGGATGTCAGAGATAGAGCACAGAGTTCAGCGGCTGGAACTGTTTGAAGTACTATCTGTATACCATCAGGTTCCTGCTTGACACTGGAAACTATGGGAAGCCCATGAGTATCCAACTGAAATGCTGATTACCTGTTGGACGCTGCTGATAGTTCTCACAACATTACTACCTGAAACATCCCTGCAATCAAACGTTGAAAAACAGACTATCGCCACTGTCAGAATTGTAGTTGAATAGCAGAGGGAGAATTCAGGCTGTTTGAATTTGATTATTATTCGTTCTCCCTCGCTATTGTGCTTAGTGACTTAGATGCTTAGATTACTCTCATCTAAAATATCTGTTCTCCTCTCAGAGTTACTCACTTGTGTGTTTGTCTGCTCCAATTGGATCAAATTGGGACTGCAGTCATTCTTGATTGCACCGGAGTTCCCAGAATGAAACTACAGACACAGTTTGGCTTGTTGCGTCTTTGCTGCAGTTACATTCTCTAGATGATCTGTTTTGCAGAGCCCATCTTCCAGTAGCTTTATTATATTCTCTGGCACGTACACTGATATCTCCCAACTTCTCAGTAAACCTGCTGTTGAACATCTCAGGAGCATTCTCAGTGCTGAGGGTGATATGAGATAGAAAATCATCTGACACTGGAATTCAGTCTAACCATCCTCTAACTCGTCAGAGGCAGAGTCTATGTTGATGGTATTTGAGTATAGTTGCATAGCTCCATATTTGTTTCTTATTTTCCCTTCCTTGTTTCCACATTTTTCCTGTTAAGTCATCAGCCTCCACATCCATCTCAACCATGGTCACCTCCTTCATTCTCTCCGGACAGTGTCTCCTTTAGTTAACAATCAGATTCATGCTCAGAGACCACAGGGATGAGCATTGGGTATAAATTCTTAGCGAGGCAGGCAGACAGCTCTTCTCTTCAGGTGCCTCCACTGCCCTCAAGTTCTCCTGCAGAACAGAAAACAGTGGGTGTGGCCTATCATGTACATGTAGCCCTCCTGCTCTTCATGCAGTAAAAGGAGTCTCCAAAATACAGAGCAAGCCCGTGGTCAGTGCTCTGCTCATTGTGCCTAAGAACAGGCAAAGTGACAAATTGTTGCAAGCCAAAAGAATACCTGAATGACTCACAGTTTGAGAAGCCCAATTTACAGACCTTATTTTATCCCTATAGCTAAATGTACATTATCTTTCCTTTTTTATAGTTCTTTCTTTAAAAATGGATTATGGAACCTGTTGTCTGTTAATAATAATCGCACTGTGCCCTTCTGTAGCACCTTGTGCTCAAGAACTAAAGGCATTTTGCAGATATAAATTAAGCACCACAACACCCCCCATTAGATTGCATATGTATTATTATTAGGGCTGTCAATTAATTGCAGTTAACTCACGTGATTAACTCAAAAAATTAATCGCAATTAAAAAAAGTAATCGCAATTAATTGCAGTTTTAATTGCATTGTTAAATGATAGAATACCAATTGAAATTTATTAAATATTTTTGGATTTTTTTCACATTTTCAAATATATTGATTTCAGATACAATACAGAATACAAAGTGTACATTGCTCACTTTATATTATTATTTTTGATTACAAATCTTTGCACTGTAAAAATGATAAACATAAGAAATTCACCTCATACAAGTACTATAGTGCAATCTCTTTATCGTGACATTGCAACTTACAAATGTAGTTTTTTGTTACATAACTGCACTCAGAAACAAAACAATGCAAAACTTTACAGCCTACAAGTCCACTCAGTCCTACTTCTCATTCAGCCAATCTCTAAGACAAACAAGTTTGTTTACATTTATAGGAGATAATCCTGCCCACTTCTTATTTACATTGTCACCAGAAACTGAGAACAGGCATTTGCATTGCACTCTTTAGCCAGCATTGCAAGGTATTTATGTGCCAGATACACTAAACATTCGTCTGCCCCTTCATGCTTCAGCCACTGTTCCAGAGGACATGCTCCTATGTTGATGCCGCTCGTTAAAAAAATAATGCGTTAATTAAATTTGTGACCAAACTCCTTGGGGGAGAATTGTATGTCTCTGGCTCTATTTTACCTGCATTCTGCCATATATTTCATGTTATAGCAGTCTCGGATGATGACTCAGCACATGTTCATTTTAAGAACACTGTCGCTGCAGATTTGACAAACCGCAAAGAAGGTACCAATGTGAAATTTCTAAAGATAGCGACAGCACTCGACCCAAGGTTTTAGAATCTGAAGTGCCTTCCAAAATATGAGAGGGACGAGGCATGGAGCGTGCTTCCAGAAGTCTTAAAAGAGCAACACTCCGATACGGAAACTACAGAACCCCAACCACCAAAAAAGAAAATCAACCTTCTGCTGGTAGCATGTAACTCATATGATGAAAATGAAGATGTGTTGGTCTGCACTCCTTTGGATGGCTATCGAGCAGAACCCATCATCAGCATGGAAGCATGTCCTCTGGAACAGTGGTTGAAGCATGAAGGGACATATGAATCTTTAGTGCATCTGGCATGTAAATATCTTGCGACGCCAGCTACAACAGTACTATGAGAACAACTGTTCTCATTTTCAGGTGACATTTTGAACAAGATGTGGGTAGCATTATCTCCTGCAAATGTAAACAAACTTGTTTGTCTGAGTGATTGGCTGAACAAGAAATAAGACTGAGTAGACTTGTAGGCTCGAAAGTTTGACATTGTTTTAATTTTGGATGCAGTTATTTTTGTACGTAATTCTACATTTGTAAGTTCAACTTTCATGATAAAGAGATTGCACTACACTACTGGTATTAGATGAATTGAAAAATGCTATTTCTTTTATTTTTTACAGTGCAAATATTTGTAATAAAAAATAAATATATAGTGAGCACTGTACACTTTGTATTCTGTGTTGTCATTGAAATCAATATATTTGAAAATGTAGAAAACATCCAAAAATATTTAAATAAATGGTATTCTATTATTGTTTAGCGGTGCGATTAATCATGCGATTAATCGTGATTAATTTTTTTAATTGTGCGATTAATCACGATTTAATTTTTTTAATCGCTTGACAGCCCTAATTATTATCCAAAGTCACACAGCAAGTCAATGCCAGAGCCAAGAATGGAACCCAGGAATTCTGACTCTGACGCCCTGTTCTCTCTCTTACTTGATCTTAAATTAAATTATGTATAATTTACTTAATGTTGCTAAATATATTGTCATGTTACTCATGTAATATTCTTAAAACACTACATTCTTTATAAAAATAAAACAACAAAAGAAGCAGCCATTTATACCTTTGCACCCTGGTTGTTAGATCCTTGTTTAATGCTCTGAGACATGAACGTCAGGTTTGTATAATTTTTGGTGGTGCCCAGAATGGGTCCAAGCAGAGCCATCCTGTCCATAGAACGGACTGGGGCAACCGCCTCGGGCCTTGTACTTCGGGGGGCCCCGCTCTTCAGGGGGGTGTGGGATCCAGGGCAACCTGGGGGGTTATCGGGGGGCCTGGCCCCAGCCCACCCCCTTCTGCTCTGCTCCGCCCCGCTGGCTCCCAGTGTCGGTCAGGGGGAGGGGGTGAAAGTGAGAAAGAGGCGGGGTGGAGACAGGGGCTGGGGGAATGGATAGAGTGGGGGCGGGGCAGGGGTGGATCAGGGACAGGAAGGGGCGGGGCAGAGCCGGGCGGGCTAGGGCCAGATTGCTCAGTGCTGCTGGCATCAGGCCCCCTGCTAACCCCACAGGCCCCCCTGGTTCCCGTGTCCTCCTGAAGCCCGAGGCCCCCCAAAGTACAGGGCCCCCAAATGGCGGAGCCCGGAGAAGTTGCCCCGGTCCGTCCTATGGACAGGATGGCTCTGAAAATATAAGCCCCAACATTGGTGGAGCCGGGCCCATGTTCCTGAATATTGGTGGAGCACAGGCACCATGGGCCCATATAACTCACTGCCTATGCTCTGAGGCCATCTAGTGTTGGAAGTGGTTTCACATTTGAATTTTGAGGCGTGTATTATTTACTGCAATTCTTCAGATTCTCTGTTTAACAATATTATACCAATTCCCCCCCCCCCCCAAAATAGTATTCTAGCTAGCTTAGTAGTTTGAGCACAATGTAACACTGGGACGATCTCGGTTTGTATCTAGAACCTGGTACTTACTCCACAAGCTAGCAGCGGCAGGGTGTGCTGCAGAAGCAGCATGCGTAGCCCCGAATTAGAAAATGTTCCCTTTGCGGTTTTAGGAGCAAAGTTCACCACTGGCAGGAAGAGAACCCAGGAGTCCTGTAACCCAGCCCCCCATGCTCTAATCCACCTGATCCCACTCCTGTCCCAGAGCTGGGGATAGAACACAGGAGCCTTGGCTCCCAAGCTCCCAGCCTCCCCTGCTCTAACCACCGAAACCTCAACCCCCTCCCAGGGATGCCTCTACTGCTATCTCCTCCCCCAAGGCAAGGCCCAGGTGGCTGGGGAGAGGTGCCGGCTGGCTGAGCTCCCCTGGGGAAGGAGGGCTGTGGATACGTGAGGTCGCAGCTCACCCAGACGTACAGGTGGGCAGGAATGTGCTGCAGGGGGGAAATGTGCCTCAGGGTTGATTTTGCAATGCTCAGGGCTGTGAAATCTCCCATCTGCACCATGGGGCAGCCTTGGGTGACCTCTCCAGGGTAGGTATTTGCCCACCTGCCTGCCGTACCCACAGCCAGCTGCTTCATCGCTGCTCTGTTCACGGCAGCAAACACCCGGGCACCATGTGGGAGCCCCTGCCCCTCTGCCTGCTGTCCGGTCTCCTGGCTACAGGTGAGTCCATCCATCCCTGGACACAGGGATCCGGGCACTGGAGGGGGTGGGAATTCGCCCGGGGAGTGTGCCTCTTTCAACGGCGGATTCTTGGGTCAGGATGGAATATGTGGCTAAAACCAGCAAGAGGAAAACCCAGAGCAAGGTCCCCCCGGCTGACTTGGGGAGAGCAGGGGTTTGACCCTGGGACTCCCACATCCCACACGAGGGCCCTGGCCAGTGGGCTGTGGGTCACCCTGGGTGATGGAGTCGGGATGTGAGTCCATCTGTCCGTCTTCTCCTAGATCCTCCTCCAAGAGTGACAAGGAGCCGGAAAAGTTTGGAAATCATGTAAAATTCTCAGGAGCCAGAAAAATTGTCTCCCACTGCTCTCCACTTGTAATCCTGCTTGGAAATGTTAGCCTGCTCTCCTAGCACTGAGATACCTGCCAGGATGCCTGGGTTCTATCCCTGGGTCTGGGAGGGGAGGAGAGGGTGGTCTAGTGAATTAGAATGGGCTGGGAATCAGCAATCAGGTCTCCTGGGTTGTATTCTTGGTTCTGACTCAGACTCCACCTCTTTGTGCCTCAGTTTCCCTAATTATTAGGTGGGGATAATATTGCCTTCTTACCACCTAGAGCAATGGCAAAGGCAGGGAGGAGGAGTTCTGAGGTTGAAGTGATGTTTCCAGATGAAAGCTCTGAGAAAACCCAAAGTGGACCAATTGTTTTCTTTCTTCCTTCAATTAAAAAAATTATGTTCATTTAATGAATCCAAACTCTCCCAAAATCTGAACAGGAAAGAGTTAACAATCATGGGATCTCTTCAGCCAGCCCGGATTTCTTAGCATGTATGATGGAGGCACAAAGCCATCAATGGAAAGGGTTAACAATCATAAATCAAATTCCGAAGAAGAGACTTGACACGACCACAGATGAAAAGTGGGCCAGGAACTCGATCATGGCTGAGCTAATGTTACTCTGGGAGGCAGAGTCCCCAAGCAGCAAGTCAGAAAGGGGGGGTAGGTGAAAGGTTCACTCAAAAGCCAGGCAGAAGCCCCTCTCCACAGAAGCATAATTCTGTTTTTCTGTTTATACAGTCATGTGGTGGTTGTTTGCACACACGAGTTATAGCCAGCTCTGCAGCTGAAAATTTACTCCAGCCACAGACAGGCAGCAAACAAACTTGTCTATGGCTTTCAAGAAGATACAAGTAACCAGCTAGCAAGATGCCTTTCCCCATACATTGAGTTGTATGGAACTGGGCAGAGTTGGGACAAAAGCACATAGAATTTCTCCAAGATCTACCTGCCCACACATTCAGTGAGGTGGCATTGGTGGTAAGAACTACCACAGCGCCACCTCTTGGTTCCACATGATATTTATCCCGTGGGCACTGGAGCTGGGATTTGAACTTGAGAAGGGATTTTTCCAACCACCAGGGAGCGCTCTGCTATGCAAGGTGTGTGAGTCCAAAGAAGAATCATGCTTCTGTCCCCTGCAGCTCTTTGCCCCTTTGGAAGGGACCTGCCTCATCGGTGTGGCAGGGTTCAGCGTGGGTGAGTGAAACAAGATGCCTACTAAGTGTAGATGCAATTGTCCTCCTGGAGCCAGGGCTAGAACCTGTGAGTCCTAGTGCCCACCCCTCCCCCCCGTGCTCTAACCACTAGACCCCACTCTCCCCCTGGAGCTGGGTCTCCTCCATCTGGAAAGATAATGTAATAGACGGAGGATGGGATGAGCTGGGGGAATTGCAGTGGGTGGCTGGGGGGACTGGATCAGATAGAAGAGAGGATTCTATCAGGGGGGTGGGAGATGCGATTAGATGGTGGTGGGATGGATAGATACAAAGGGGGTGGAGGGAGCAGCTGGGGGGGTGGGCACTGGGGAGCTAAGAGGCAATTCTCTGGTTCTCTCCCACAGGGGAAACTCCTTCTCCTACATGGCTAAATCGTGCCTGGCACCCGAGAGCTGTGAGCCCAGCCCCTTTACGGTGACCTACCAGCACAATATCACCGTGCGGGTGAATATCACCTGCTGTGACACCGATGGCTGCAATGCTGGGGTCATCCCAGGTGTGTGTCTGCTGCAAACCTAGACCCCTGCTCCCAGGCCCTGCCCCCACACTAACTATTAGACTTCACTGCCCTCCCAGAGCCAGCGGTATAACCCAGGGGTCCTGGCTCCCGCTTCCCCCCCGCCGCGCTCTAACCACTAGACCCTACTCCCCTCCCAGAGCTGGGATGGAGCTGACTGTGTGTGTCTGGCTGTTTTCAGTGCCAGCTGTGAGCCTCGTCCCCAATGGATGGCAGTGCCCATCATGCTACTTCGTGGGGGCAGATCGCTGCGAGGACATGGAGCCTTTACCCTGCACTGGAGCCAAGGATCATTGTGTTGAATTCACCGGCACATTAACAATGGGTAATTTCGCCAGATCGGGGTGGGGTTTGGAGCACACAGACTCACCGAGGTAGAACCCAGGAGTCCTGGCTCCCAGCCACACCCTCCCCCCACACTCTAACCACTAGGCCCCACCCTCCTCCCAGAGCCAGGTGCAGTCCTGTTTGGAGAGGAGTGTGTGACAAGCATCATTGGGGTCAGGGGAGGATGTGGAGTCCCCAGTTTTGTCTCTCTCTCTGCCCATCCAGGTGACATCACCATGACGAAGGCTGCGGCTGGTTGTGGCTCCCCTGGTGGCTGCATCAAGAGAGTGGGGGTGAAGAAGTACATCCAGAGCCTGGTGGACATGCTGAGCTGGGCCGAGTGCTACCCAGCTCCCAGGGCCGGTGGGGAGCTGTGAGCCCCAGCCTGGCATCCTCCCCTTGTCCTGCTTGCGGGGGGCCTGCAGTGTGCCTCCCCCTGGCAGCCACCAACTGCTGCTTCTCTTTTTGGGGGGACTGCAGTTTCCTTTTGTGCTTTGAGTGAATAAAGCATGTGGTGGCACAAAGAGCTGGCCTCTGTTCTGTGCACAAGAAATAGTGGCAGGAAGAGAACCCGGAGTCCTGACACCCAACTCCAATCCTCTCTAACCCAAGAAACCCCACTCTCCTTCCATAGCCAGGGAGTAGCACCCAGAAGTCCTGCCTAGACCCCTCCCTCCCCCAAAGCAAGGCCCAGGTGGCCATGAGAAAGGCATGGGCTGGCTAAGCTCCCCTGGAAGGGGAGGGCTGTGGGAAGGAGAGGCCATGGTTCACCCAGCTGCGCAGGCAGGAGGGAATACGCTGGAGGGGAGAAATGTCCTTCCAGGTTGATTTTGCGAGCGCTCAGATTGCCACACTGTGTGAAGCGGCTCACCACTGTGAGTGCCAACCTCAGGGCAGGCTGTCAGAAAACAGGGGTGACCCCCCAAGCTGGTGGTGTGTTTTGTGAGTAGATTTCACCAAATGTGAATGCCTGGATTGCTGTAGCAGTCTTACGCTGGAGTCACAGCCAGTCCCCGGGGACGCTCCTGCCACCCAGACAAGCTGGACTTTGTGATAAAATGTCACTTGCACCAAAAATCACCCCACACCAGGTTGCTCCCAGTCCCAAGAGACCGGTCACTTACCCCAGATCAGTTGGGACCCGAGATCCTACCCCAAAGACAACGTTGGCAGCCAATTCTGTGGTAAACTCACTAAAGGTTCATGAGCTAAGGAAAGGAAATGAGAGTTATGGAGAGGTTAAATCAGGTAAAATACATGCACAGGCGAGTCACAGTGTGTAATCCCAAATGGTGGCAGCGATGTAATAAACTGCCAGTTTCCCAAGTCTTTTCAGGGTGCCCAGATGGTCTCCGGGGAGCCCAATTTTACATCTGGTTCCTTTCCCCGTAAGAGTCCAGACAGCCCAGCGATATAGGATCCTTCCCTGAATCCATACTTACAGCTTCTTGTCACAGCTGACATGGTCACCCCGCCCCCCCATGTGGGCTTTTCCTTTGATGGCAGAGAGGGGGGAACGTGCTTTGAGTCTCTGACCTCCGGTCATCACACACGATGGCCCCTTGCTTTGGAGTTAGCACTTTTCTGTTACATTTCTTCATTAGCATTCCCCCAAGGTGTCTTTGCTGGGTTATTTAGTCACAGGGCTGTATATAATATAAATGTTTGCTACTCCATTATAACAGGAGACATGGAAGGGAAAACAATGCAAGTAACGTCCCATTCGTTTTCATGAAGTTGAAACTCCAAATACACTGTTCTACCTTTGTTATCACTTTGATCTAGACCAGCAGCTCTCAATCTTTGCAGACTACTGTACCCCTTGTGGGAGTCTGATTTGTCTTGGGTACCCTGAGTTTCACCTCACTTAAAAACTACTGGCTTACAAAACCAGACATAAAAATAAAAGTGTCACAACCACTATTGCTGAAAAATTGCTTCCTTTCTCATTTTTACTGTATAATTATAAAATAAATCAATCGGAATACAAATATCATACTTAAATTTCGGTGGCTAGTATATGGAGCACTATAAACAAGTCATTGAAATTTTAGTTTGTACTCATTTCGCGGGTGATTTTTTTTTTGCCAGGTGTAAAACTAGGGGAGGGAATTTGCCAGAGGTACGTGACACTTTGGATGACGGAGTCTTGGGTCAGGATGGAATCTGTAGCTAAAACCAGTGAGAGGGAAAACCCAGGGCCATGTCCCCCCACAGCTGACATGGGGAGAACAGGGATTTGACCTGGGGACTCCCACATGAGGGCCCTGGCCACTGGGCTGTGAGTCATACTGGGGTGATGGGGTAAGAGTCTGAGTCCATCTGTCCTTCTTCTCCTAGTTCCTCCTCCAATTTTGACATGGCTTAGGGTCATCCCGACAAGGAGCTGGAAAAGTCTGGAAAACACAGAAAATTTTCAGCAGCCAGGAAATCCATCTCCCACCCCCCTCCACTTGTAATCCTGCTTGGAAATGTTCCCCTGCCCCCCAGCACTGAGATTTCTGCCAGGACTCCTGGGTTCATTCCCCAGCTCTGGGGGGGGGGGGGTTCTCTCTTGGAGCATATGTACATCATGCTGGCCCAGCAAGCAAAGAGTTAATATGGACCCAGCTGACTGGCAGCCTCACCCCAGTTGGCAGGAGAAAAGGGCTGGGAAGCAGAGACGCAGGTGCCTGCCAGGGCTGAGAGCAAGCTGGAGAAGGGAGCTCCTGCCAGCAAGCTGCTAGCGAGCCGTCCCATGACAGCACCCCAGCCGGGACAAACGGACTCACAGGCTGAAAGGCTGCAGTGGCCCGGGACAGGCGGGAAAGAGCTCAGGGCACTGTCAGAGTCAGCACATCCTGATCCTGCTTGTCTAGCTGCAGGGACCGAAGCCAGAACCCAGTGAAATGGCCGGGCCTGGGTTCCTCTCCCGACCCCTTGACAGACCTGAGATCAGAGAGAGTTTTGCAGATTCCTGGGCACCAGGAGTAGAGTGAGGGCACCGCTGAGCTGGGTGAGCTGGGGCCATGCCCCGCTTGGCCCAGAAGGGGCACTGTTGCACCATTGCACTGACTCACATGATATTATGTCTGGGAGCCAGGACTCCTGGGTTCTATCCCTAGGTCTGGGAGGGGACGGTGGTCTACTGAATTAGAATGGGCTGGGAATCAGCAGTAAGGACTCCTTGGTTGTATGCTTGGTTCTGACTCTGACATCACCTCTTTGTGCTTCAGTTTCCCTATTTATAAGATTGGGATAATATTACATTCCTACCACCTAGAGTGATGGCAAAGGCAGGGAGAAGGAGTTTTGAGGTTGAAGTGATGTTTCCAGATGAAAGCTCTGAATAAAACCAAAGTGGACCAATTAGTTTTCTTTCTTTCTTCAATTAAAAAAATTATGTTCACTTCATAAATTCAGACTCTCCCAAAACCATGGGATCTCTTCAGCTAGCCCGGATTTCTTAGCATGTATGATGGAGGCATAAAGCCATCAATGGAAAGGGTTAATGATCATAAATCGAATTCTGAAGAAGAGAATTGATATGACCACAGATGAAAAGTGGGCCAGGAACTTGATCGTGTCTGAGCTGTTACTCTGGGAGGCAGTCTCCAAAAGCCAGGAAGAAACCCCTCTCTACAGAAGCATAATTCTGTTTGTCTGGCTATACAGAGGTGTGGTAGCTGTTTGCACACACGAGTTATACCCCGGATAGCCAGCTCTGCAACTGAAAATTTGCTCTAGTCACAGACACAAATGGATAGAAGTTAGGATTTTCTGGATGAGGAAGAGGAGGAGGAGGAGGAGGAGAATGTGCAGCAGGGAAGCAGTGAATCCGTTCTCCCTGGCAGCCAGGGCCTTTTAATCACCCTGGAGCCAATACTCTCCGAAGGCAGGATCCCCAATCCTGAAGGCAGAGAAGGCCCCTCTGGTGAGTGCACATTTGTAACTACAGTACAGGGTTTAAAAGCAATAGTGTTTAATGTTTGATTTGCCCTGAAGACTTGGGATGCATTCGCGGCCAGTACAGCTACTGGAAAAGTCTGTTAATGTGTCTGGGGATGGACAGGGAATCCTCCAGGGACATCTCCATGAAGCTCTCCTGGAGGTACTCTGAAAGTCTTTGCAGAAGGTTTCTGGGGAGGGCTGCCTTATTTCATCCTCCATGGTAGGGCACGTTATACGCCAAGCCAGTAGCAAGTAGTCTGGAATCATTGCAGCACAAAGCATGGCAGCGAATGGCCCTGGGTTTTGGTCGCATTCAAGTAATATTCGGTCTATATCTTTCTGTGTCAGCCTCAGGAGAGTGATATCATTCATGGTCACCTGGTTGAAATAGGGGAATTTTTGTAAGGGAACAGTAAAAGGACTCTGTTCATGCTGGGTTGTTTGTGCTTGGCTAAAAGGGATCATCCCAGAGAATAGCCACGCGGCTGGGGGAAGGGTGAAGGGATCATCCCAAATAGCCACGTGGAGGGGTTGGGGGAGGTGTGTGCTGCACTTCCACCCGAAAACCACAGCCCCTCCTTTTAAATGGCAAACCAACCGGCATTGCTTGCTATGGGAAAGGAAGGGTGCTGCAATTTGAAAACATTCCCACATGTTATGAAGGCGTAAGAAGCCAAACCCACGTACCCTTTGGCTTACCATGGCTGCCTGGAAACCAAATTCTGTTGCCCAGCTGTGTGTGATGTCTCACCATACTGGCAGGTGCTCAATATAAAAGGCAAAATGTGACCTTGTACCTAAAGCACATGTGCTGTCTGCTGTGGACTGCTTGATTCACTGTGAAAGAGTCTCCCTTTTGTTCTCAGAAATGTATCATATTAAATTTTACTCTCCCTTTTTATCCCCCCACAGGTGCAAATGTTTCTATGCTCCCCCTACCATCTCCATCCTTCAGGTTATTGCAGATTAGGTGAAAAAAATGCACTCACGATGACATGTTTTCTGAGCTCATGCAGTCCTCCCGCACTGATAGGGCACAGCTTAATGCATGAAGGCATTCAGTGGCAGAGTCCAGGAAAGCATTAAGTGAGCTCAATGAGACGAGGCAGGATGCAGTGCTGAGGCTAATGGTGGAGCAAACAGGCATCTGGTGGAGCTGCAGGAAAGCCAACAAGAGCACAGACCGCTGTTGCATCCACTGTACAACTGCCTGCCCTCCTCCCAAAGTTCCATATCCTCCTCACCCAGACACCCACTCCAGAGGATGGCCCAAGCAACAGAAGGCTGTCATTCAAATAGTTTTGATTTGTAGTGTGGCTACAATAAGCAATGTGCCCTTGTCCTTCCCTCCTCCCCACCTCCCCCACCTCCCCCACCCCACCCAGGCTACCTTATCAGTTATCTCCCTTTTTAAACTAATAAAGAAAGAATGCATGGTTTCAAAACAATAGTGACTTTATTTTCTTTGCCAGCTGTGATCGAAGAGGGGAGGGTGGTTGGCTTACAAGGAATTAAAATCAACAAAGGGGGCGGGTTTGCATCAAGGAGAAACACACAACTGTCACATTGTAGCCTGGCCAATCATGAAACTGGTTTTCAAAGCCTCTCTGATGGGCAGCATGCCTACCTGTGCTCTTCTAATCACCCTGGTGTCTGGCTGTTCAAAATTGGCTGCCAGGCGATTTGCCTCAACCTCCCACCACACCATAAATGTCTCCCCCTTACTCTCACAGATATTATGGAGCACACAACAAGCAGTAATAACAATGGGAATATTGGTTGCGCTGAGGTCTAACCTAGTCAGCAAACAGCGCCAGCAAGCTTTTAAACGTCCAAAGGCACATTCTACCACCATTGTGCACTTGCTCACCCTATAGTTGAAATGCTCCTTACTACTGTCCAGTCTGCCTGTGTATGGCTTCATGAGCCATGGGAGCAAGGGGTAGGCTGCGTCTCCAAGGATAACTATTGGCATTTCACAAAAAGAAAAGGAGGACTTGTGGCACCTTAGAGACTAACAAATTTATTTGAGCATAAGCTTTCGTGAGCTACAGCTCACTTCATCGGATGCATTCAATGGAAAATACAGTGGGGAGATTTATATACACAGAGAACATGAAACAATGGGTGTTACCATACACACTGTAACGACAGTGATCAGGTAAGGTGAGCTACTACCAGCAGGAGAGCGGGGGGCGGGGGGGACTTTTATAGTGATAATCAAGGTGGGCCATTTCCAGCAGTTGACAAGAACGTCTGAGGAACAGCGGGGCGGGGGGAGGAGGAATAAACATGGGGAAATCGTTTTACTTTGTGTAATGACACATCCGCTCCCAGTCTTTATTCAAGCCTAAATCAATTGTATCCAGTTTTCAAATTATTCCAATTCAGCAGTCTCTCGTTGGAGTCTGTTTTTGAAGTTTTTTTGTTGAAGAATTGCCACTTTTAGGTCTGTAATCGAGTGACCAGAGAGATTGAAGTGTTTTCCGACTGGTTTTTGAATGTTATAATTCTTGACATCTGATTTGTGTCCATTTATTCTTTTACGTAACAGTAATTTTCTGGTCTGGGAAGTAAGTCTTGCAGCTGCTCAAATAGCCCGGAGTTCCTAAAGACGCGAATGTCATGCACCTTTCCCGGCCATCCCACGTTGATGTCAGTGAAACGTCCCTTGCAGCACCATTGAGAAGTACCCCTTGTGGTTGATGTACTGGTTGGAAAGGTGCTCCGGTGCCAAGATAGGGATATGCGTTCCGTCTATGGCCCCACCACAGTTAGGGAACCCCATTGCAGCAAAGCCATCCACTATGACCTGCACATTTCCCAGAGTCACTACCCTTGATAGCAGAATGTCAGTGATTGCATTGGCTACTTGAATCACAGCAGTCCCCACAGTAGATTTGCCCACTCCAAATTGATTCCCGACTGACCGGTAGCAGTCAGGCATTGCAAGCTTCCACAGGGCTATCGCCACTCGCTTCTCAACTGTGAGGGCAGCTCTCATCTTGGTATTCCTGCGCTTCAGGGCAGGGGAAAGCAACTCACAGGGTTCCAGGAAAGTGGCCTTATGCATGAGAAAGTTTCGCAGCCACTGGGAATCATCCCATACCTGCACGACTATGCGGTCCCACCAGTCTGTGCTTGTTTGCCGGGCCCAGAATCGGTGTTCCACTGTATCAACCAGCCCCACGGCTGCCATGATGTCCCAATTGCCACATCCCATGCTTTCAGGAACGTCTGTGCCCATGTCCTCCTCACAATCGTCCTCATGCTGCTGTCTCTTAGTCAGGTTCTACACATACTGCAGTATAATGCGTGAGGTGTTTACAATGCCCACAACAGCAGAAGTGAGCTGAGCAGGCTCCATGCTTGTCGTGCTATGGCGTCTGCATGGGTAACCCAGGAAAAAAGGCACTAAACAATTGTCTGCCGTTGCTTTCACGGAGGGAGGAGACACTGATGACATGTACCCAAAATCACCCACGACAATGTTTTTGCCCCATTAGGCATTGGGAGCTTAACCCAGAATTCCAATGGGCAGCGGAGACTGTGGGAACTGTGGAATAGCTTCCCATAGTGCACCGCTCCGTGAGTCGATGCTAGCCACGGTAGTGAGGACACACTCCACTGACTTAATGCGCTTAGTGGGGACATACACAATCGACTGTATAAAATCCATTTCTAAAAATCGACTTCTATAAAATTGACCTAATTTCGTAATATAGACATAGTAATTTTCAGCTCTTTGCAGGCTAGGCAGAAACACTGCCCCATCTCATGTGATTTAATCGCTCAGTGATTTTCAGCTCTTAGTAGGTAGGGCAAGAAACACAGTCCTACCACAACTGATTTCAGCTCTGATTGAGCATTCTAAAATAACAAAGCCAGTCCTAATGAAGCCTATTTAGCTCTTACTTTGAACAGTGCGGGGGGGGGGGGCGGAGGGGAGGGGAGGGGAGGGGAGGGGAGGAAGAAGGGGAGGGAGAGAGAAAGACAGGTTAAACCAGGTCAGGGTGGGGTGGGCGAGGGCAGATCCACATCTCCTGGCTGGAACACCTGTTCTCCCATCCTTCACAGGGCTCTGGCATTTGAGCCACTGGCTTAACGAGGTCCTTTCAGCTGAGGCTGACTCCCTCATTTGGGACAGGTTAAGTACAGTTCTGCTCCCCTTTATTCACAATATTGCCAAGATTGGTAACAGCATTTCACTACCTCTGCATTCAGTACTTTTGTGATTTGTAACCTAACACTAGCCAAAGTTGATCACTTTGAGCAGCACACTGCTCTATCTGCTGGATATCTAAACAGAGTAGGTGCGTTCATGTAAATACAGTTTGCTCTTGAGTCTCTCCCCCGCCCAGCTAGCTGTCAGGGAAGAATTCAGCAGACCCTGCGTACACAGCTCATGAGGGGCTGTGAGAGCCTTCATGTAACTTCACTGAGTATGCCTCTGCATGCTGATGACTGAGTGAACAGAGCCTGGCTGGGGTTTGCTGTTCACTGGCATAGCAGTATAGGAGACAGCCTAGGCAGGATAGTTAAATGGGGCACATGGGTTCCATAATCCAGATTGTACCCCGGGTGATGTCACAACTCCACCCTCTTCCCAGAGCTGGGAAGAGAACCCAGAGGGCCTGGTTCCTAGCCCTGCTTTTCTAACTGCCAGACCACACTCCCTTTCCAGAGCTGAGGATAGAACTCAGGAGTCTAGCCTCCCTGCCCTAAACCATTAGACCCACTCCCTTCCCAAAGCTGGGGATAGAACCCAAAAGTCCTGAAAATTTCCGTGATTTCCAAACTTTTCCTGATTCGCATCAGGATGACCCCAAGCCCTGTCAAAGTTGGAGCAGGAAGAAGGACAGAGGAACTCAGACACTGACCCCATCACCCCAGCATGACCCACAGCCAGTCACAACAGGGACTTCGTGTGGGATGTGGGAGTCACAGGGTCAAATCCCTGTTATCCTCGAGTCAGCCGGGGGACATGGCCCTGGGTTTTCCTCTTACTGGCTTTAGCCACAAATTCCACCCTGATCTGAGAATCAGGTGTCATCGAAAGTGTCACGTTCCCTGAGCGAATTCCCACCCACTCCAGTGCCCGGATCCCTGTGCCCGGAAACGGACAGAACTCACCTGTGGCCAGGAGACCAGACAGCAGGCAGAGGGGCAGGGGCACCCACATGGCGCCTGGGCGTTTGCTGCCATGAACAGAGCAGTGATGAAGGAGCTGGCTTTAGGTACAGCAGGCAGGTTGGCAAATACCTGCCCCAGGGGAGACATCTGGGGTTGTCCCATGACATCCTGGAGGGCCCAGAGATGGGAGATTTCACAGCCTAGAGTGCTGCAAAATCAGCCAAGAGGGACATTTCTACTCTCCAGTGCGTTCCCGCCTGTCTACACTGCTAGGTGTAGCGGTTAGAGCAGGGGGCTGGGAGCCAGAACTCCTGTGTTCTCTCCACAGCTCTGGGAGAAGAAGGGAGGGATGGGGAGGAGGAGTCTAGTGGTTAGAGCCTGAGGTTGGGAGCCAGGCCTCCCGCGTTCTCTTCGCAGCTCTGGGAGAGGAAGGGAGGGAAGGGGAGGAGGCATCTAGTGGTTAGAGCAAGAGGTTGGGAGCCAGGCCTCCCGTGTTCTCTTCGCAGCTCTGGGAGAGGACGGGAGGTGGAGTCTACCGGTTAGAGCAGGGGGCTGGGAGCCAGGACTCCTGGGTTTTCTCCATGCAGCTGTGGCCACAGCCGGGAGTCTAGGTTTGCAGCAGACACACACCTGGGATGGCCCCTGGCATCACAGCCATCGATGTCACAACAGGCGATGTTCACCCACACGGTGATATTGCGCCAGAAGGTCAGCATGACAGGGCTGGGCTCACAGCTCTCGGGTGCCAGGTTCAACTTAGCCGTGTAGATGGAGGAGTTTGTCTCTGTGGGAGGGAAACAGAGAATTACCTCTTAGCTCCCCAGTGCTCCCCACAACTGCTCCATTCACCCCCTTTGTATCCATCCACCTCGCCCGCATCTAATCTCATCTCCCCCCCACCGATAGAATCCTCTCTTCTATCCTATCCAGTCCCCCCAGCCACCCACTGTAATTCCCCTTGCTCATTCCATCCCCCATCTATTACATTATCTTCCCAGATTGATTAGACCCAGCTCCAGGGGAGGAGTGAGGTCTAGTGGCTGGAGTAGGGGGGCTGGGAGCCAGGACTCCAGGGTTTTGTCTCTGCTTTCGGGAGGGCAATTGCATCTACACTTAATAGGGATCTTATTTCACTCACCCAGGTTGAACCCTGCCATCACGATGATTCAGGTCCCTCCTGAGTGGGCGCAGGGCTGCAGGGGTCCAGAGCACAATTCCTTTTTGGACTCACACACCTCTCATAACAGGGTGCTCCCTGAAAGCTGGAAAAATCCCTTCTCAATGCAAACCCCGGCTCCTCACCCCTCCCCAGGTAGTGCCCACGGGATAAATACCACCAGGAACCAAGTGGCGGCGATGTGGAAATTCTTACCGCCAATGTCATCTCACTGAATGTGTGGGCGGGTAGATCTTGGAGAAATTCTATGTGCTTTTGCAGCTGTTCTGTCCAATTCTATTCAACTCAACGTATGGGGAAAGGCATCTTGCTAGCTGATTGTTTGTATCTTCTTCAAAGCCATAGACAAGTCTGCCTGTGTCTGTGGCTACAGTGATTGTTGAGCTGCAGAGTGGGCGATCCGGGGTATAACTAGTGTGTGCAAACAAACACCTCCAGCCGGCATGCGACGATATCCAGGCTGGGTGCAGTGAGCCCATGATCGTTAACTCTTTCCTGTTCAGACTTTGGGAGAATTTAAGTTCATTACGTTAAGACATTTTTTTGAAAGAACTAAGGAAAGAACAAAAGAATTAATTGGTTCACTTTGGTGTTTTCAGAGGTTTCATCTGGAAACATTTAAACCACAGATAGCTGTCTCCCCACCCCTGCCCTGGCCCTAGATGGTAGAAAAGTAATATTATCCCCTTGTAATAAATAGGGAAACTGAGGCGCAAAAAGGACATGTGAGATTCAGAACCAAGAAGACAGCCAAGGAGTCCCAATTTTGGACTGCTAACCCACTCTAATTCACTAGACACCCCCCCACTCCTGCAGAGCCAGGGACAGAACCCAGGAGTCCTGGCTCCAGCCCCCTCCCCTCCAACCACTAGACCCCACTCCCCTCCAGAGGAATATTTAGAAGCAGGATTAAAAATGGAGGGGTGGGAAAAAAGTGGAGCAGACACACACCTTGGATGGCCCCAGCGTTGCAGCTGTTTGTGTTACAAGAAGTGATGTTCACGAGCATGGTGATATTGTGCAGGTAGGTCAGCGTGATGTTGCTGAGCTCTCAGCTCTCAGATGCCAGGCACGACTTAGCCATGTAGGAAAAGGAGTTTGTCTCGGTGGAAGGGAAATAGAGAATCAGCTCTTAGCTCCTCAGTACACCCCAGCTGCTCCAACTGCTCCTCAATCTAATCTCATCTTCCACCCCTGATAGATTCCTCTCTTCTGTCTGATCCAGTCCCCCCGACCACCCACTGCAATTCCCCCAGCTCATCCCATCCCCCATCTCTGGCTAAATCAGTGGTTTTCAACCTTTTTTCATTTGCTGACCCTGTGAGGAAATGGGATTCGTTCAGAATATTTTGTATGAACATTCTGTGAGCCTCAGTTTCCCCTATGTGCTGGATGATTAACTGGGGGAGGGGGAAAGGTGTTTTCTTTGCAGAACAATCCAGAGATCCAAGTGGGGCCTGGGCCCAGACAATTGCCTGGCGATTTGGTACCTCGCAGCTGCCGACCCTGGCCCAGTGCAGGAAACCAGCCAGTTTTGGCCAGCCAGAGGGCAAAGACCTGAGAAGGAGGCCAGGTGACCCTGGTTGCCCAGGAAGAAAAACAAAGAACTAGGGAGGGGCCTGGCCAGCCGAGAGTCCCTCCTGAGTGAGTGGGGCGTGCCTAGATTCCTTTGGGTGTACGTCTCCCTCTGGTGTCCAACCAGGGGGACCTGCTGAGGGGCTCATGGTGAGACCTAGGGGTGCTGAAGGCTCCGAAGTTCAGTCCCAGGAGGCAGAGAAGCCAAGGGGCTTGCCCCAGCGAGACAGTGTGACCTGAAGGGGATTGACACACTGAAGGGGTTCTCCCAGGGGCTGTGCCAGAGCTGGTGAAGAGCACCTGGACCTGGGGATGGGTGATGGACCCATAAACAATTCTGAAGGGAGGCGTGGACTCCTTTGAAAATCTTAGACAGAGTCTGTGGACCCCTAGGGGTCTGCGGAGCACAGATTGAAACCAACTGGTCTAAACTAAGCAGCCCCGAACACTAAGTCAGGGGGTGGGGGCGGAAAGGTTTACTAAGCAGCTCCAGCTCCAGGAGAGAAGTGGGATCTAGTGGGTCAGAGAAGGGGGTCTGGGAGCCAATGTTCCTCAGATCTATCCCAGCTCTGGGAGGGAGGTCCAGAGGTTAGAATGGGAAGAGAGGGCGTGGGGAGCCAGGACTCCTGGGTTCATACCCTGGCTCCGGGAGGAAAATGGCATCTACATTTGGTAGGAATCTTGTTTCACTCACCCAGGTTGAACGCAGCTGTGATTACGAGGCAGGTCCCTTCCGAGGGGGTGCAGGGCTGTACAGGGCTGGAGTACGATTCCTCTTTTGATTCACACACCTCGCATAGCAGAGCGCTTCCTCGTGGTTGGAAAAATCTCTTCTCAGTGCAAAACCCAGCTCCTCACGCCCCCCCAGGCAGTGGCAATAGGATAAATACCATCAAGAACCAAGAGGTGGCGCTGTGGTAGTTCTTACCACCAATGCCATCTCACTGAGCCTGTGGGCAGGTAGGTCTTGGAGAAATTCCATGTGCCTTTGTCCCAACTCTGACCAGTTCCGTTCAACTCAACGTATGAGGAAAGGCACCTTGCTAGCTGGTTATTTGTATCTTCTTCTTCAAAGCCATAGACAAGTCTGTTTGCGACATGAGTGTCTGTGACTAGAGTATTCCAACACAATATCACCATGCGGGTGAACATCGCCTACTGTGACACTGATGGCTGCAACGCCGGGGCAATCCCAGGTGTGTGTCTGCTGCAAACCTAGACCCCCTACTCCAGCCACACCTGCATGGAGAGAACTCATGAATCCTGGCTCCCAGCCCCTGCCCCCACTCTAACTATTAGACCCCATTCCCCTCCCAGAGCCAGTGGTAGAACCCAGGAGTCCTGGCTCCCAGCCCTCCCACTCTAACCACTAGACCCCACTCCCAGCGCTGGGATTGAGTCCAGCGTGTGGTGACTCCCCACACCGGGTGACTGTGTGTGTCTGACTATTCTCAGTGCCAACCGTGAGCCTCATTCCCAACGGCTGGCAGTGCCCATCATGCTATGTCATGGGGGCAGATCGCTGCGAGGACATGGAGCCCTTACCCTGCACTGGCGCCGAGGATCATTGTGTTGAGATCACGGGGACATTAACAATGGGTAATTCCACCAGATCTGGGAGGGGTCTAGAGCACAGAGCCTCAAGCAGGTAGATACCCAGCCTCCTGGCTCCCAGCCCCACCCTCCTCTGACCCACTAGACCCTCCCTGAGCCAGGAGCAGAACCCAGGAATAATGGCCCCTAACCACTGGACCCCACTTCCCTCCCAGAGCAAGGACTAGAACCCAGACTTACTGGCTCTCAGCACCCCTCACTCTATTCACTAAACCCCATGCCCCTCCATTCTGGGGCATCAATAAAACCCAGGAATCCGGGGGCCCAGTCCCTCTGCTTTAACCACTAGACTGCTTTAACCTCCCAGAGCTGCGTGCAGTCCTGCTGGGAGGGGAGTGTGTGACAAACATCATGGGGGTTGGGGGAGGATGTGGGAGCCCCCAATCACACCTCTCTCCCCCCCATTCAGGTGACATCACTGTGACGAAAGCTGCGGCTGGGTGCAGCTCCCCTGGAGCCAGCACCCTGAGAGTGGGAGTAAAGAAGTATGCCCAGGGTGTGGTGGAAATGCTAACCCAGGCCAAGTGCTACCCAGCTCCTAAGGCCGGTAGAGTCATCAGGGAGCCCTGAACCATGGCCCAGCGTCCTCCCCTTCTCCTGCTCATATGGGCTGCAGTGAGCCTCCCCCTGGGGGCAACTGGCTGCTGCTTCTCTCTGTTTTTTGGGGGAGTGGGGGGAGATTGCAGTTTCCTTTTGTTCATTGGCTGAATAAAACATGTGATGAGCAAAAGAGGTGGCCTCTGTTCTGTGCACAAGAGATACTGGCAAGAAGAGAACCCAGGAGTCCTGAAACCCAGCCCTCCATGGTCTAATCCACCTGATCCCACTCCTGTCCTAGAGCTGGGGATAGAACCCAGGAGTCCTGGCTCCCAGCCTCCCATGCTCTAACCCACTAAACCTCAACCCCCTCCCAGGGCTGCCTCTACCTCCTCCCCAAAGGCAAGGCCCAGGTGGCTGGGGAAAGGCACGGGCTGGCTCAGCTGCCTCTGGGGAAGGAGGCCTGTGGGCACTGGAGGCCGCAGCTTACCCAGCCGTGCCGGCGGGCAGAAACATGCCAGAGGAGAGAAATGTGCTTCTGGATTAATTTCACAATGCTTAGGGCTGTGAAATCTCCCATTTCCCTCCTGGGCAGCCTCAGGTGACCTCTTCAGGGCAGGTATTTGCCAAAGTGCCTGCCGTACTCACAGCCAGCTGCTTCATCGCTGCTCTGTTCTTGGCAGCAAATGCCTGGGCACCATGTGGGCGCCCCTGCCCCTCTGCCTGCTACCTGCTTGGCTGGCCACAGCTGAGTCCATCCATCCCTGGGCACAGGGAGCCAGGCCCTGGAGTTTAGGATTGACAGGCATCCGGTTTTCAACCAGAACATATGGTCGAAAAGGGACCCTGGTGGCTCCAGTCAGTACTGCTGACCAGGCCATTAAAAGTCCGGTTGGCGGCACAGCGGGGCTAAGGCAGTCTCCCAACCTGCCCTGGCTCCGCTCAGCTCCCGGAAGCAGCCGGCATATCCAGCCCCTAGGCGCAAGGGCAATCAGGGAAGTGCCAGGTGCTGCCCCTTCCCCCAGCACTGCCGTGGGTGCAGCTGTGGGTGCGGCACCTGCAGACGCAGAGCCACCTGACCACCCCTGTGCCTAGGAGCCAGGCATGCTGGCCACTTCTGGGAGCTGTGCGGAGTCAGGGCAGGCAGGGATCCTGCTTTACTCCACTGTGCCACCAACTGGGAGTTGCCTGAGGTAAGCACCAACAGGCTAGAGCCTGCACCCCGAACCCTAACTCCCTCCCACACCTTGCACCCCGACCTGCACCCCAAACCCCTGCCCCAGGTCGGAACCTCCTCCCACACCCTAACTCCCCAGGGCCAGCAGGGAGCTGTGAGCCCCGGCCTGGTATCCTCCCCTTGTGCTGCTCGGTGCGGGAGGGAGGGCTGCAGTTCATCTCCTGTGGGCAGCCGCTGGGTGTTGCTTCTCTCTGGGGAGGGGAGTGTTGTGGTTTCCTTTTGTGCATTGCATGACTGAATAAAGCATGTAGTGGGGCAAAAAAACAGCTTTTTTTCTGTTCACAAGAGATTACTCCTGAGGTAATTCTGTGCCAAAAAATTAAAAATTCTGCACACAATATTTTAAAATGGCAAAATTCTGCTAATTTTGTCCATAAATAAATGTGGAGGTTCCAGTGTGGCAGTGGGGAGCATAGGTCACTGGCTGCATGGAGGTGGGAGATCACCCTGCAGCCTCCCCTCCCCCCAGGACAGGGATTCAGCGGTGAGGCTGCACCCGACCTGACACAGTACAAGAGCCGGGCCTGCCCCAGAAGCACCCCCTGAAAAACCAGATATGGGCAGGCAGGCTCAGCCCAGCAAAATCCAACTGTGAGGGGGCTCAATGTGGTGTGATCCAGGTGTGGGGTGAGAGGGTTCTCTGTGGGGCAATCTGGGTATGGGCAGCTTAAAGGGAAGTCTGGGTGTGGGTGGGGATCTGTAGGCACAGGGGCTCATTGAGGGGTTCTGGGTGCAGGGGCAATGGACTCTGCAGGGGGGTGCAGGTAAATGTGGTTGGGGCTCAGCAGAGAGTCTGGGTGTGGTGGGCTCAGCGGGGGGGTCTGGGTGCTGGGGGAGTGGGGCTTGGTGGGGTGACAGTCCAGGGGCAGCTGGTTGGGGCTTAGCAGGGTGGGGGTCCGGGTGGTTCATCAGGCTGCTCCAGGGTTATTTCAGCATATTCTGAAGTCCCATCCTTCTCCCGCATACCTCCCGCCCCTCCTCCACCCACAGCAGCCCAGTTGAGACTAGTAGCTGAGCCTGGCACAGGCTAGGAGCCACCGGCCAGTGCATTCAAGCCCCCTCCACCCCGCAGTGATTTACCTCTTTGACAGTTCTTCTGGGCACCTGAAACGATGCCCCTGCACTGCTGGGGAGGGACATGTGACCGCTTTTGTTGCTTCCCTTTGCTTTCCCATCAGAAAATCATTTTTCTATGGGGAAGCAAAGAAATCTTCAGAGAACATGAATTCTGCGCACATGCAGTGGCGCAGAATACCCCCAGGAGTAACCAGTGCTAGATGCCATCTGCCCTTATCAGGAAGAAAGGCTGAGGCTAGTTATTGCTCCTCTGGGACAATGCATATGAGAAGCTCTCACAACAACGCACAAGAGAGCTGAGGAAAGAGCATTCTTATCATGCATTCTTCTTGTGTTGTCATTTTACTGTGATTCTTCAGAGAATAAAACTGAACTCTGTCTAGAAAAGCATGAGTGTAACATTTGCCACATGAATCAGTGGATAGTGACCTCTGTCATGCAATAGAGGTGATAAGCATTTGTAACACTAACGCTAATGCCAGGAAATAAAGACCAATCTCTTAACAATAGTCCTGTGTGTCAAGTATTTATTATATGGGGTCAGAAGAAAATAGAATCTTTGGCAAAAATGGACCTAATGAAGCCACTTGAATAGTTGAGACTGGCACAGAAACAGACAAGGAAGGTTATAGTACTGTTTCCATATTTTCCTTGCAGAAATATCAGAATGAAATCCCCCAGACTGCTACAGGTGGCAGACATAGAGACACTGAAGATTTACAGTATTTTCCAGGTTTCAGAGTAGCAGCCGTGTTAGTCTGTATCCGCAAAAAGAAAAGGAGGACTTGTGGCACCTTAGAGACGAACAAATTTATTTGAGCATAAGCTTTCGTGAGCTACAGCTCACTTCATCGGATGCATTCAGTATTTTCCAGTGAGAGGATGTAGGAATGCCAAACTGTTAGACAAAGTCATTCTACAATTTCAATACTGTGATCCATGCAAGAATGTCACTTGTGTTGTGGGAATTAATTAGTTAATGTTTAAATCCATTGAATGTGTAAAGTGCTTAGCATTATTATTCATGACAAAGACACTTCAGTCCTGACTTGTACTTTATTAGGGCAGTAATTACTGTGGTGATTCAGGTCCGCACTGCCCTGCTTCTATCGGTGAGGAATGGGGAGCCGGGAGCCTCCAGGCAGTAGCCAGGCTCCCTGCGGGAAGTCGGGAGCCCAGGCCTCAGAGGCACTTTGTGTTAATATTTTGTGCCTTATTTGCCCTGCTACAATATATATTGTATCTACTACCAAAAACAATTTTGTTCAGGAAAACTTGAGTAACATCCTTCATGTAGTAAATAACAAAAGAAGTTTTGAGTTTTGAAGAAAACAACAGCTGCGTCAGTTAGATCATTTTGAGCTTTGTTGAAACACACAGATTAAGATCTACTACATAGAATATTAAAGGATAAGTGCTGCTTTGAAAAGTGATTCTAAAAAATGGTATAACACTGTTCCACATTCATTGTGTCTCAGTGACTCTAGGTCAAAGCTGCTGAATTTATAAGCACAGAGATGGATTGTCAAGCTGCTGTCCTTCCAAACTCATATGGGAAATGTGAGTCACGATGGGTTTTTCTTCCTGGCTCAAGCATCCCCAGCAATAAAGGTTCTGCAGTTAACACTTGTTAACAAGGCAGTTGTCAATGCATGAGGCAGAATGGAATCCAGCTCCTTCTTTCCAAGCTGCGGTGGCTCTACAGAGGAAAAAAGAGTAAGAAGTAGCAAGATTTTATTTGGCCATGTCTATACTACCACTTATGTTGGCAAAATTTATGTCATTCAGGGGTGTTATAACCACACACCTGAGTGACATAAGGTATGCCGGCATAAGTGGTAGTGTGCACAGCACTGTGTCGGAAAGAGAGCTTCTCTCACCAACATAGCTACCACCTCTCGTTGGGGGTGGTTTAATTATGTTGACGGGAGATAGAGCAGCTGCATGAGAGATCTTACAGTGGTGCAGCTGCATCTGTACAGCTGTGCCGTTGTAAGCTGTCTAGTGTAGGCATAGCCTTAGTCAACCAATTCAGCAGATATGACTCAGAACACACACAGGGAGGAGATCTGCCAAGTAAGTGCCCATTGTCACAGTCACTTTTCACCATTTACCCACATGAACACTCTTGATCCATGAGGCAGTAGGTAAAGACGAAAAGCCTTCTTTTATGAGGCAACTCCATCCTGCAGATAAATGTTTTCCCATACTTGTGTGCTGAGACAATCCCAAGCAACTGCCCATTGGCACATCTCAAGCAAAGCAATCTAAGGGCTCCACTAACACCAGAAATTTGTCAGATGAGACACACATAGGAACCCCTTCAGGCACCAGGCCCCGGGTGAGAGGGATGCAGGGGGGATCGTGGGGCAGGGCCCTAGGGTGAGAGGGATGGGGTGGTCTCGTAGGGCAGGGGCAACGGGCCCCTGGGTGAGAGGGATGAGGGGGTCGTGGGGCAGGGGCAATGGGCCCCTGGGTGAAAGGGATGGGGAGGTCGAGGGGCAGGGGCGACAGGCCCCAGGGTGAGAGGGATGGGGGTAATGGGGCGGGGGCGATGAGCCCCTAGGTGAGAGGGATGAGGGGATCAAGGGGCGGGGGCAACGGGCCCCTCGGTGAGAGGGATCGGGGGGGGTCGTGGGCGACGGGCCCCTGGATTAGCAGGATGGGGGGGACGTGGGCAATGTGCCCCTGGGTGAGCGGGATGGGGGGGGTCGTGGGGCGGGGGCAACATGCCCCTGGGTGAGCGGGATGGAGGGGTTATGAGGCGGGGGTGATGGGCCCCTTGGTGAGAGAGATGAGGGGATCAAGGGGCGGGGGCAACGGGCCCCTTGGTGAGAGGGATCGGGGGGGTCATGGGTGACGGGCCCCTGGGTGAGCAGGATGGGGGGGACATGGGCAACGTGCCCCTGGGTGAGCGGGATGGGGGGGTCGTGGGGCGGGGGCAACGTTCCCCTGGGTGAGCGGGATGGGGGAGCAGCGCAGGGGTCAGTCAGGTTCTTTGGTAGGCAGGTGGGGGGGAGGGGGGGCCTTTCCCACAAAGCCCCGCCCACCCCGCTCTGATTTGCATATGACCCCGCCCCTCCCTACTGTGACCCCGCCCCTCTCCCTTCCCTATCATCTGTGGCTGTAGCCCCGCCCCCGCTGCTGTTGACGTTTGCGGAAGGACGCGCCCAGCTTGGGGCAGTGACGTCGGGCAGCGCGGGGCCCGGCCCCGGCCCGAGGCCGGCAGCATGTGGGGGGCGGCCGATGCGGTGAGTGCGACGCTTCCCGCCCGCCCCTCCCCCCGCTTCGTATAGAGCCCCCCCCGCCCGGCCCGCCGCCTCCTCCGGAGCCGGTTCCCGGCCCAGCGGCAGCAGCCGCCCCCCGCCGAGAAACGCCCCGGCCCCTGAACCGCTTCGGCTTCCGCCCCGCGCTGCGGCCGGAGCGTGGCCGCCCCGCGTCTGGCCGCGGGGCGGGGGCTGTTTGTGGGGGAGGGGGGAGGTGTCTGGTTTTCCGCCTGAGGGGGAGGGGTTCTAATTTATGCAGGATTTATACCCCCCCCCGCCCCCCCCAAGTCAGCGCTGCCGGGCCAGCCACGGGCAGGAAGTGACGCTCCCAGCAAGCCGGGGGAGCTGCAAGGGGGGACATGAGAGGGGCCGTAGTGGGTCAGCCCAGGGGTCCGTCTCGTCCAGCGTCCTGCCTTCCAGCAGTGGCCAGTGCCCGGTGTATCGCAGGGCAATTGTGGCGTGATCCATCCCTTGTCCTCCCCTCCCTGGTCTTTTCTGAACCTTGTTATGTATTTGGCCTTCACAGCATCCCCTGACAATGAGTTCCACAGGTTGTGCCTTGCGTGAAGAAATACTTCCTTTCCTTTGTTTTAAATCTGCAGTCTGTTAATTTCGTTGGGCGACCCCTGGTTCTTGTGTTCTGTGAAGAGTAAATAACGCTTCCTTATTTACTTTCTCCACACCACTCATGATTTTATAGATGTATCATATCCGCCCTTAGTTCAAACTGAACAGTCCCAGTCTTCTTAATCTCGCCACGCATGGAAGATGTTCCATACCTTCCCTGTACCTTTTCCAATTCTAATATAGCTTTGTTGAGATGGGGTGACAAAAACTGCAGGCAGTAGTCAAGGTGTGGACATACCATGGAGTTATATAGTGGCATTATGATATTTCCTGTGTTATCTATCCCTTTCCTAATGATTCCCAATATTCTGTTCGCTTTTTTGACCGCTGCTAGGAATTGAGAGGATATTTTTGGATAACTATCCACAGTGACTCCAAGATCTCTTTCTTGAGTGGTAATAGCTAATTTAGATCACATCATGTTGTATGTATGGTTGGGATTATATTTTCCAATGTCCATTATTTTGCATTTATCAACATTGAATTTAATCAGCCATACTATTTTTGCCCAGTCACCCAGTTTTGTAAGATCCCTTTGTAACTCTTTGAAGTCTGCTTTGGACTTAACTAGCCTGAGTAACTTAGTATCATCTGCAAATTTTGCCACCTCACTGTTTACCCCCTTTCCCAGATCAATTATGAATATGTTAAACAGCGCTGGTCCCACTACATGTCCCCAGAGGATGCCACTATTTACCCCTCTCCATTCTGAAAACTGACCATTAATTCCTACCCTTTGTTTCCTGTCTTTTAACCAGTTACTGATCCTTGAGAGGACCTTCCCTCTTATCCCATGACTGCTTGCTGAAGAGCCTTTGGTGAGGGAGTTTGTCAAAGGCTTTCTAAAAGTCCAAGTACGCTATATCCACTGAATCACCCCTTAAAGAATTCTAATTAGATTGGCGAGGCATGATTTCTCTTTACAAAAGCCGTGTTGACTCTTCTGTAACAAATTGCGTTCATCTGTATGTCTGATCATTTTGTTCTTTGCTATAGTTTCAACCAGTTTGCCCGGTACTGAAGTCAGGCTTACCAGCCTGTAATTTCCAGGATCGCCTCTGGAGCCTTTTTAAAAATTGGTGTCACATAGCTATTCTCCAGTCATCTGGTACAGAAGCTGATGTCAGTGATAGATTGCATACCACAGTCCTGCTATTTCATATTTGAGGTCCTTCAGAACTCTTAGGTGAATACCATCTAGTCCTGGTGACTTCTTATTGTTTAATTTATTTGCTCCAAAACTTCCCCTATTGACACCTCATTCTGGGACAGTTCCTTGGATTTGTTACCCAAAAAGAATGGCTCAGGTGTGGGAATCTCCTTCACATCCTCTGCAGTGACGACCAATACAAAGAATTCATTGTGTCTCCGTGATGGCTTTATCCTTGAGTGCCCCATTAGCATCTCTTTCTTCCAGTGTCCCCCGATTGTTTGGCAGACTTCCTGCTTCTGGTGTACTTAAACATTTTTTTCCTGTTAGTTTTTGAGTCTTTTGCTTGTTTTATTTATTTATTTTTTGAGTCTTTTCCTAGGGTTTTTTTTAATATCTTCTCACTTTAGCTCACATGCCTTATGCATCCCCAGTGCACTGACCAAAAAAACCCACCTCAATTCAAAATTGCTTTTATAGATCTTTTGAGAAACCCTCCCTCATACTACGCTCTCTCATTCTTCCTTCAAAAAAGGATCCTTCCCATGTAACCCATTCCCTAAGGAAAGGTCAGTGTTGCTGTTGTTATTATTATCTATTTGTATTGCGATAGCTGCCAGGAGCCCCAGACATGGACCCCATTGTGCTTGGTGCCATGCAAACAAAGAACAAAAGACAGTCCCTATCCCATGATGACCGGAGACAACAGCTGGACTATTGATTTGGTAATGTAACTGATTTTGGAAGGAAAGCTTTCGCAAAGAGGCAGATCTAGGTGGTTAAGCTCGGTTAGTCTGAATTCCTCTTGGAGCTCTTTCTGTGACTCTCAGATGAGTGCTATATTTCTGCAATTCATCTTGTGAGCTGCATTGTCCCAGAGGCGTGCAGCTGTCTTGGTGGGGCATGGATGGCGATGTGATCACAATTGTAGCTGGTTCCTAGTCCACTAATGGCCTTTAAGATCAGTGTCAAGGCCTTGAACTGACACTGGAAATGTGCTGGGAGGACAGTGGTGATGTACGTACGGTTGTCCATCCCAGTGAGGAGGTGGGCAGGTACATTGTAAAGAACTTGGGGAAGGCATTCTTTTCATGTTAGCTCCCAAATAAAGTGGATTACAGTAATGCAGACTGTAAGTAACAAATACCTATCATTGTGACCAAATCTTTATCAGGGACTAAGGAGCGAACTGAAAGAGAAGACTTGCCTTTACCACCAATGTTACTTGATGATTTAGCATCCGTGATGAATCCTACAGGACCCTGAGACTTCATAACATGTTGACAAATGAGGGGGCTGTGGAGATGCCATCTGTGGATATGTCTACATTGCAATGTAAACCCAGGATTAGTGGGACTCGAGTCATCTTACCTGTGTTAGGGAACCCTAGGCTTGAGTGTCTACATTGTAATTTAACCCTAGGTTAAGAATTTTCTGACCCATGTTAGAACCTAGGTGCTCTGGCATCCACACTGCAGTGCACAGACCTGAGTCAAAGTAACCATATCCCACAATCCCTAGTGCCACACAACTGAAATGTGGCTACTCTAGCCGTAGGACTGAGGTGCACTGTAGGAATACATTACTGCCTGCCCTGTATATTACCAGGAAGCAGCTCGCTTTGCAAAAGGCTTGATCAGTTCACTCTCTATTGTAAACTAAGGAGGCTCTCTGATAGTGTGCTTGCAGATCAGTGATCAGTACAGAATGGATTAACGCTGACCTGAACTGCCGCAGTTTGAAATGCGGGTGTGGCTTTCATTTTCAATAGAGTGGATTGGAGATTGTTGGGATAGAGAGGACGAAGGAAGTTGTCCCATGGAATAGTGGAATACTTTCGGATGACTCCCGGGACCTGAGTCAAGCAGGGCTGCATCTATACTGCAAAGCAGTAGGTCTTAGACCCTGGCTCCCAGCTTGATTCAAACTTGTACCCTGGGTCCTGCTTTGATTTGAGGTTGAACCCTCCAGCCCTGCAGGGTCCTGGGACCATGGGTCTGAGCCCTGGGTTAACACAATTATAGTGTAGACGTGGGGGGGGGGGGTTAGCCTTGAGCCCAGGCTCAAGCACAAGCTTATATTGTAATGTAGACTTACTCTGTGAAACTGGATGATAGCGAGTTCCTCAGGATATTTCCCTTTCAACCAGTATTTCTTGATTTTGCTCTGATTTAATCTAAGTAGGCTATACTTCATCTTGCAAGCATTGTGACATCCTGGTTATATCTTAGAAAATGAGATACACAACTGGAGTTCATTGGTGTACTGTTTGTAGCTGAACCCATGTCCATCCACCTGTCCAGAGGCTTCACGTATATATTGAAGAGGAGAGGGGGAAAAGTGGATTCATCAAAGGGTTCTCTAAGTGAGGGTCCTCAAGGAGAGGTTGGAACTATTGCTGCCTACTTCAGGGTATATACAAGGGTTAGGAGCACTTTATGGTCAACTGTGTTGAAAGCTGTGGAGTCTTTGAGTTGTAGCCTTCATCCATTGCAATGCAAAAGTTTGGGGTTTTTTAAACCACCACTAAGGATTTTATCTCTGTGCTGTGACCTTAGAGTTGATTGTGAGGCATCCACGATCTTAACCATGGTCATGTGATTTTGGAGTTCGGTTGTCACTAGTATTTAAATATTTTTGCACAGAAACAGGAGGTTGGGAATATCCTCTGAATTGAGTATGTACTTTTCAAACGATAGATGGGCTATTGCATTTTTCAGGAGGATGGCATATTCTCTTCTCTGAAGGATGCATTTATTATTTATACATTTTACAGTTACTTTTCACTTGCTTTCGCAAGCCAAGGAGGGGTATATATTATGTTTGCATGCAGTGGGTTAAATGTTTGTAAGGGCTTCCAAGCATGTCATTGTGTGTGAAGGATTCTATTAGGGGAGGGTGTGACAGTTAATGTTGTATGGTTCAGTTCCAGATTTTCAGCCTTCGCAAGTCCTCTCGTCAATGATTTCTGCAAAGTAGGATGAATGCTCTGCCAGTGGTTGGTGCTTGAGTACAATGTTTGGATTAATGGTAAAACAGATTCTTTCAATCTTATTCTACATCATCAAATTAAGTTGTCAATTCCTGTGACTGTTTGTTCTTTTTTTCTGCTATCAACACTTTTAAAAGTCTCTTACTGACATCTCTCTGTAACTACATTTAATGATTAGAATGACACTTCTGTTATAGTGGAGATAAAGCGCAGATTCTGTTGCAGTGAAAGAAATTAGGTCTGTATGTTCTTGTCCCCAGATTCCCTAACAGATGTTGTAAGTACTGTTGTTTGGAAACTTACAAATTTTACTGGCATATCTAACTGACTAAGGTGTCTTCCGAATGGGTTTACAAATATAACAGAAAAGTTCAAATATGTACAAAAATGCTAACTGTAAATATACCTAAATTCAAGAGTACTGAATTAGTTTTCTTTCAACTTATCTAATGACATCTGTGGTAGAAACCAGTCCAAATTCGACATGTCTAGCCTCATCCATTTTAGAGTTATCGAAGCACAACATTTCTGATTGATCTGTATGGAGAAAATGTGTTCTATTCTCCCCTTCCTCCTTCCTTAATCCTCTTTCTCCCCCTCCCCCCAATTAATAAAAAAAAAATAGCTTGTGTTGTGTTTGCTTCATCCTCCCTCCTTCAGGTCCCCCCCCATATATATTTTTAAAAATAGTTTAACTGATAAGGTTCAACTGAAAGAGGTTGTTAAAATGAAAGCTGGAATTCAACCTTAGCTTCAGACAAGACCAAGGAAATGCTGATAAAAACAGCTGGAACAATAATCAGATGATTACATGTCCCTCAAGTGGGAATGTGTTCACTGTTTGTCATAATGTATTCACAGTCTGAGAGCATTGATAGAACCCCATATGCTTTTCGGTGCCCAAGTAGCAGCAGTGACCAGAAGCAGTACTTCTTTCTGTGTGCTTGGCTAGAAGGTTGTGACCTTTTCTCTGGACTCTGCTGCTGCTATCTGTGCCTCAAGATTAGATTACTTTAACCAGCCTCTTGGTGGGACTAAATTTTGGAGACTATTCAAAATCTTCACCTTGCTTGGTGGTGTGGATTGATTTAAATCAGCAAGACGGAAACCTTGATTTAAATAATCAATTTTAATCTTGATTTGTATTTATACTTTTTAGTTGTTTTCCCGAAGAAAGGTTGATTTGCATTGGTTGGTAACTACTGCCACTAGATACAGCCTTTACACTAAATGTGGTACTGTTTTTTGCTAACTAGAAGGATACACTGTATCTATACACATTTACTTAAGCAAGTTATATAGCTTAATTTACATTTATTCAGATTAATTTTTATATTTATATTATGTTAGAAAATGGTGAATGATACATTTCTTATTTACTAGTTAATTTACTTTTAATTTGCGTCAAGCTCTATTTGAATGGAAATTGAGTCAAAATGCTCAAAAAACAGCACTTTAAAATTATTTATGAGTTAAATAAAACTACCTTAATGTGCTATATAGATAGGGAAAAAAAAGTTTTATCAAAGCATGTTTTGCATCTAAAACTAAACAAAGGCAGTATTATCTGTAGTTGGTGAATTGGTTGTTTCTGGTCACCATGTCCTTTAGGGTTTTATAAGTAGTAGATCTCATCCTCTCACACTTAACTTTTATTCACAAAGTGGGAGAAAAGAGCAAAGCTTTCCTAATTTGTCAACTACCATTGGCTCTTTAACTGTGAATGAACTAGTCATTGAACTGAATTAGTTGAATAAACTGAAAGTAAGAAAATATTTTCTCTGTACCTGCGGAGGAGGCTACTGCTGTTAAAAGCTGATTTAGCATTTCAACAAACGCTGGTTCCAGGTGCTTAGCCAGTGAGTTCTGCTAGTTCAATAGTATGACATTCTTTGAAACTTGGCAGCTAATGTATTACTTAATATATTTAATTTAATTTAAATTATTATAGTAGATTTTAGTAAGTTTAAACTTTATGCCTTAACATAGGTTGTCATACTTGCAGATTTAAATAGGTTTATTTTTTTAAAAAAATCTGTGTTTCACTTAAATCAAAATATAGATTTAAGTCTTAAAATGAGATTTTATTTATGTATTTATTTTTAATCCTGGGTATTTATTCATCCAGTTGCTTCTTCAGCAGTGTTTCTTAAAGGGAATATATTACACCTGTGCTGTATGGTTTGAATTGGATTCTGTCTGTTACCCAGTGAAATTTAAGAGTTTGGTTTTAATCAAAAGGCTCTAAATGATTTGGTTCCTAATTTCTGAAGAAACTTTCCCTCTCCTTGTCTGGTAGTATAGCAGGTGAGATCTGTGGAGGTGCTTGAGCTAGCAATACCCAGGTATAATTGGAATGGGGTTGCTGGTAGGGCCTTCAACTCCGGAAATCACTCAGTCTCTCTCCTTGGTTGGACACAGCCTGAGTCTGTTGACCTTGAGGGCTTTCTGAAGGCCTGTATGTCTTTTTCAGGCATTTGAGAAAGGCCTGAATGGGAAGGGTTTAAGCCAGTTTATGGGGTACTATTTATTAAACTAGACCGATGGAAGAGTGAGGAAGTGTCTAAGGGAGCCTGATCTCCAGGGTGTTGTACCTGCCTTTCTTGCCCCATATAGTAGCTTTTTTTCCAAATAAGAGTTGTATATTAATTTTTAAAAAATCAAGACAAACTAGTGTTTCTGAAATAACAGATTTTTATAAATAATGGATTTTCACGAAGATATTTTTTGTGATTATTTCAGGAAATGCTTCAAAGAGCATCAGAAGAATTTTCTCCAAAGATGGAGATTCCTGAGGAGGAGATGGATACAACTGATACCCAATGGGGCTGGTTTTACTTGGCTGAATGTGGCAAATGGCATATGTTTCAGGTATCTAAACGTGGGATTATATTATCTATGATAACTTCCACACTGTCAAATGTACTGTATTTAAACTTTTAAAATGTCCTTTCTGGTTTGTTTTGAAGACTGATTCAAACACTCAGTGTTCAGTTAGCAGTGAAGACATTGAAAGGAGCTTCAAAATGAATCCAGAAGGCTCTGTTTCTTTTACTACTGCAAAATTTAACTACAAGTTAGACTTTTCAGGTATGTCTTTCTCTAACAATAAGGTATTTATATATTTGTAGGTTTCTCATGACAAGAGTTGACCAGTACTTTTTACATGCTCTTGGCCTTAACTAGCTCTTGTATTGTAGTGCAAAAAAGCACAGTTGGGAAGGCCTTCTTTATATGAACGTACATTTGACATTTTATGGAGACAGTCATGTGGTTCAGGCTTCTAGCTTTGTTACTCTAAGGAGCATACCCTATTCAGTAACGCTGGTGTTTGCCCTGTCTCCTCTCACTTGAAATATAAGTCGTGCTGTACCGTAAACTCGGAGAAATGGAAACAATAAAAGTTTGTTTTCTTCTAAATATTCAAGCGGCAAGTGTTGCAGAAAACGATTTTCTGTCTTCAAACAAACTATATAAGTAATGTTGATAAAGTGACAATATAATTCAGCTGGCAGATACTTCAACAAGCCAACTCTGATATGTTCATCAGATATCATTTTCTAGAAAATGACTTTATGTAAAGATCTCGTATATTCATATTGTCTGGACTCTTTATCACAGGTTACTAATGGTTTCCAGTGTAGTTAAATACATTTTACTTATGTAGAAAGTTGCAATGTAATAGCTTCTCATTCTGAATATTTCAAATATTGCACGTATAGTTTCATCTGTATTTTCATATTAAACTGACCAAAGACCTGTCACGCTCAGGTGATGTGGGTGTTCTGTTTTGTGGATAGCAGTCTTTGTATATCTTAGTCTACAGTTGTAGGGTAATACAGTGGTGGACTGTATGAAAACATGTACATTCATGCAGAATTTTGTATTTTGTTAAATACTTCTTGTAATAGCTTCTTTAGTTTTACTTTTAAAAACAGATTTTGTAAACTATATTTAAATCTTGAATCTTTGCTTAAAAATGCTAAAGACAGCTGTTAAGCATAACATAATTTTCACCATACCGTTAATATAGTATCACTTTTATATTTAAATGTGGTACAAAGATGTTAGCTTCTGCACTGCATTAAAATTAGCATTTAGATGCAGAAGTCTAGAGTGTAATCCTGGCCTTATTAAAATCAATGTGAGTTTTGCCATTGGCTTAAATGTGCGAGGATTTCATCACTAGTGAATATGCACTGTCTGTCTTAAGTACTTATTTAGTACGAATTCCCATGGCATGTGGGAGCTAATGTTTTGTGCATTCTAGTATTAGTAGTGTTGGAGAATAATATTTTGGAATGCGTCTCTCAACACTTGAGACAATAATTCCTATTCGGCAACTCTAAAAACATCATTTTCTGGGTGATGTGCTATATCCAAACGCTTTACATTTCTGTAGATTGACTGTTTCTGGTACTCACTTAATTTTCATTTTATATACAGTGATGAAACAAACCAATCTGACTACTGGAAAACAGCGTCCAATAAAGCGAGCTCCCTTTTCTATCAGTGCTTTCAGGTAAGAACTAAAGGTGATTCATCATTGGTTTAATTCATCATTCCTCTAGTAAGATGAACTAGAAACATTTTAAAATTTCTTCATTATTTTTTATCCCCCCTCAAATTAAATCTGGGGACACAGATTGGAGCGGGCAAGCGAAGGAGGAGGAAATCTCTCCTTGCCCATTAAAAATAACTATCCACAGTTTGAATCCCCGTTCAGGACCCAAGCGCTGTGTCAAATTATAGATTAGTAAAAAATTCTGTACAGCGTAGGAATCCTATTGGGGAAAGAGAAAAGCTTCAACTCTTGGGTGTGATTGTTTTAACTTGTATTTTTGTGTTTGAAGTTATATCTGTGAAAATGAGGCTATCCCAATGCCTTCACACTGGGAGAATGTAAATACAGAGGAACCGTATCAGGTAAGAGCTATTATGACATGGAACATACATATGATGAAAGAACAATGGACTTCAGTGAAACTATACTAACCTCTCTTTTTCCAGCTTATTCCTTTGCAAAAACAAACAAATGAATATAATGAAGTTTCTAGTCTGTTTGGGAAAACAATGGATAGCAACCGAATTAAAAGAATTCAGAGAATTCAAAATCTAGACTTGTGGGAGTTTTTTTGCAGGTGAGATTATTTCTAAAACAAACATTGTACTAGATCTGCTAATAGAATAAATCTCTTTTAAAGTCATGCAGCAGAAATAGTTAAAATGCATCTAATTATAAAACTGTTGGAATGCTTATTGTGTCTGCACCCTTTCTTCATCTGCTCTCTTTTTCCTTTTTCGTAATTGGTCCTGCTCGTGTGTTTATAGTCATATATCAGCATTCCTATTAAAGATCCTGATATTTTTATGGATTTGGAATTTAATGATACTTCTGTAACAACCATAAGTTAAAGAACACAAACTGCTTAAAACTTGAAAAGCAATGAGAAAATTGAAAAGCACTGTTGCAATAAAATTTTCATTTGGGCTGACATTTGATATGCAATTTCTGAGGTTCAAATTTTAAACTAAAGAAAAATCTTTTTTTAAAAAAGGCATGCAAAGCAATCTGTTTCAGATCTAATTTTTATTTTGGTCACTAAAGTCAGCAGGTACGACTCAACACGCACATGGAGCAGATTTGTGGGGTAAGAAGGTACCATTTTTACAAAATCCCTTTTCAAATTAGAACTGCACTTTAAATTGATTAAGCAGTGTGTTAATTTCCTGATTTAACAGTTGTGAAAAATACACTGTCTTTGATGTAGAGGGAAAAGCATAACCGCACAAATTGTAGATTGGCATTCACAGCCTATGCCATTTACTGTTATATTCTAGGAATGTTAAGACTACATCTGGTTTTTCTAAAGATGGGTTCAAATGCCTTTGAACTTTGAAGAAGTTCACGTCCAAATCTGAATTTAACTTTGCAGCGACTTTTCAATTATTTAAAAAAGAAAAAGATTTTGAAAGGCTTTATCAAAAGTTGAATTTGTCTGAAACAGGGAAACAGTTTATCTGCAGTTGTTAGTCTCTTGGAGAAATTTACATTGAAAAATGTTTCTAATTTTGAATGGTTGTATGAATGGTTTGATGTGAATTCCTCTTTGGTTATTAAAGGAGTTGAATAGCTGAATGTCCCTAGCCCATGTTGCTAGAAAGATAATTTTTCTTCATGGACAATAAGGTACCAAACCTTACCACAGTTTCATGATCATTTTTAATATATCAAATCTTTGAACAGTAAATAGTCATCCAACTGGTAAAGAATGTGTGGCAACATCCGCGAGCTCCCTCATCAACATATGGAAAGGAAGAGCACAAGCACAGCTACCTTGTCATGAAGGATGACATTAGGTTCTCTTCTAATCCTCTCTATGTGAGCTCGCTGGTAGAGGTGACTACAGTCATTGTTCTCAGAAAGTATATGTGGTGGACCCCAAGATTTTGTTATGATGGAGTGAACGTGTCACAACAAACTCCTCTAAAAATGAGCCTTCATAGGGTTGTATTCGTTGCGTGTCTAGTGACTCAAAACAAGTACTCCCGATTTGTCAAGTTTCTCACCTTACCATTTTCTCTTTATGAATTTTAGTGTAGGGTGAAGTCTCTCTGTTGGATCCAGCTCAGTGCAGCAAATCCAGGTTTAGTCTGTCAGTATTGCAGAAGCCATTGCTGGCTTGAACGTTCCTGCTTTCTTTCCCGCTAGATATTGTATGGGGCAGGGTGAGTTAGGAGTTCTTGAGTTTTGTTCCCACCTCTTCTCTGATCAGTCTTTAATTTAATATTTGCACTTCACAAACATCATGTATCACACGGTTGCCCTTGGAAATGTCAATATATACTTTTCTAGAAAAGGAACTTATAAAAAGTCAAAATGAAGATATATTGGACCATTTTGACAATAAAATCAATAAGTAAACAATGAAAAAATATTAAGGTGCTACATGGGCTTAAAAGGTGCTATGCTGTAGATGAAATTGTATGGTATATTGTATTTGAAAAATACCTTGTGATCATGTAATTGCACGCTTCTAGTGAATATTTACAGAGAGAGGTGTCTTAAGATTGCATATTGAGTCTTAATTTTCTCATTTTCTGGCTTTTGAGTGATTAATTTTTGCAACTTTAGCCTTCTCTTAATGTATTGGTATGGAATGTATTTAAGTATATAAATACAGATACAATTAAAAATTTTATTTGCTTTGATTGGTGCTTTTGTACCAATCTTGCTACTTTGAAACTTGTGTATCTAAGTGTCCCTGTTGTAACAATGTGTTGCGTTAAAGTGGATTTCTATAGAGGTATCCCTGAAGCTTTTCAATTTGAGGCATACTTCTGTGAATAAGAATATCAGGAAATGATACTAGATCCCCACTGACTTCAGAGTTCGCAATGCAGATTTGTTTTCTCTTTGATTTTCTACCTTTTGCTGAAAAGGGGAATTGATGGGCAGCAGGGACCACTGCACAATAAAGTGTGTGCTTTAAAAACTCCAAAGCTATGGAGTTCCCACTACCCTGTTTTTGGAAACATGAACTCGGGAATGGGAATCTGTTATTGCGTGCAGTATGATTTTTACAGCATTGCAATATTATTATGTGTTAGTTGCAAAGTAATATACAGTATTAAAATTTTGTGTTCAGTGGAGTAGAAAGACATGAGGGGAATCATCTCAGTCCAGAAACTGCTTGCCCTTATTTTTCCATTTGGGGAAAACCTAAAGATTTGTCTCAAAGGCTCAGCTGCTTTCTGGGGTGAAATACTGTGTGTCTGACCCAGTCATTTGGAGCAGGCGAACCTCCTCACTAAGGCTATGATTTTGTCATGGATATTTTTAGTAAAAGTCATGGGCAATAAACAAAAGGTCATGGAAACCATGACCTGTCCCTGACTTTTACTAAAATCATCCCTGACAAAATGGGGAGGGAGGAGGGTCCAGCACCCTGCTACCCACCACCTCCCTGCAGCAGCTGGGAGCTGCAGGGATTCCATTGCCCAGTGGCTGGGAGGGGTTCTCCGCTGCCCGCAGTGGCAGGGGAGCTGGGGGCGGGGGAGCGCAACCCTGCAGCTGCTGAGCAGCTCTGGGGTCCTCTGCTGCCATGGCTGCA
Source organism: Natator depressus (assembly GCF_965152275.1). NCBI lineage: Eukaryota > Metazoa > Chordata > Testudines > Cheloniidae > Natator > Natator depressus. Next base: position 216,776,349 of record NC_134234.1, on the reverse strand, counting down.
TCTGGGAGCTGCTCAGGGGGTGGGGGATGGGGTGAGGGCAGCTGAGCAGCTGTGGGGGGGCCCCCAGTCAGGGGTAGCCAGTGGCAGCGACAGCAGCCAGTCAATTGCAGGGATCCCACAGCTGCAGGAGGGTCCCCCACCACCTGCAGAGGCTGGCCTGCTGCAGGGTCCCCAGTGTCATGGACGTTAACTGGAAGTCATGGATTCTGTGTCTTCCGCAACCTCAGTGACATAATGTTAGCCTTATTCATCACTGCGATTACCCAGTGATGTCTGTAATGGAGAGAGAAGAAACTCTGGCATTTCAAATTCCTTGTGGCATCCCAAAGCGCAGTGGCCATCTTGTGTGGGAAGATTTATCTTGGAGAATGAGTGAGTGATGTTCTTTCCAGTGTTTGAGTTTGGGGTTATGAAGGTTCACATTCCATAGAGGTTGAGCAAGTAGAAGGTATTGTTGTGGAATTAAGGTTGCTGCCACTTCTTAAATATTCCTTTTTTAATAGGAATGCAAACGACTGGTCTCCTATCTACCTAAGGGGACTGGCTCTACAATAAGAACCTGCTCTTATTATAAATATAAGGGTACGGACTGCACTTCTATTTTTAAAAAATGTATTAGTTTGTGATTGCTGGTGGGAAATGTGACTTGAGGACATGGGTATCTTTTGAGTCATTAGAAGCCCACTAAGCACATGGTCTTGGACGGGTTAATTCAACCGAAAAACTGGCTGTGGGACTCGATGGCACCACCTCCCTGGTCTTGCTGCACATACTGTGTCATTTGAGAACAAGAATTACCACTTATTTTCTTTTTCATTTTTCAAGGTATATTGTTTCACTGAGGAGATAAGTTTAATCTGAACCTCATGTTCTTGAGAGGATATAATTGGGTAGTTATATATTTTGGCCTGCATAATCTTACCCTCTTCATCACAACTCCTGTTTTGTTGTTGGCTATTAACTTTATATTTGTGGAGACTATTGATTAAAAACTTGTTGAGCACTACTATCCAAAACCTTTTTAGAGCATAGATTATTTACTGTGTAGATTGCAGTAGCTCCATTCTGCCCTTTCCTGAGAGTGGGTAGAGTGATTGATCATTTTAAAATTTTGTGCAATTTGAAATAAACTGATAAAATATGTCTTTCAGGTCATATGCTGCAAGGTTCTGTTCTGTCATTCGTCGGGTAAATGTACTTATAAATCCATTGCGGTGATACAGTGGGTTGGGATGTAGTGTCATCAACACGCTGATGAATCTCAATTCTGTATCTGTTTTATGAGACCCAAGTCGTATGATTGACTGGCTTTCCCAGTGCCCAGCTGAGAGTGGGTCTTCAATGAAAGTTAAGCAGGCTGAAACTCAATCCAGAGAAGACCGTGGGTAATGCAGATAGATTGGGAGAATTAGTGGAGGGGACATCTGTCCCTTAAGTGAGGGTGTTTGCTTGACCACTTGTCAGTCGTATTTTTAAAACAGGCACTGTGGCTCTGATGGCATGGTTTGGCCTGTAGCCTGCATGCTAAAAAAAACAACTCAAAAATCCTTTTTTGAAGCTATCCTATGTACTGAAAACTTCCTACCTAAGTGAATTACTTTGGGTTTTGTATGTCTGAGTGGCAGTAATTCTTATTATGAATTAATGACTCTCAAACTTCTTAAAAGCATTGTTTGAATACTCCCATACAAAGCACTTGAAACAACAAGTGCTTTATTTTTAAAAGCCCGTCTGACAACCTGCATTTTGGTCTTGAATGCTTTGCATCTATACATTGAATCCCAAAAAGAAGTTCAGTTAATTGCTAAGCTACTCTCCTGCTAAATACCACATCACTATAGTAGTTTCTTCTTCCCCTAAGCTTTTGTAATGGCTGTCCACCTTTTTCCTCTTTCTGCTCATTTAATGCCTGATCTATACCATGAAGGATCTAGCCGTTAGTTGTTCTGCACAGAACTCCTTTTGACATGAAGAATCAGTCTAAGGGCTTGTCTACACTACAAAATTAGGTTGACTTAAGTTAATTGACCTACAGCAATTAAATTGGCTCTTGGTGTCCGCACTACCCTCCTTCTGCCGGCGGCGCACATCCTCAGCAGGAGCGTTTGCATTGACTAAAGAGGGGCACTGACAGCTGCCCAGGGCTCACAGCTGGAATCCCTTCTCCCCTTTCCCCCTGCCCTGGGGCTGACAGTGACATGTGAGCCCAGGGCAGCACTCAGTTTCACAGAAGGGAGCCTACCAGCAGTGAAATTGATATTGTCAGTTTCACTGCTGCTGCTTAAAAAAAACAGGAGTACTTGTGGCACCTTAGAGACTAACAAATTTATTAGAGCATAAACTTTCGTGGGCTACAGCCCACTTCATCGGATGCATAGAAGGGAACATATAATAAGAAGATATATAGATATATATACAGAGAAGGTGTATGTTTCACATTTCATCTCAGGCTCTGGGAAGCTCCATCTGTAGTGTAGATCAGGCCTAAGAAACAAATTATTGTATGGAGTGATCTAATAGTTTAGAATTATTGGCCTAAATTAGTTTGGGTGTTTAAGTACAATAAGTGCTATTAGTCTCCCTCTTCCATTCTCATTCATTTTTATTGTATATGAAAAATTACTTGAAAAATCATCTTTTTACATGGTCAAATCCAAGGTATACATTTTAATATAGTTTTCAAAATTGTATTTTAGATACAGTATTTTAATGTTTTAATGTAAACTTTCATAAATTGTAACTTGCCTCTAGACCTGTGTAACTGTTTAATTTTTAAAGTAAAGTAGCTTGTTACTGAGTATTAAAATGCAATTTAAAAAAATAGGCTACATATAGTGCTCAGCATTCAGAAAGCAACACACTGATCCAAGTAATCTTGATCTTTGCCTTTTTCTTTCAATGGGACATTGTCAATGTGAAATCTAGCCAATTAAAAAAAGGTCAAAAGAAGTTTTGGGTGCTACTAGGGCTGTCAAACGATTGAAAGAAATAGTTGCAATTAGTCACAGTTTGAAATCGCACTGTTAAACAATAATAGAATGCCAGTTGAAATTTATTATAAATATTTTTGGATGTTTTTCTACATTATCAAATATATTGATTTCAGTTACAACAGAGAATACCAAGTGTACACTGCTCACTTTATATTATTATTTTTATTACAGATATTTACACTGTAAAAAAATAAACCCAAAGAAACAGTATTTTTCAATTCACCTCATACAAGTTCTGTAGGGCAATCTCTTTATCATGAAAGTGCAACTTACAAATGTAGATTTTATTTATTTATTTTTACATAACTTCACTCAAAAACAAAGCAATGTAAAACTTTAGAGCTTACAAGTCGAAGCATGAAGGGGCATACGTATGTTTACGTATCTGACACGTATGCCGGCTGCAACAGTGCATGTTCTCACTTTCAGTGACATTGTAAATAAGAAGCAGCAAGTATTGTCACCTTTAAATGTAAACAAACTTGTTTGTCTTAGCGAGTGGCTGAACAAGACCTAGGACTGAGTGGACTTGTATGAGGTAAATTGAAAAACAGTGTTTCTTTTGTTTGTTTTTTACAGTGCAAATATTTGTAATAAAAAGTAATAGAGTGAGCACTGCACACTTTGTGTTCTGTTGTAATTGAAATCAATATATTTGAAAATGTAGAAACATCAAAAATATTTATAATAAATTTAAATGAGTATTCTATTGTTTAACAGTGCGATTAAAACTACAATTAATCGTGACTTTTTTTTAAATCTAGCTAATTTGTTTTGCATTAATTGCATGAATTAACTGTGATTGACAGCTCTAGATGCTATGTATTCCTTTGAGTCACACTAGCAATTTTTGTAGTTTTACAACCTTATTTTCCTAATGTTTTGGGTTTTTTTTAAAGCTTTTCCTTCCTGTTACTGTGTGAAAGACAAGTAGGGAAACTGATTCTGCTGAAAGTACTCTCAAATGAACAAAGTGGAAACAATTGATTTTTTTTTCTTGAATTATTCATTTATAGTAAATGTTAGGCTTTCCTTACAAGAATGATATGTCCAAGACTTTAGAAAGAAGTGTGTTTTATGTGGGGGTAGTTTGTTTTTTTTTTTTGCTTTTTTTTTTTAAAAAAAAAGCTGACTGCTTCCTTTTAACGCCACCTTAGATGGTAGAACTTTGAGCTGTATTTAAGGAGCAGAATCAAATTTGGTCATTTCTCTCAAATTCAGCTGTTGCAGTATCATTTCCCCTCTGTTTCTGTGCAATTCCAGTTTGATTACAGAAGCTTGTGTAATGCTATGGGTTTTTTTGTAGGAAAAAAGCTCAACTAAAGAAGAGAAGAGGTGTCCCTACCATTAATGAACACATGTTATTTCATGGTACCAGCAATGAATTTGTAGAAGCAATATGCATTCATAACTTTGACTGGAGAATAAATGGTATGCATGCTGCAGTGTATGGAAAAGGTAAGCAATAATGACTTCTTTAATACCACTCCATGTAATTTGTGAGTAATACACTTCGTTTGCTTTTCACTCTCTAAACATACATTTATTTGTCCCACAAATGCATACTGGTGGTCTGTGGAGAATTGTTTAATCTGGTTTTCTTCTTCCTGCTAAATGTGATAAAAAGACACTTAAAATATATTAAGTAAGCAATTCCTATAGTTGCCATAGTTGGATGTTATGCAGTGGGGTGGGGGAAAATGATGGTCCAGTGGCAGAAGGGTAAGTGGTTTGTGGGGCAATATCCCTACTAAAATGTGGTTCACACTGAAAAAGCTTGAAAAGCACAGCACTATATAATTCTTATAAATTTTGTTGGATTGATTATGAATAAAACTGAGAGATAGGGCCTGATTCAGATCTTACACCATTTTGATGTAAGAAGGGATCAGAATCAGGCCCTCTAGATTTCATCATGAGACTGTTGTCATCAGCTATAATTTTTGCTGTTTGTTTTTTAAGGGACCTATTTTGCAAGAGATGCATCATACTCCAGTCGTTTCTGCAAAGACGATATGAAGCATGGAGACACTTTTCAAATCCATGGTGTCAATCTGCAACATCATGTGTTCAGAACATATAAAGTTATGTTTCTTGCTCGTGTTTTAACTGGAGACTATATCATTGGAGATTCCAAATACATGAGGCCTCCTTCAAAAGATGGGAGCTTTGTGAACTTATTCGACAGCTGCGTGGATAGTACTTGGAATCCAAAGATCTTTGTTGTCTTTGATACCAACCAAATCTACCCTGAATATTTAATAGAGTTCTGCTAAGTTTTGCAAGGAGCCAAACGGAATATTAGGTTGGTTGTGATGGACGGTCAGTATGTCTTTGCGAAGGAAATATAACTTACAAATTTTTTAAATACGTGGTGGTGAACACAGATGGAGATGTGAAGGAAAATCTGGCTTACATCTGTAAAATCCTTTTGGCTTAAGGTTGGTTGTCCATCTGTTGGTCCTGTAAATAAACGTTGATGCTTTTCACATTTAGGGTTTATAACCAGTTTTAATATGGCTTAGTTGAGCCTTAATTAAATTAGACATTTAATGTCTTCAAAGAATTCTTACTGCTATACATTTTAAAAAATAATACATATGTATTTATCCATGTGTAAAATATATATTTATGCATATGATACAGTATGTGTACAGGTGAATAATCTTTTATAAAGATTTTATTTATCATTTTACAAAATGCAGGGGGCTTAATAGTTATTGGTATATTGCAGTATGTATTACTTGTAGATTGGAGTTTAAATCTACAGAACAATCTGTCTAGGGAAGGCAAAGGTCTGGAATCAAGCTGAACCAGCTGCTAGAACTAAATCTAGGTATCTCATACTGCTTCAAGCAACCTTGCAATAATGCTGCACAGCCTATAAGTTGAAGTCTGGTTGTGACAGAATAATATACCTGACAACAGTTGTGGTCAGTAATTAGGTAGGTATTTAGCCCTAGAGTCCTGTGCTAGGATCTCTTATGTGATCTATATAGTTGTTGTTTAATAGTAAAAGGTGTGTTTTGTTCCCCCTCCCCGTATCTTGTAGTAATCTCTAGCTTGTCTGGAATTTTAAGATGCACTCAGTGTTGACGTGACTCTACTTCCATTGAAGTTGCTGGTAATACTCTATTGAATTCAATGGAAACAAGAATTAAACCAAAATGGAGGGCCTCTAAAAATTCCATCCCTTAATTTTTCCCTATGTTTCATGGATGGTTTTAGTAATATTGGTATGTGCTGATTTTATGTAAACCAAGTTTTCTTTCCATTTGCGTAGATGCAGAGTATGGACTGTTTTTGCCAGGTAGAATCTCACTGGGGAGGAGAAGAGGGACCAGAAGAAAGATCAGAGAGACCAAAACTCCTGAAGAAGGGGGACTAAGGTGTTAAATGAGTGAAAGCACATTGGCCCTCCCTCATGAGACTGCCTCTTTGGATCCCTGCTATTGGATTCTTGCCCTGTCACACAGACCTTAGATATACTCAAAGTTGTGTTAGCTTTCTGGCAGGGGAGGGAGCATACTTCTGCATATGCACAGCCTGGCACTATGACCCATCTAATAGACATGCATCCCCTCCTCCCTAAGTCCTTTATCTGTGTCTGTTCATGGACTCGTGCAGTCACACCATATGCTGGTTATTTGTGTTCTTTGAAATTTCTTGGAAACTTTTCCTCCACTTATCTTCTTCAGCTGTTCAGGGCAGGGACTGTGTCTTCCTTTGTGCTTGTACAGTGCCTAGTACAATGGGCCTCCTGAGTGGCATTTCTGGGTGTTGTTGCAATAATAACCAATGACTGATGCTATAGAACAGTAAACCTTCACCAGTCCACAAGCCTTGGAATACACATGTGCATGCACACGCATTAAGGCGACATCTACACTATGAGCTAGGGGTGTGTGTCCCCTGCTTATGTACACATACTTGAGCTGGCATAAATAGCCGTGTAGCTGTGGTAGCATGGGTGGCAGCAGTGGAGGAATGGCTAAGCATTGCCAGTGTGAGTGTGTGTACACAAGCAAAGGGATCACCCCTATCTTGTAGTAATCCCTCCCCACTTCTCATCAGAGATTTACTAGCAAATGCAGTAGGGTGTCCGCAGCCTAAGTCCTCTTTATTTTTATAAAATACTCTACAATACATGTACTTGGACATTATGAAATTATAAGAAGTCAAAATAAAAAAAGTTGTACCCTTTTTTTTGTTCACTCACTAATTTCCAAAATCCAGTCATTATTCTCCTCAAGTCTTACCAGACTGTTGTGACTAAAAGTAACCAACACATCTGGTTTTTAAAAGGTGTGTGTTTGGCATGCATATAATATCTTCAGAAGATCAATATGATTTATGTTTACCCTGCTTGTGTGTACTTATGCCTGTATAGCTTGTCCACTCTGTGCCTTATTTTCTATTTAGACTCAAGGGAATTGAGTGGAAAAACCTTAATCTCACCAGCCCAGAGTGCCATTGAAGGTGGTTTCAGCTTTTCATCCAGTGCCCACTCTATCAGCTTTCCTGGTGCAATCTTCTTCATCTGTATTGATAAATCTTGATACTGAGGCTGTTTACACCATGTAGACAGCTACTGTGCAACATCTCAAGCTTTAGAAAAGTTGAATGGTAGTTCTTAGTTCTAAATCAGATAAATTACAATAAGGAAGTCAGTGTATTTGTCATTTGATAGAATTTCTCAGTGGCTATAGTTATTTCAATCTTGTGGTTTTTCATAGTGTCCTTCAGATCCAGACTTACCATGTCCAGTTCCAGCCATCAGTGTTCAGAGGTGACATCTAGAAATTTATACTTTATCTCCTCTGGCAAGGCACTCTTGTACCTAGACTCTTTCCTTAACAACCAACACTATGGCATTGAGGCAACTGGTTCAGCATGTCCCCTTTCCTGGTTGTCACATGCCTGCCTGAGTGGGTGTTTGTTGTTGGGAAAATATTCACCCTTTCCATTTGTCAGGCTTCCTTCTCAGCTTCTGTCTCTCTTGGGTTCTTCCCCTCACTTATAAGAGGTGAGGAAAAGATCAATGACAATGGATAACTCCTTGCATCTAACCTCTATCGAGGATGGTGGGGCTTGCTGCCAGATGAAATAAAAATGGCAACTCTGCTCATAACATTCAGAGCTATAATGTAAACCCACCACCTCTTTTCCCAAGCTTTTGCGAAACACCAACCTTGCTCATGGCAATACTCCCACTCTTTCAAATTTAGTAGTAATGACATTAAAAAAAAAAACCACACCTACTCAGCTTACCCCTTTCTGGCAAAATAAAGAAGGGGACTAAAGGGAGAGAAAGATCATGGTTGTTCTTATTCTTGGGAGGCACTCAGCTACTATGGAGAAAGGAACCAGTAATAGAACCCAGATGGATAAAGAAAGGAGATTACAGTGTCAGTTGGTCTAGAGAGAAAAACAAACGACGGTATTCAGTCTCTCTCTAGTGGGGACACCACCATTTGATGATTCTCCACCATTTGCCTTTCCAATATCTTGTATTATAACTAGATATTCAATTTTTGATTTATCAGGAGAGATCATACAAGCTGTTGAATATCTCAGTTGCAGAGCAAGGCAGAGAAGCTCTTATAAGTGATGGTTTGAAGAACTCAGCCAGAGATTTTATGGCCTTTTTGGATATTCTTGCCCCAAATATCTGACTTTATCATGGTCCATTCCATCTTGCTGCTGGCTTTCTTCTCCAGACATCAGACCCTCCTGTAGCAGCCATTTTGCGGGAAAGTGCTGTGTGCTCCATTACCTAGATAGATCTCAGTCCTTCTAAAAGGCACCAATATTGTGTATGGGAGAAAAATCCTCCCTTGGACCTATCTCATTCCAGAGGTGGACTGTACAAATTGTCTTTTGTTTTCAGACTTGTTGCTTGCAAGCAGGCATTCTGGTAAACAGTAGCCTTAAAGCCCATTTTGTAGGTGCTGTGGCAGCTTCTACAGCTTTCCAGAATGTGTCTGGGTGAGTCATTTACTGAGTGCGTATTGGAACTAGATATTTTAAATCCAGGACAGATTCCATTTTGGGGAAAGCTGTCTTGCAGTCCCTTTTTAACAGGTATCAGTAAACCACATGCCAGGAGGTGGGCTGAAGTGGTCTTAATCAGGCTCCATGAATGGAGTTTATTCACAAGGAATAAAATTGTTGCCAGTACCTGATGGAGGTCTTCATGTAATTGGCCATCTGCATACCTCTCTTAATATGCATGTGGCCAAGATTGGATTCTTTTAGGGAGTGGTGTCCATTGGGGCTGCAACTGCATCCTAGATGGCCTCGTGTCATGCCACTTAAGGGCACAAAGGGTGGAGCGAACCCAAGTCTCCCTCAGTCCCTTTTTACCACCCATGGCAGTGAGAGGGAACCCTGCAGTATCCACCAGCTTCTCTGAGACTCTGTTGCTAGTGATTAGTTAATACAGTTGTTAGGTAGTTAACTCTTAGTTTGCCCTCTGGCTTATAAATTGTTTTGTTTTTTTTGCCTTTTTTAAGCCTTGTGTCCTCCCCTCCTCCCGCTGGTTCTCTGGGCCTTGAGTTGTTATTGGCAACACTAAAGGTCCAGGATTTAAGACCTGCTCCCCCTGTGATAAGTCTGTGCCACTCAAGGATGTGCATTCAAAGTGCCATTTCTGTTTAGGCAAAAGACATATCTCTGACCAATGATCCATCTTCTCTTCTTTTTCTAAGTGGACTCGGAAGACTAGGGATGCCTGCCTAAAGAGATTTTTTTTTTTTTCTGGAGTTGTCTATGAAAGCCTCCTCAGATAAGGGGATAAGACTCAGTCCTCTGGCCACTCCTCCTCAGTTCGTGCCCCAGTGAGCTGCGATTCCACCCCAGGCTCCAGGGCTGAGATGGCTGAAACCCCCGGGGTGTACTTCTTCAGGAAGGGGTAGGGAGGATACCAGATGAGACATAGGTCTCCTTCTTTGAGGAGCCTCAGAACAGAGACGCAAGTTAACGTATTAGACTCATCTCAAGCTCTTCAGCTGGTGGGGCTAAGATAGGTCCCTGTGGCACCTTGATACTATCTATAAAGAATGCCTGTGGCACCAGTTAAATCTGCTCACTCCCTTTCCTCTGGCAGCAATCTTTGTACCAAACACCTTGGTACCCAGCCCCTTGGTACTGTCCCTTTCAGTGGCTTTGCCCTATTTGACACCAAGTGACCTATCTGTGAGCCTGGCACCAGAGTCCCCTGGCCAGCTCATATGTCAGTAGTACGAGCTAGGCCTTCAGTCACTGAAATCACAGTACCGCGTACAGCTGTTGAGACATCTGTGCCGTCTACTTCCCCTATACAGGTAGAAAGGGTGCAGGAATGCTGTCGTACACCAAGAAGGGTAGCTGCACCCCTGCAGGAGGTGTATTCCTTTTCATCTTCTCCATTGGGACATAGTAAAGATACATCTGTTCATCCCTTCCAGAGGCACCACACTGGAAGTCAAGGAGGGATTCCAGGGCTGCTCTTTGAGCAGCAAAATAAGAATTAAGTTCTTGGCATCCTGAGTTTTCTTAGGTTCCAGCAGAGAGTAAATTCCACTCACTTCACGTGATATGTATAGGACTTTTCTACTCTTCATCTACAAGACAAAGTAAAAAGGCCTGCATTTTTAAGTATAGGCTGCAGTGGTCAGATGGTTCAGCAAATGTTAGTTGAACAATGAGATTCAAAATGCCAGATGGTCTTGCTGGCTAATACACGTCTTAAATGCATGAGGTGATGGTGAGGAGCGCCTAGTATCTCTATCAGCAATACTCTCAGCAGATGAACAACTCTTTTCGACTAATTTTGTATTAAATTTTTCATTTTAAAAAGATTAGATTTTAAACAAGTCAAACAAGCCAGAATAAATAGAGGATGACGTGTGGCTCTGTATAGAGAACTGGATTTGAACTGGGAGACAGGTCTTTGTTCCAGTACCTGCCACTGATGTGATGTGGAACCTTGGACACATCACTTCACTTCTGTGTCTGTTTCCCTCCACCTTTTGTGTCTCTTTTCTGTTAGTTTATAAGCTCTTTGGTCAATACTTATTAACCAGCAAGAGTGATTTTTAAAAAGCTTCGTCATGTAATGTGGCTACCTTACATTTTTATAAATGCAAAACAAAAATTATCAGTGTTGTATTAATACTTAGCCCTTAGAAGATCTAAAGTGCTGTCTGCATGTCAACATAATTACTTTTTTTTTCTTTAAGTAGTGGCTCCAGATTGAGTTTTGACATAGAAGAAAGTTTAGTGAAAGAAATGTGACCCAAAGCAACAAATGTGGGGAAAGGACTGAGGGGAAGACGCAGTGGAGAAGAAAAACTGAAGAAACAAAGCTTTGAATGGTGGATGTGAAAGTAAACTAAAGATAGTGGTGGGTCGTGTAAAGGGAAAAAACGTGTCTCCAAACCCACCTTCTGTGCAGGCTTCCTGAATGCTCAGCTCCTACCCCGTAAGCTCTGCTGAAGATGGAGCACTGCACTGAGAGCCAGGAAGCCTGATGTGACCACTTTGTGTCACGTAAAGGGCTCAGAGTAGTGTAAAGAGACTCTAAAAGCCTTTGATCTGATCAGGAGAGTTTTCTCCCAGGGCAGGAACTGAGGAAGACAGTGATAGACCTCCTTGTAAGCCCTAATGTAAGAGGTGTGTTGGGGGCAGGTGTGTTGTGTAGCTTCTGGGCAGCACTGGTGTCCCTGGGCAGCTAGGGTTAGGCTGCCATAACTTAGCGTGTGCGCACACACAGTGTCTGAACGCCATCTTATCCCCACTCACCCTAGGGTGTGAGTTCTGTGCTGGGCAACATACCTATGACAAAACTCCAATACCCATTTTATCACCTTGTCATAATTGACCAATCAACACTGCTGAGAAAAGTTCTGCTTTATGTTCAGGAAGTCAGAGCAATCATGATGATATTGTTCCAGATGTTTCTGCTTTCAGATGGGCCAGTTCTCCTTACCTGTGAATGACACTGGAGGAAATATTGTTCGGAGTTTAAACATTTAGCTTCTGTGGTTGTAGGGTGCAATGGGCTAGATTGGTCCTTAGGCACTCATGTAATAAACATAGTTAGTAACAGACCCCACTATAATGAACTTCCTCAGTCTGTTTCGAAAAAGTCTCTATCCAACAAGTTTGTAAGATTGTCTGTTTCCCTCTGACCTGTAAGCCCTTTAACAAATACACTGCATTGTAGAGAAAATCTCCCTGAAATACCTTATAGTACTTCTCATTATAAAGGTCTCAAACTACTTTACAAACATTGCCTGACAACCTTACTAAAGGTCCTATGAGGTAGGCAAGTACTGGAGCAGTGGTTCTCAAACTATTGTACTGGTGACCCTTTTCACACAGCAAGCCTCTGTGTGCGACCCCCCCCCCCATAAATTAAAAACACTTTTTTACATATTTAACATCATTATAAATGCTGGAGGCAAAGCAGGGTTTGGGGTGGAGGCTGACAGCTCGTGACCCCCCTATCTAATAACGTCGTGACCCCTGAGGGCTCCCAACCCCCAGTTTGAGGACCCTTGTACTAGAGAGAGAGAGCCTTTGACTATCTCTGCAATGCTGCCGTTTCTGGACTAGAATACAGCACCTACATAACTCTGCATAGCAGTACTTTACAGCAGACTGACTGGATGTAGGCAAAAATACTGTTTTCAGTACAAACTTCAGGGGGAATATAGACAGGCGATATGTAATTCCGTGAATTGAATTTTGTCCGAGACACCTTTTTTCTTACAAAAAGTTTTCCAAGATCCTTAATTACAATATATGGCAAGACCTCAGGTTTATGTCTTATCGAAAGGACAGCAGTACATAGTGTGCTAAAATGAAGTTGGGGTTCAGTAGAGGCAGGGCCATCCCTAGCAATTCCGGGGCCCTACGCAGCCCGGGCAGGTCTCTGCGGGGGGAGCAGGCCCCAGGCCTCCTTGGGGGGCAGGAGGGAACCATCCCCCAGCACTCACCAGGGGGAACCACCGCCTAGCACTTCCCGCCATCGATGAGTGCAGGTCCAGCCCTGCTGCAGAGCTCAGGGGAGTGGGGGGTGGGAAGAGGTGGGGAAGGAACGGGGCGCGGGCCCTAGGGAAGAGCAGGGGCTGGAGCAGCACGCAGCTGCGCAGGGCATCTGGTGCCCTACACAGCTGCATACTTTGCATATGGGTAAGGACGGCCCTGAGTATACGCTTTGAGGGAAGAGCACCACTTCATGAATGACTGATACTGCCTCCTGTAGCTAGGTTTTCCTAGAATCCATTCTATCCAAATGCTAATCCAGTTTAGTTTGAAAACTCTGAAGGGGTATAGTTGCACGGTGAGATGTGAATAAGAAAATGTACATAAACTTTTCCAGCTCCCAGTGGGAGTCTTTTCATTAACTTCAGAGGGATTCTGATTGGGCCCGAAGAGATGGGTATCACAGCAGCATGAGAGAAATGAGTAACAAACTAGGCGACATACAAAGGGAACATTCGGCTTTTTTTAGCATTAAGAGGGGGAATAAATAAACCACAGTAGATCAGATGGTTAATGTCATTTTGCTTTGAAAAACTCACGTGGGAGCAAGCAGTGTTTTCGAGCACCCAGAAGCGTAAATGCGTGTTGAACAGCTTTGGGGCACTGAGCATTAGATGGTGGGAGACAAAAGGCCATAGTTTCAGGAGGGGACTCAAGATAAAGCACACTTTAAAGGTCTTGATTTTTAAGCTGTTGATTTGCACAAACTTACACTGTATGTTAATCCATGTTCTTTATGATTCTGAAAAGAAGTGCCAGTTTATGCAGTAGTCCTAATTAACTGCACAATCTTGTGCCAGTTTTAACTAATTACAGTACAAGGTTCTTTTTAAAAAAAAAAACACTTTCTAATCCAAATCAGTGTATTGAATCTTTTTCATGATTATTTATTTTTTGTACATTAAAGACTGATTGATTTTAAAAGTGTTTCTGGTATTATTTAATAGTTTCAGTGCAGCCTAGTTAAACATAGATACCCCAAAATCTCCCAAATGACAGGTTTGTTTTTTTAAACCCTTATCAAGGCAAAGTTACAATAAAATATGAACTTACTGCATTGTACATTACTTATTCAGGATCAAGTTAATATTCAAAGAACCTGGCTAAAGATTCTGCCTTGCTGGCTAGGGAGTCCTCCTAAGTATGCTAAAAACAGTGATCAAATTTCTAAATGACTATCTTTTTGGCACTTCTCTTGTGTATATACTTGGTGTGAAGTTTTCCATTTCAAGGATAGTCCATATTTTACTATACCATAATTCCATAGAAGTCACATTTTTTCCAATAGGCAATATAAAGTGCGGCTGCTAACAATAAAAAAAATTAATTTGTCTTGTTTAAAATTAGGGCTGTCAATTAATTGCAGTTAATTTGCGATTAACTCAAAAATTAATCACGATTAATCGCAGTTTTCATTGCACTGTTAAACAATAGAATACCAACTGAAATTTATTAAATATTTTGGATGCTTTTCTATGTTTTCATATATATTGTATTCTGTGTTGTAATTGAAATCAAAATATATATTATTTTTATTACAAATATTGCTCTATAAAATGATAAAAAAATAGTATTTTTCAATTCCCTACATACAAGTACTGTAGTGCAATCTCTTTGTTGTGAAAGTGTAACTCACAAATTCATATTTTTTTTGTTACATAACCACTCAAAACCCAAAACAATGTAAAACTTTAGAGCCTACAAGTCCACTCAGTCCTACTTCTTGTTCAGCCAATTGCTAAAACAAATAAGTTTCTTTACATTTACAGGAGATAATGCTGCCCGCTTCTTATTTACAGTGTCACCAGAAAGTGAAAAAAGGCATTTGCATGGCACTTTTGTAGCCGGCATTGCAAGGTATTGACATGCTAGATATGCTAATCATTTGTATGGCCCTTCATGCTTCGGCCACCATACTGGAGGACATGCATCCATGCTGATGCTAAAAAAATGGGTTAATTAAATTTGTGACTGAACTCCATGGGGGAGAATTGTATGTCCCCTTCTCTGTTTTACCCGCATTCTGCCATATATTTCATGTTATAGCAGCCTCTGATGATGACCCAGCAGATGTTCATTTTAAGAACGCTTTCACTGCAGATTTGACAAAATGCAAAGAAGGTACCAATGTGAGATTTCTAAAGATAGCAACAGCACTCAACCCAAGGTTTAAGAATCTGAAGTGCCTTCCAAAATCTTAGAGGAATGAGGTGTGGAGCATGCTTTCAGAAGTCTTAAAGGGGCGATGTGGAAATTACAGAACCCGAACCACCAAAATAGAAAATCAACCTTCTGCTGGTGACATCTGACTCAGATAATGAAAATGAACATGCATTGGTCCGCACTGCTTTGGATCGCTATCCAGCAGAACCCATCATCAGCACGGACGCATGTCCGCTGGGATGGTGGTTGAAGCATAAAGGGACATATGACTCTTTAGTGCAGCTGGCATGTAAATATCTTGCAACGCCAGCTACAACAGGGCCATGCGAACACCTGTTCTCACTTTCAGGTGACATTGTAAACCAGAAGCGGGAGCGTTATCTCCTGCAAATGTAAACAAATTTGTTTGTCTTAGCGATTGTCTGAACAAGAAGTAGAACTGAGAGGACTTGTAGGCTGTAAAGTTTTACATTGTTTTATTCTTGAATGCAGTTATTTTTTGTACATAATTCTACACTAGTAAGTTCAACTTTCATGATAAAGAGATTGCACTACAGTACTTGTATGAGGTGAATTGAAAAATACTATTTATTTTGTTTACAAATATATTTGTAATAAAAATAAAGTGAGCACTGTACACTTTGTATTCTATGTTGTAATTGAAATCAATATATTGGAAAATGTAGAAAACAGCCAAAATATTTAAACAAATGGTATTCCGTTATTGTTTAACAGTGCAATTAATCGCGATTAATTTTTTTAATCGCTTGACAGTCCTTTTTAAAATGTAGATCCTTTACTGGAGCATTAAGTAAGCTAGTGAGGGGATCTCTAGGAAGGTGGTAAGATTAATCTCTTCAATAATTTTCTTCCAAACAGTCTAATGCTTGGACACAACCACCACATGTGCAAGTATGTTCCCCTCTCCCTGCAACCCCTCCAACACAGGGACTCCCTTGTAGCAAAAATACGATAGCTTTTAACGAGTCAAATGCCATCTGTACAGCAACTTATAAAAGTTTTCTTCATGAGCTATACAAATTGAAGCTGTATATCTCTTTCCCCATGTATAGACCCACTCAGTCAGATCAACTTCTTTGTCCAAATCCCTCTCCCATGTTTTCATCTGGGTTGTTTTCTCATCAACAGCTTTTTCAATCAAAATTGTACATATCTTAGAAATTAAACCACTTGTTCCAGCTTGCTCCTCTATCAACTTCTCAAATATGGTTAAAGGTGTTTGGACCCCAGAGTGTAACCACTTTACTGTAGGGTGCCTGCCCCCTTTTCCTTCCATTTTTGCCAGTATCTATTAAGATGTTAAGAAAACTGCAGTTGTTCTATGTAATTGATGAAACACTAGGTGGCATGATCTCACTGGAGAATATCTTGTTTGTACAAAACACTGAAAACTATGGGCCAAATTCTCAGGTGAGGCTAGAGGGAATCAAATTTGATTTAATGTACACATTGCAGGGACTGAAAGGACCAAGTGTGTTGTGCTTGCTTAGGCTACTTCAGTAACTTACACTCGTCCTCATATATCACCTCCAGATTTGGCCCTTTAAGTTCTGGTGCACCACTCGTGATCATATCCTATAGATCTTTCTAAATCCTAGTGCTCCTACCATTTTCAGTAGCATTGAAACATCTGACCCCATTTTCAGAAGTTCTGAGCACTCCCAGCTCTAGTTAGTTGATGGGAACTGATAGCAGTCGTTATTTCTGAAAACCAGCCCTACCTTGTTTAACTTCTGAGTAATCTAAAGCAAAACTGCAAATGGATATGATAGGAATATTATTCACCTGAACGTGAGCAACAGTAGGGTGTTCTCTACTCTGTTTATATATAAACATTATGACACATTCAGGAACTTGACCTGTTCTTTTTGTACTGCGTGCACTGAGTTTAATCAAAATCAAGTGGAAGATGTTGGCCAAGATTTTAAAAAGTAACTAGTGATTTTGGGTGCCTCAACTTTGGTGTGTCCAACCTGAGCAATCCTAAAGGGGCCTGATTTTCAGTAGGTGGGCACTCAGCACTAGTCACTTTTGGAAAATCTTGGCCAGTGTAAGTATTTGCCAGTCCTGATAATGTCTGTTACCTACCCAACAAATAGAAATGAATTATGGGAGGGTTTTGACTTTGGACGGGGGTGATGAATGAAAATTGATCCCGAAAAAGATTGTTCATATTACATGTTGGAAAGCATAAGGGGACACTGTCATTCTAGAACGCCATATATTGAATTCTTTCAATGCTACTAATAACACTGACCCTGCAAGTCCCTCTGTAACAACTGGCAGAGGGCACACCAGTTTGTAACTCACATCAGGCCTGACATACTTATTGCCCCAACACACCGTTGTCAGGATAGTCATTTAAAAGGTGTCATATCATATGAAAACTAAACACCACACTGGTCATTACTGCCACTGTGAAATGTATGTAACAATACTGTTATGTGAAATTATGGCTACTCTCTGTTTACAGATCCCAAACAATGTCAGACAAAAGAGGTGAAACAGGTTTTTTCTTAGACAAAGGAATGTGTATTTACTTGTCTGACCAGTATCCAAGTATATTTTTATATAAGGTAAAAAAGGAGCCATCAAGCTAACAGGCAGGCCAGACCACTTAACAGTTGTGATGGGGGACAGAATCTGCACCCCCAGAAGCCTTCCTGGTCCTTGAGACAGAGACAGTGAACTTTGGGGAAACAAGCAAAAAGCCATTTGGGTTATCTATCATCTGGGAGAACAAAGAAGCCAGTACTTTGTCTTTATGAAAGATGGTTCTCCTGCTAAAGTAGTCAGAGAATGCTGACAACTTGGTGTACAAAATTGTATTAGGCAAAGCTACATCTTGCTAGAATTAAGTTTTAGACACTAGAAAGTGTTTGTTTTGTTTGTACCCTTTCATATTTCTTTCACTCTTGTGTGAAACCACTGGAATCAATGTTCTTATTCCTAGTTTTACTACAAACTATTTCAGTGCTCTCTATGAAGGTGGAGTGTATAACCCCAGCTTAGTTAACAAGCTGTGGTGTGTTCTGGCTCTTTGGAGGCAGCAGACGTGATGTTACTGCTGTGTGTGTCCAGTAGGAGGGACTGGACACAGCAGGGGAGATAGTTTTGGGGAGACTTGGGACCAGAAGAGTTGTTGGGGTCACTCTGCAAGGAGTGACTGGGCTGGTGGAAGCCAGGGTGAGGCCATTGTGCTGTGAGCAGGCTGCTGGTGTCAGGGCTCTGATCCAAAGCTGCGCAGCATCGAAGCACCCAAGGTTACAGGGCAGGTGGTGACAGACCCCTCCTCCCCAAAGTGTCACAAATATCTTTGACTATTAACCCATAGGACTGAGCGTCCTTGTCCTCTGGAATTCCACTGAGGATAAGGAGGTATTCGCAGTACCTTTCTGTCCCTCCCTTTGCACCTGTGCCCTGTGTGTTCTCCAGCTCACTTCTAGCTGTACTGTCAGATATCCAGACCTTCCCGAGGCCTCCCTGTTATGGACATGTAAAGAGTCCCTTCTGACTGGGCCTCAACCCTTAGTCTTCCAGAAGCCTGGTTCTTTGGCTACATGTAACCTTCCCCTACTGCTTCAGGCTTGTCTAAACAGCTATGTTAGTGTGCCATAAGCGAGGGTGTGAATTTATAGTGCACTAGCTTCTCTGCACCAGCTCCCCCCGTGGACGCTCTTACTGCACACAAACACTGGAAACTTTGAAGTGCGAGTGTGGCCACGCGCAAGCGCTGGGAGAGAGCTCTCCCAGCGCTCCTGGTACTCCACCTCCACGAGGGGATTAGCTCCGAGCGCCGGGAGCCTGTCTACACTAGCGCTTTAAAGCGCTCTGACTTGCTGTGCTCAGGGGGGTGATTTTTCACACCGCCAAGGCAGCAAGTTAGAGCGCTATAAAATGTAAGTGTAGCCGAGCCCTAAGTGTGCCCTCTGGTGGCGTAGCTTAATGCACTGCCGGTGCACACTAAGCTGTTGCACACAAAGGCACTCTTAAGGTAGGTCTACACTTTGAAAAAAAAAAGAGTGGCAGCAAGTTTCAGAGCCTGGGTCAACTGACTTGGGCTCACGGGGGCATGCGCTATAGAGCTAAAAATAGCCGTGTTAAGCACTGCTGCTCTGAAACCTGGTGAGGAGGGTGGGTCTCCGAGCCTGAGCTCCAGCCCAAGCAGGAAGCTCTAACGCTGCTATTATTAGCCACCTAGCACAAGCCCAAGTCAGTTGACCCAGGCCCTGAGACTTGCGGCTGCTTGGTTTCTTTTTTGCTATGTGGACGTACCTGTTTGCACGGTCAGTGTGTCTACATGAGCAGTTAGTGTACATAAACTACTGTGGGCTTTTCCCCATGTAAAAAACCCCTTCCAAGGACAACATTTTCAGGGAGGTAGCACACGATTCCCATCAAATTTCACTAGGATCTGAACATCTCGCTCTCTCAAGATCTTTTAAAAATCCCCTAGCCCAACAATCCAATGACAGGATTGTAAATAGCTGCAAGGGAATATCTAAATCCAAGCAAAACAAAGCCAAAAATCATAGACAAATCTGCAAAAAAAACCCAACCCTCTATTAATATTTAAACTTTGGCTTTACAAAATCTAACTACTGCACCAGGTGGCAACTTTCCTTGTTTGCAACTTTCCTTGTTTGCTAATGCACTTGGAACAATATGGTTCAACTGATAATTTTTCCTTTGCTTTTAAAATAAATGTAAATGTTTTCTTTAGGCATTATATTGAAACAGTTCATAGCTGGTGGCTCTTAGATATGGAATTACCCTTAGTGAATGCAGGTAAGCCTTGGCAACTGCCTTTGCCCCATACATGTACATTGTAGGTTATTACTCCTTCTGGAAACTATTGAACAATTCTGAACTGTTATAGGAGAGTGAGGGAGAGAGCAATTGCAAAAATCAGCAGGGTAGTTATGTTAATGGTCACTAGACTAGGACTTAGGTGACCTGGGTTTAATTCCTAGCTCTTCCATGACTTTGCTGGGTGCCCTGGGTCAAGTCATGTCTCCCTGTGCTTTGGTTTCCTCACTTGTAAAATGAGGATAATGCTACTGGCATACTGATATCTCAAAGATGAAAAGTGCTAAGTTTCTATTATCAGATATTTTGTTATTTGCTGTGAAAGTCATTCATTGTTGTAAGTAAGGGCATAATGAATGACAAAGAGGTGATTAACTGAAACAGTAATAAGAAGCCTAATGCTAAAAATACTTCTCTGACTTCCCTGTGTTAACTAATAAGATAGATCTCTATTAATAGCCAACTCAAAATTGATAGGCTCTTATGCTTCCTTAATAAGGTCATAATTAAAATTAAAATATTAAAACCACATTTTGGGGCATAATTTGTTCTAGGTAGAGATGGAGGAAATGAGGTGAGGCCAAGCCACACTATTGCAATCAGGATTGCAAACACAACCTTTAGAGCTGTGATGTTCTAGAGAATTGGTTCTCAACCAGGGGTACACGTACCCCTGGGGGTTCGTGGAGGTCTTCCAGGGGTTACATCAACTCATCTAGATATTTGCCTAGTTTTACAACAGGCAACATAAAAAGCACTAGCAAAGTCTGCATAAACTAAAATTTCATACAGACAATGACTTGTTTACACTGTTCTAGGTACTATACACTGAAATGTAAAAGCAATATTTATATTCCAATTGATTTATTTTATCATTATGTGGTAAAAATGAGAAAGTGAGCAATTTTTCAGTAATAGTGTGCAGTGACACGTTTGTATTTTTATGTCTGATTTTGTAAACAAGTAGTTTTTAAGTGAGGTGAAACTTGTGGGTACACAAAACAAATCAGACTCCTGAAAGGGGTACGGTAGTCTGGACAAGTTAAGAGCCACTGTACTAGTGGGTGCTCTTGTGCTCTGTTAAAATGTTGCCATCAAATTGAGGGGAAGGCTTCAGGATAATTTATCTGCCTGTGGCGGAGGAGTTTGCCTCCTGTCTGAATACATCACACCCACCAGATTACTTTTCACGTGGGTTCCTACAAATACTTCTCAGGAGCCAATCTTTTGCCTTTGGAATGAACCATTGCACTGAATGAAAATGGCATTTTGTTTCTCTCCCCTCAAATATTGCAATGGATGAGAATCACCTGCAAAAATATTCCTTACAAAGTTTTCATCCCTCCTGTCTCCAGTTCCAGGAACACTCCTAGGGCATTGGGCCGAACATAGTTTTCAGCATAGTTTTCATAAACAATTGCAGGAAACATTTGTTTTCCCAGTTGTGTTGCCTCCCTACGTGGTTATTTTTATGCAAACAAAACCATTTGCTCAGTCACACCCCCAGCTCTCTATAACCTTATGCATCACTGAGTACATTGCAGGCTATGTTGAGGAAGTTTTGCGGGAGTCCCTTATTACATTTTCTTTATAGCTCTTCCCTCTGTTTGAGGTTGGGGAGGGACTAAGCAGAGCGGGGCAAACTATGGTCCACGGGCCACATCCAGCATGCGGGACCGTCCTGCCCGGCCCTTGAGCTCCCGGCTGGGGAAGCTAGCCCCCGGCCCCTCCGCTGCTGTCCCTCCTCCCCCACAGCCACTCCACCGTGCAGGAGCACAGCTTGCGTCCGCCCACCTCCCACACTTTCCAATAACCCAGTCCTGCCGCTCTGAGCAGCATGGTAAGGTGGCGGGGAGCAGAGGAGGCTAGATAAGGGGCAGGAGGTCCCGGGGGGTGGTCAGGGGACAGGGAGCAGGGGGGGTTGGGTAGGGGGTGGGGTCCCGGGGGAGCGGTTAGGGGCGGGGGGTCCTGGGAGGGGGCGGTCAGGGGATGGGGAACAGGGGTCCCCAGGGGGCAGTTAGGGGCAGGGGGTCCCGGGAGGAGGCGGTCCGGGGTCAAGGAGCAGGGGGGGTTGGATGGGTCGGGAGTTCTGAGGGGGGCAGTCAGGGGGCAGGAAGTGGGAGGGGGTGGATGGGGCAGGGGCCGGCTGTTTGAGGAGGCACAGTTTTGCACCCCAATGTGGCCCTTGGGCCAAAAAGTTTGCCCACCCATGGACTATCGCATGATCCAAACCCACTGGAGTAAATGCAAAGACACCTATTGCATTCAAGGAGCTTTGGATCAGGTGCTTAATAAAGAGAGGGGGTCACTTGTATTTAGGTCTGGATTGCAAATCAATAAACCTGTCCCAAAGTCCAATGAGGATGCTAAGACCCAGGGTTTTGTATTGTGCTCCTCCCTAGCTTGTAATTAAAGAAATAAAACAAAGTTCTATTTGTCCAGAGCAGGCTTCAGAGTAATAAACTATCAATGTTTATAATGGTGTGAAAGGAATTATCATGGTAATCCAAGACTTGGCCTTGCTGTCCAATTCCCCCAGCGTGTGTGCTTTCATAGGCAATTAAAAGAGGTGCATCAGCATGGGAAGCAAAAGCAGAGGGGTTACTTAACAACCTAGCGCTTAAAGAAGAAGCTGCACTCTTGCAGCCCGGCACTATGATGGTTCTCAAGATTAAGATAAGCAGCTGTCACAATGAATAAACTGTGAATGTGGTGAGTCTTTGTTGAAGGAATTTTTTTTATTGCACTTGACATTCTTGAGTGGAGTGCTGCAGGCCACTCTCTCTTAAAACCTGCTACTGTTTTTGGCTCTGGCATTGTCATTACCCAGCGGAAGAGACAGTCAGCCAGCTTCCAACTTGCATTAATATTAGTGCGACAGTCAGAAGCAAGCTCCAGTGTTTAGGCAGCAGGTTCAGCTTTTCAGGGTGGGATTTTCAAAAAACCTCAGAGAAGACAATGGAGTTTTTACCCTTGACTTCTGTGGGAGCAGAGTTAGGCCAATACAGAGCGCTTTTGAAAATCACACCCTTTGTATTTAATAGGAAAATGTGAGACTATTTTCAAAAGTGCTTATGTAAAAATGGCCCCTTCTCATTCAGCAGACCCCTTCCTCCTTTTTGCAGTTAGATTCATAGCCTCTGACTTCACGGATTAAGAGAAATTTTTATTGCTACTCATTACTGTTAGCCAGTGCAGTAGGGGAAAGGGAGTTGGGCTCTTTCTGGCTTCTGTGTCATTAACAGAGTTGTGACTGCAGAATCTTTAATGTCAAGTTCTTCCTGGCTCAGGCATCGCCAACTTGACTCTCAGATCTCAAAGGGTATAAAGGCTTGGTAGTTAGTTTTCCTTGAAAAATGAGCATAGCTCAGGAGCACACGATCAGGAGTTGCTGAGAGAATAAATACTGAGCCTCTCGATGCCCATTAAGGATTCACTTTTCAGAGCAGAACCATTTTTTAAACATTAAACTCTTTATTCAGTCTTTTAGGCTGGGATATTCAAAGGAGGCGAAGGGAGTTAAATGCTCCTCTCCCACTGAATTTCAGTGGGATTGGATGTCTGACTCCCATAGCTTCCTTTGAAAATCCCAGCCTTAAACTATACATGAAAGGTGGGAAAACTGCTTTTTTCAGTGACTCCCCTCTGTGTCTCCCTTGGGGTTTGCTGTGCCTTGACCCTGGCAGCTAGCTACAAACAGATCTCATATGGGAGGGGTGGTAGGATACTGTTTCTGGTTCCTCTGTGTCCTCCTCTCTGTGAATACTGTAAGGACATGGAAATTCTTGTCACTGGCTTTCTAGTAACTGCAGGAGCAGGAAGCACAAGTCTCACAGTCCAGAGTAGGATGGACCCCAGTTGTTCAGATAGTGCCCTGTTCTTTTTGCTGGCTTAAGAAGGGCCAGTGGCCCCAGTTGACTGCTCTGGGACTCCACCAATAGGATGTCAGGGGCCAGCCTCAAACTACGGTGGGCTTCCTGGGTCATCGGTTGTTAGCAGGCTGCCAAGCAGAGAGTGTTGAAGCACGGCTGCTTCTGTGGATCTGGGTTCAAGACCTGTGGGTGATAACACCCACTCATCACAAACCTTCCTTTGACTCCATTGTATTTACATATCCTAACATCCAAGTGCATTAACACTGTGTCTAAGACAGTGCATTCAGGATCTGATGTCCTTTTGTCCCTTGCAAGTTTGCCTGGCATTTCTTTCCTCCTCCAAGATCATTTCTCTTTGCACTGCATGGATATTCCAAACGTTTCAGCCTGTGAAGCAGCAGCTTCCTTCCACATAACAAACCCAGAAGACTAATTCCAATAAAGCGTTTAGAAGACCGTCAAGTTAACCACAAGCTGTTTGAATGTCAAGATGCAGACTCTGGAATTTTTTGCTCACGTTAATTTTTGATAAGATAGTAAACCACATCTCAGCAAAACAAGGGGAAAAAAGAAAAACTCTGAAATGTTTGTTTGCCAAGCTATCATCTTTCAAATTAGGCAATGGCAGAAGCTTGTGTGATGCCTTAAATCTCACTTAAAGCATCAAAAACATGCTCAACCTGATTTTGTGGTGGACAGATTGTCTCTACCATGGCTGATCATCTTGTCGTGCTTTGGTATTTTAAAGTAATGCTGATTTGCTTCAACACATCCCACCAACTAGTGGAAGTGGAAAATAGGGTATATAATCTCTGAACAATTCAAAAAAATAAAACAACTTGTGGAATAACCATTGCAGCAGCTTCTCCAACAAGATTTAGTGAGTGGGCAGCACATGAGATGACAGATGCATATTAATTCACCTGCTGAATTTGATTTTGAGTACCTTTGTATGCTGTGGCCATGTTAGCTCTATTGTCATAGCTCTGTCCCCTGCAATCAGCTGCATCTAACCTGTCCTTTTTCAGCTTCTCTAAAATAGCTTCCATAATTCCCTGCCCTGGTTTGGTGTGGATATCAATGAACTCCTCTACAAAGCGCTCAACAACCTTTGCGCCATCTGTGATGCTGGCAGCCCAGATGCCAGCTCCTCATGTTGAAGTCCCCATGTCGCAACTGAACGCTGACAAATACAGAGCTGGAATCAGTCTGGCTCAACTGTGTGTTAGTATTGTTAAAACAGCTATTAGAATGATAAAGATGTGTTTAGACCTTGATGAATGCTTGTGAGTTACTGCATGCATTAATCTCACTTGTAACGTCTGTGTCCTATAGTGTAAGGTAATATTTGAGCAGTTGTCTTGTGAGCTGCTGTGACTATGTAAAGCACCAGACAGGAAAGAGGCCTTAATTAGCATGAAATGCTGATCTGTAACAGAAGGTGTTATGTCATGCCCAACAGGAAAGGTTCTCTGACACTAGATGGACTATTGTGGGACATTAAAAAGGACAAAAGATATTTGTTTTTCTTCACGGAGAGACGGGGAGAGCAGATGAGCCAGGCAAGCGGATTCCTTTGGTCAGCTGAGCTTGCAGCTCAGAGCACCTGGCAGCAGGGGGATAACACCCCCTCTCTCCCAAAAAAGGAACTAGGTATTACTATGCTACTACTAGGGATTAAGTGCTACTAGGAATTAAGGTTATGCCTGTATTCCATAGTGTAAGGTAATATTTGAGCAGCTATATTGTGAGCCTCTGTAACTATGTAAATCACTAGACAGGAGAGAGACATTAATTATTGTTAAGTGCTGATCTGCAACAGATGTTGTTATGTCCTGCCTGAATAAAAGGTCCATCAACACCAGATGAACCACTGTGGGTCATTAAAGAGGACACAATACATCTGTTATTCTGCTCTCCCTGCCCCATCTCATGAAGATGAGCCAGGCAAATGGATTCCTCCCATCAGCTGAGCTTGCAGCTCAGAGCACCTGGCAGCAGGGGGACAAAAACCCCAAAGAAAAAGAACTAAGGGTCTCTATGCAGCTTGGACTCTGGAAGGGAAGATTTCTAGATATAAGCAAGAGATTCCCCAGCTGCTTAGCCTGAGTTAGCCCTAAAGGACATATAGAACTTGCTGAATGTAGAAGCTTCTATTACCTCTTGAAAATTAAGATTGTAACTCATTTGTGTATCTATGTTTACCTTGTAAATAACTCTGTTTCCTTTTCCTATTTAATGAATCTTCATGTATTTTATTATCAGACTGGCTACAAATGCTGTCTTTGGTATGAGCTCTAAGGTGCAATTGACCTGGGGTAAGTGACTGATTTTGGGGACTGTGAGTAACCTGAATATTGCTGTGGTTCTTTGTGTAAGGGACCACCTATCACAAAGCTACACTCACCTGGGTGGCAAGATAGGAGTACCCAAGGGAACAGTCTGTGACTCCATTGTTAAGCTATTATAGTGCCTGAGGAGTTTACACTTGATACTTGGTTGGTGAAATCTAAGTATAGAACTTACAAGCAATGTGGAGTTTGTGCCCTGCTTCCTAACAGTCTGCCCTGAGATTGGTACGCAGGCTCTGGAGTCACTGCAGGTAGGGTTACACTGTCTTTCAAAACCTTAACCTACCTTAACACCTGAGACATTTGTCCCACTTGATAGAGGTCTGGAGTGCAATCAAACATAATAGAGAAGTATTTAGCTTTCATACTTTTACAAAAATAGTCTACTGTACTTTTATTATGATCTTACTGATAAATTCATTTTAAATTTGGTTTGATAAATAGCTTTGTGGTACAGGCCTTAATAGTTTCCACATGATATCATGGAACACTATCATACCTTGCAAGCAAGTCAAGTGAGCCCTAACATTTATTATTACAAGGTGTCACGGGGCAGAGGTATAAAACCTTTGGGTGCCCTGCTAAAGAGCCGGCTTCCCCCTGCTTCCCTGTAGGGTGGCCAGGTGTATGGGCCAGGACCCTTAGCAGGGAGCCCAGCTGCAGGCCCTAATGAGGACAGGCTCAGTGTGACCTGCTGAGCCTAGTGGAACCAGTTGGGTTGATGACTGGACAGGTGTATAAACCCAGGGAAGAGCTCAGGAAGGGGGCAAGCCGGGCAGGAAGATAGGAAGGTTGAGGCTCTGTCTCTGCTGTCTGATACAAGCCTCAAAGGCCAGAGGACCCAGTGAGGGGTCGGAGGGGGGACAGGTGTTGCGGGAATTGGGACTGTACTGCCACTGTAAATAAAAGAACACGGGTGAAGCACCTGCAAGGGGTGTCTCAGACCCTTTCTTTGGCCAACCCAAGCACTGAGCGCAGGGACTAGGGGAAGGAAATCTGTCCCACCCTGTGACACAAGGGCTATCTAATTTCTTGTCTGAACCTCTCAAACCTGTCATCTAAGTACAGCAAAATAGCCTAGATGACACAAAATATTATGCCACACATCCTTCTGCATCTGATAGCAGGTCTGCATACCTTTATTCATCATGCAACTCTTTTTCAATCATTCTGCAAGTTCCATCCAGCAAGTGATTGCCTCCATGTGTTCCTTTGAATGTTCGTATTGGTATATTCATGTGCTAAAGTACAAAACCTTCGTGAATTTCAGTTTTTCGCTTTGCAAAGGAAGATGAGGCATTTCTCTGAAAAAGAAAAGAAATGAAACAGAATAAGGAAGCAAGAATCAAACTGTACATCAACCAAATTCACTGGTATAATCCCCCATTAGGAGTTTGGACGAAGAACCATGATTTAATACTTGCTTTCCTTTGCATTCATTAAGTGAAACATCTTGTTTTAAATTAACAGTTGGACCATATTCCATCCACAAACAGACAACACAATCTGGCTCTTGTGGCCTAGTAGCTGGATCTGTCTTGTCAAAGTCAAAATTCTTCCCCACGCTTTTAATAACTGAACCGCTTTCAGCATCCATGTCCATAACAATTGCACTAGCAAACAACAGGCAATCTTCTGTCCTAGATTCAGAGATTCCAGCACACAGCAATTCAACACCAAGCCGAGCTCTGTACCAGAATCATACTCTGGCACCCAACAAGCTTGATAAACCCAAATCAATGTCCTTTCCAGCTAAGGAAGGCTCAGAAGCGTGAATAGCAGAATTGTCCATGGATTGTGCAACAGGAACACGGTCGAACTTCGCATGTTTCAGGAAACTTTGTAGACCACTTGCACTTTTCTGATCTTTTTTCATGGGCCTGCTGCAGTGTGTGCTTTTGAGCATCACTCTTGTGCTTGAAGGTTGTCATGACAGAAATCATGGTTGACCATAAGAATTCACCCACCAAGTTCTTCATGCATGAATTGCTAGATTTGAAATGATTGCTGTAGTGGGTGAAAGCGCTAACTAATATCTCTATGAAACTGAGAGAAATCAGATGAAAGGTCCTAATATCTCTGTGAAACTCAGAGCTATAGCCAGTGGTCAAAGTGTATGTGGGGGGATGTGTCACAGACCCTCCCCCCAATTCTTTTTGAAGATCAAGAAGGATCTGCACAGAACTTTTTATAGAACTGCTGCTTCAAACAGCTCCCAGGGCTCCTGCTGCTTCCTCATACAGCTTCCCAGAGTCCACTCCATTCCCCCATGGGCAAGCACTGTCCATTCATAGACCTGCCCGTCAGTGTACAGGGAGTGGGTGGTGCCTGTGTCCATGGAGGAGTGGAGCAGAGCCCAGGACTGAGAGATGCAGCAGCATCCCAGGGAGTGGCAGATGTAGCAGCTGCAGGGGAGGGGGAGCACAGCCTAGAAGCTAGGTAGGGGCCAGGAGAAGCCACAGGGAGCATGGTTCCTCCTTCACTGGCCACCCAGCACCTTGTAGGGACAGGCTCAGAGCTGAGCAAGCAGGGAGCAATGGGGCGGGGCAGGGCAGGGAACAGCAGGGATAGAAGGGCAGAGGCAGCAGCCCTGGCATGGGTCCCAGGGACTCAAAAAAACATCCCCATGGTCACTGCTCTCCCAGCTCCAAAGAGACCCTCTCCTGTTTGGTTTGGATATCAATGATGTAAGCAGGGTCTGAATGAATTCTTCCCTGACAGCTAGCTGGGAGGTGGGAGACTTCAGGAGCAAACTGTATTGACATGAACACACCTACTCTGCTTAGATATATAGCAGATAGAGTAGTGTTGCTCAAAATAATCAACTTTGGATAGTGTTGGGTTTCAAATCACTGAAGTACTGAATGCAGGGGTAGTGAAATGCTGTTACCAATGTTGTCATTATTGTATGAAAACGGAAGCAGCAGCAGGACTGTGCTTAACCTGTCCCAAATGAGGGGGTCACCCTCAGCTGAAAGGACCTCGTTAAGCCAGGGGCTTGAATGCCAGAGCCCTGTGAAAGTAAGGGAGGGGACAGGTGTTCCAGCCAGGAGGAATGGACTCTCTCTAAGGGTCCTGGTTTAACCTGTTCTTCCCCACTGTTCAAAGAAAGCGCTCCATAGGCTTCATTAAGGGCCTCTTTGTTATGTTAAAATGCTCAAATGAGAGCTGAAATCACTTAGGATGGGGCACTGTTTCTGCCCAGCCTGCAGAGAACTGAAAATTACTAATGCCCTGTCTACACTGGCAAGTTTCTGCACAGTAGAGCAGCTTTCTGCGTTATAACTCCGGAGGTGCACACACTGCCAAGCCACATAATGCGCAGAAACTGCGCAGTTGCAGCGCTGTAAAAAAACCACCCCAACAAGAGGCGTACAGCTTTCTGCGCTGGGGGTACAGCGCTGCGGTGCCACTGTAGACACCCTGGTAGATTAAAGTGCTGTGATTGGCCTCCGGGAGGTGTCCCACAATGTCTGTTCTCACCTCTCTGGTCATCAGTTTGAACTCTACTGCCCTGCCCTCAGGTGACCAACCGTCAGCCCCACCTGTAAGTTCCTTTGGAATTTTGAAAGTCCCCTTCCTGTTTGCTCGGTGATGCGTGCAGTGGTCTCAGCGCATCATCTGCACCAATCACAATCACCTCCTAGCATTACAAGCACTGCACTCCTGAGCATAACAACAAATATTAGCGGCTTTCAGCTTCAAATTGCTGCCTCAAGGCATCCCTGATCCTTATGTGCCCCTCTAATAGCCCTGGTCTCTGGCTATTCAAACTCAGCCTCCAGGTGCCAAGCCTCTGCAGTCCAGCCCTGAGTGAAGCTTTCACCCTTCTCTTCACAAATATTATGGAGCGTACTGCACACAGCTATAAGCATAGGAATATTGTCATCGGCCAGGTCCAGCTTGCCATAGAGGCAGCACCAGCGGGCCTTTAAATGGCCAAAAGCACACTCAACAGCCATTCTGCACTTGCTCAGCCTGTTGTTGAACTGCTCCTTGCTCCTGTCAAGTCTCCCCATATATGGCTTCATAAGCCATGATATTAAGGGATAGGCGGGGTCTCTGAGGATCACAGTGGGCATTTTGACTTCCCCTACAGTGATCTTCTGGTCGGGGAAGAAAGTGCCTGCCTGCAGCTTCCTGAAGAGGCCAGTGTTCTGAAACATGCGTGCGTCATGCACCTTTCCAGACCAGCCTGTCTTATTGTCTGTGAAACCCTACAGTGATCCACAAGTGCCTGGAGAACCATTGAGAAATACCTCTTGCGATTAATGTACTCTGTACATTAATCCCACAGTTAGGGAAGCCCATTTGTGCAAAGCCATCCACAATGTCATGCACTTCGCCCAGAGTCACAGTCTTTCAGAGCAGGATGTGACTAATGGCCCTGCACATTTCCATTAACATGAGTCCAACTGTTGTCTTTCCCACTCCAAACTGGTTAGCGACTGATGGTAGCAGTCTGGAATAGCCAGGTTCCACTGTGCAATCGGCTCACGCTTCTCCAACGGCAGGGCAGCTCTCATTCTCGTGTCCTTGTGCCACAGGGCTGGGGCGAGCTCATCACACAGTCCCATGAATGTGGCTTTCCTCATCCAAAAGTTCTGCAGTCACTGCTTGTTATCCCGAACATCCATCATGATGTGAGCCCACCACTCAGTGCTTGTTTCTCAAGCCCAAAAGCGGCGTTCCACTGTGGTCAGCACCTCGGTGAGTGCCACAAGCATTTTCGTGTCATAGCTACTACGTGTGGTGAGATCAATGTCACGCTCCTCTTACCTCTGTAGTTTAAGGAATAACTCCACTGCCACTTGTGTTGTGTTAGTCAGAGCGAGCAGCATACTGCTCAGCAGTTTGGCATCCATTCCTGCAGACTGAAGAGGCAGAGCGTGCAGTACTCAAACCGTTGTAAATGGTGCCAAATGCAGATGGAAGCACAGGGATTGCTGGGATGAGAAGCAATGCATCATGGGGCATTGGGACAGGACCCACGATGACCCGCGACCCCCTCTACCTTCCCACAACTCTTAGTGGCAGAAGAGGAAGAGATGCTCTGTGGGATAGCTGCCCAGAGTGCACTGTTCCGAATACCATTGCAAGTGTCACAAGTGTGAATACGCTATTGCGCAGGCATCTGACAGTGTGAACACACAATAGAGGTTTCCCTTCAGCGCTCTCTGAGCAGTGCTGTAACTGCCGATGCTGTAAATCTGCCAGTGTAGACATAGAGACTGATGTGCAGAGGTCGCAGCAGAGAGGCAGGTGGGAGCAGAAGGTGACTGACAGTCAGCCGGCGAATGAGTGGCTAGCGAGGCAGTGAGCAGAACGAGCAGCTGGTGATGCAACGAGTGGCTGGCGAGGCGGTGAGGAACCACAGCTGACAGGGCGGCCAGCAGAGAGGAACTGCGGCTGGCGGGGCGGCCAGGTGACGAGGAGCAGTGGCGGGCAGGGCGGCGAGGCAGAGCAAACGCAAGCAAGGTGCCTTCTTCCCCAGGTGGGAGGTGAGCTCACACAGATGCACCTCTGAACCCTGGGTCCTCACTGACCAAGGACAATTGCTGTGAGTGGGGTGTGGTGAGGGAGCAGAGAGAAGCACAGAAAAGGAACCTTTGGTTGTAGAACTCAAGAAGATGAGGCAGAAAGCACTGCCCCTCACACGCTGGGGTGGGTGTCCTGCTCACAGTTTTATGATTATGAATCCTGCTTGTGGCATTTTCCCTAATTAATGTCGGGTGACTTCCCTCCATTCATTAAAAGTTTCTTTTCTCACTCAGCCTCTGTGCTTGCGAGTGGGGAAGTCTTGCCTCTCAGAGGCACCCCAGGGTGGTGTGTAATGTTCCCAGGTTACTGGGTGGGGGCTTGAGCTAGTTCTTTGTTGTATTGCTGAAAAGGAACCCCTAGCTATTGAACCCGGCCCTGGTTGCTGCCGGCCCCACCTGGCAGAAGGGTTACAATGATATCTATAAAGCAGTAAGCAGGGCCCTGAATACACTCTTCAGCACTAAGCAGGCCACTAAATAGGGGCATTAAAGGGGCCCCTGCATACACCTTTTGGAGAACTAAATGGGGCCCTGAATCGTCCATTTGAGACCCTAAACAGGGCACCGAATACAACATTTGGGGCACTAAACAGTCCAGAGTACGTCGTCTGGGGCTCTGAATAGGGCCCCCAACACACCAGACCCCAAAATATACCATTTGGGGCACTAAACAGAGAAGGCTAGAGCCCCACCACAGAAGCAAAGAGTGAGAGAGTGGGGGGAAAAAGACAGGAGAGGCTCTTTATGGGCCTCTGACAGGCCTGAGTCCGGCTTCCCAGGAATTGTTTGAAACCCCCTCCTTCCCCGCCCCGCCCGTTCACACAGCCCAGCTTCCATTAACCTTAGCTTTACCCTTTCCAGTCTGCATTGTTTTCTTCTTGCTCGGCTGAGACCCTCAGAAATGGCTGTGCTCCCTTCAGAAGTGCGGGTACTCTCGCGCCTTGCTCAAAAGAAGCCACTGCAGACAGCACCTGCAGACAGCACTGGGGATATTGCCAGTGTTGGATTAAACCTGAATAACTAAATACTGATTTTAATTGTCTAAACCTCACCTCACCCTGCCATAGGGCCTGAGGGCTGGACAATAAAATAACTACAAGGGTAATATAATAGTCTAATAAAACACTGCCCTCCCCACCCCCAAGACCTAAAAATACCTGAAGGGAATCCCCTCAGGGAAGGGTTTGAGAGGGAAGGCAATGAATATTGGCTTGAGGGTTTCTTTTGGTGGCTTCCCCTTAGGATGGGGGATTTTAGGCTCCCTCCTTCAAGCTGTCCTGGCTTGACAGAGCTGTCTCATGCTGGAGCGCTGAAGAGCAGTGCATAAAATGAAACCAACCCTGCTGCAAAACCACACACACGCTGAAGGGAGGTCTGGGTGTGGGTGCCGTGGGGAAGAAGAGGTAGAACGGGTTAGACTTGCTCCAGTCCCGCCCCCTGACTTCACTGTATTCTCCTTTCCACCTGATTATGCCACAGATGCCTCAGCAAAGTCTGAGATGTGTTGAGCTGTCCGCTCTCTTCCTCTCTCTTCAGCCACAGCTGGCTGGGAAAGGCCATTTGGGACCTGCACGGCCTCTTTGCATGGGCATCTGTGGACACAGGCTGAGGAGAAGTAACAGCGGACCAGCTGCTGGGTGAAAGTAGCCGGGGGACTGCAGAGGAAACATCCCCTGGAAC
The DNA here is from genome assembly GCF_965152275.1 of Natator depressus. Lineage (NCBI taxonomy): Eukaryota > Metazoa > Chordata > Testudines > Cheloniidae > Natator > Natator depressus. The sequence goes on along the minus strand of NC_134234.1, from coordinate 216,742,885 downwards.
AAAGTTGTTTGCAGAAATAAATACCAGGTAACAACTTAAACAAGTGTTCAAGGAAGGGTGCAGTGTCTCAATAAGTAGCTCCTCTTCCTCTCTTCTCAGTGTGTTGCAATGCAGCAGCCAGCATGCTTCCGGTGGTGACTGAATTCTGTGGGGGCTGTCTTTTTAGACAGCAGTGTTGTTTAGGCACTGCCCTGCGAAGGATGGCACCACTGCAAGGGGGCCTGGCAGCCGGCTGGCCTGGCATCAAGAGATTCTGCTAGGGGCTAAGGATGAGAGAGTGCTAAACAGGGGCTGTGTGTCATCCAGGAGACTACTATATTGGAGAACTGTGTCTGCGTTTGTGTGCGTGCACACACGTATAAAACACATGCTCAGGGTTTAAATTGTGTGTGTCTAGTCTGCGTGTTGTGGGGGGAAAGGAGGGTGCTAGAAGTAGAGGAAGAGTTTCCTGTTCACCCCCTGACAGGAGGGGAAAATGTTTCTCCCAAACTCCCTGTTCCTTGGCTGTTGTGATGAGAGTTCAGCATGCTGTTTCAATCTACTTAACCACTCTGTGTGTGTGTGTGTGTCCATCGATTTCACTGTGTGTGTGTGTGTGTGTGTGTGTGTACATCTCTCTCTCTATGTGTGTATGTGCATACACATATATTTCCTAGTCAGGACTCTAATCACTAGACAGTGCTGTCTGACTTTCATATTATGAGGCAATACTATCTAGTGTTTAGAGGAGGACTGGCAGACTTCATTCTGTTCTTGGCTTTGCCTCTGATTCACCACAAAAATGTGCAAAAAGAAAAGGAGGACTTGTGGCACCTTAGAGACTAACCAATTTATTTGAGCATAAGCTTTCGTGAGCTACAGCTCACTTCATCGGATGCATGTGGGCGACTCAATTAACCTGACTGTGCTTCACCTTTCCCGGCTGTAAAACAGTGATACTAATACTGTTGAAAAGTTATGTGAGATACTTGGATGGAAAACGCCATGTAAGAGCAAAATAGCATTATAATGGTCTGCAAAATGCTTTTTGGCGCTTTCTGGATAAAGGATGTTTTACAAGTGTCTGTACCAACAGCACTGTAACTAATATTGTTATTTAATTGGTTTTATTTATGAGCCAAATGTTTCTGTCATGCTAAGATCCAGATAAATATGGTCCTAGTGAAATCACTATTCTGTGCCTTTCTTTGCTGATTTAGTTTTAGGATTGTGTAGCTATTTTTCTCTGTGCACCTTCTACTAATGGATGAGACATTAACTTAGATTACAGGCTATTTATTGTGTTCAGTATAGTGGCTGACCGGCAGAGTACCCAATGTAACCAACAGCAATGCTAACACTGATGCTTGCAAAAAGGTATTTGTCTAGTCCCCTTAACATTTTGGTGCCAGAGTTGCACTCCTGTATCGCTGGTATGGCACTGTCCTAAAGTAAGCTTTCCTTCTGGTTGCCTCAGTCTTTTGAATGGAGCAGATAGTAATTTTGAATGTTTTTCTGACTGTACAGTCAAGATACAGGAAGACACCATTTACCATCAAAATATGACATGTTTCTCACTGCAACATCAATAAGAATTTGGCTGCTTAAAATGAAGTTTATATAATTTCTCAGTCCAGTCAATGATCTGACCCCTCTGTGACTGTCCTTGTCAGTATTTTTAATCTTCAGTGGGTCTTTCATCTAAAGACATACTTTCATCTTTTTGATTAGTTTAACATAATTTTTTTTTGTGGTTAACAATGTTATCATCTATATCAGTAGACCGTGCATTACTTTCGCTTTAATAATGGGGCTTGTCCCATTTGAAGTAGATTAAATTATTGTGTTCTACAATACAGGTAAACTCCAGCTATTCAAAGGTCTCAGGAGATGTCCAAAACCTCAGATAATGGGAGGTTTGGGTTATTGGGGACTTGCCTTGCTATTTTTTAACTGCAGGCTATTTAAAGGGTGTAAATTAAATGTCTACCTTCCAAAAACAGCTTAGGATCAAAGCAAAAAACTAAGCAAATAAAAAAAATCACCCTTACATCAATATTTTAAGAGCAAGGCATTATACAAAGCAGCCCTGCCTGAAAGAGCTTACAATCTTGGTAATAATATATGCAAATTGCTGGTAACTGAATAGGTAGTGATATTCGTTGGTGATGGAATAATGGTCATTCACTAGTCTTTCATGTCTGAGTTCAGTACTGACTTTAGTCACCAGTGAAAGAAGTGTACTGGTCTTGGGCAGAGTCCCCTCCTTTTGTGGCTCTGGGGTGGAGAATCATAGGAAATAGCAGGACTTAATGCACAATGCAGCACTATCTGCAGACTTTTCTTGTGGCTTATTTTCAGTTTGCAAGGTGAGCGAGCAACTTGCTGAGGGTTTTCTCCGGCTCTTTGCCCTCCCACTCTGGCCCCACTGACATTTTCTCTTACATTTTGCTGAGTGGAGGACTGGTAGCTACATAGAGGAGTGAAGAACATGCTGCGTAGCCAGTCTTCCCCTCCATGTGGTCCCAGTGTAGCTTTTTCCCTGGCACTGCACAGTGGTTGGGGACATCTGACCTTTTTTAACATTTTGTTTTGATTGTAAAAACAGCCTAGTTAAACCTGAATAACAGACATAACCAGGGACATCCAATTTCATAATACCGATAATAGGCTAAACTCTTAGGTCCTGTTTTCAGGAAGAATTCATCTTATAATGCCTTGTAAAGAGAAGCAGAGAACGCCATGTGGCTGCTTCATGAACTGAAATATATCAGAGGCTGGCTCCAGAATCTCAAGAACTTAATGTGCCCTCCAATTTGCATGCGTGCCAGGTAGTTGCAGTGGAGCATGCGGTCAGACAAGGTTCTGTTGGAGACAACACAACCTAGTGTGTTGGTGTGAAAAGGGGACAAGATATGGGTGTACTTCTTAAGGGCTTCAGCCAATTCCTTGCAAAGCCCTAGGGACCTTTTTACATCATGTTAATGGAGAAGGACCTCATCAAGATTGGCATGTAGGTGTGGCAAAAAAAAAGATGGCAGGATGAATGAATGCGGAATTCTTCTCGAAGGGCCTCGCACCACCTTAAGAAGAAGGTCTATAAGTCACTAGGGAAGCTCACACCCTGCCCTGCCCTCGGGAGCTGCTAGTGGTTTCATCCAACAACAGACCAGGTGCCATACTGCTTGATTTAACAGCTATGAAGGGCATGAGTCCCACTCATGGGTAGCAACTGGAAGGTCCCTCAGTACATAGGTCCAGTGTGAGGAAAAACCAGTTGAAACTCAGCTAGCGATGACGAGGCTATCTCTAGACACAGATCTGCCCCCTTGGAAACAGCCATTCCAGGACAAATCTGATTAATTTTATCCACAAAGAAGATAGAAAACTCATCACAGTGATTAATATTTGACTATGTTTCCAGGCAACGTCAGCCAGTCCTGGCCAGATTGTACATCACCCAGAACAATCCCCCTGGATGACATTTTGAAAACACTACTTTACTTCCATGACAGGCATGCCCCAGGTTTTTGTAAGCTATCTTCTCCTGCTCATGCTGATTCCAATTACTCTCTCTCCATTACTCTCTTCCCTCATTACTTCTCCATCCAACTCTATTCCTCTCTTCCGCATCAGGTAGCCATTAACCACCACTTTTCTGATTCCCCTGCATCCACCTTCCTTTTTGGTTTTGACACCTGTCTGCCCCTGTTGCTCTATTCAGAACCACGCTCCATCATTTTCAGTGCGGTCTCAGATGCCACATTGCTATCTTGCCTAATCTTTCAGTCTCCCATCACCTCCCTGTCACTGCCTTGTTTGAAATTCAGCCCCAGATCAATTCTCCCACTTGCTAAAATGGCCTCTCACTTGTCCTCTTCTTTATTAAACACTGCTTCCTCTCTGATCTCTCAACTGAGTTCTCTTTTTGGCCACCGGTACCTCTCCTTCACCATCACCCAACTGCCCTCTGGCCCTCCACCCAGTGCTCCTACAATCTCAGATCAATGTCCACGACTTATCTGTCACTCCCACCGCTCTTTGTCCTGCTGTCTACTCCATAGACCTGGTTGTCAGTTCACTCCACTCCACTCTTTCCACTGTCAGAATTTTCTTCAGCCCTGTGTCCCACCATAAAGTCTGTCCCACCTACCCTAACTTCACTTCATGTGGTGTTGGGCACCTCTGGAGAAAATCCCATATCTTCACAGAGTTTCTCCACTGTAAATCATTCTTTCTTCCTTCATTTTTGCCATCCTCCTGGTCAGGCAACTTCACTTCTCCACCCTAACTGAATCCCACACCTGCAATCCCAGATACTTATTCATGGCCCACTATCTGAAATCCTCTTGGGCTATTATTTAGAATCTTTCTTCATTTTCACTCGGTTTTATAAAGAAATAAATGATTTGCCCTCCCATGTGTATCTGATGGCACATGGACACGTGTGATGCAACTTCCCCATTCCAGTAACTAGTCAGCTAAATTAATGTTTTCTATTCTCATTATAAGGTTTTTTTCCAGGTGTGAATAATTTTTCATCTTCTGCCTGTCTCCAATGTCATTTTAATGGAAAATTGTGACCAAAAATTCTTTCATGATATTTAAACACCCAAACAAGGCAATGTTGATAAACAAGATCAGAGACAGAGGCCTGAAAATGAAGTGAAGAATTATATACAGTAAGCAAAATTTTTTGATTTTTTTTTAGAAACATCTTGATCATTAGCACTTCCTCAGGGAAAGATGTGAAGATGCATGCATTGCTGAACTCTGACACTTGGGAATACCTCTATTGATCATTTTCCAGAATAAAACTGTAACCATGTTTAATGAACTCGAGTGCCAAGAAGTGCTGAGCTGCTATAAATGTATTACAGACTTCTGTATCAGACAAGAAAATGCAAACTATATGTTAGATAAACTTAAAAGATATTGAGTGATGAGGACTGGGTATTTTAGGAACTGGTACTAGGATATGTAGACTTTCACCACAAGGTTATTCATTTGAATATGGTCCAGATTGGTAGTGAATTAATATTGTTACCATCTGATAGATGTTGTTGCCCCTTGGGCAGTTTAGGGGGCCTTGCTGGGTTGTTTCCATTATGAGGGGAAATTGATAATGAGTCAAGTCTTTCTTGGGTGCAATCCCGCTTACTTACAAAGATGTACAGAAAAGTCCTGTTTCCCCTAAACAGTAGAAACAAACAGGAGGTGGTTTCTTTGTTTCAAAGTCCACAGCTGCATTCCAGCCAGTCTTATGCCCCAAAAGAAGCTCTTTCTTTTGGCTTCCAGGGCTACAGTCACCAGTACTTCTCTTTCTTTCTCCTGGCTTTCTGGTCACTTCCTGTTTCTGACACACCCAGACACACCAATCAATGCCCCAGCTCCTGCATTTGAAATCAGGGAAACCTTTCTTATTCTCCCTGAGCTAGTTCTTGCTTGGGCCTTCCCAAATGTCCCAGTGCCTTGAGTGGCTTCCATTACTTCAGCTGTTTTATTCCATAAAGGAGCTTAATTGCGTCTTCCATTTAGCCTGAATGAAAGGTGGATAGCATGCTCGACAACAAGATCTGTGATTGCCCATTGATCAAAATACATGCTTGCGAGTAGCCACCTACACTGGGCAGCACAATATTCAGTGGCAGCTGCAATATGAATTAGGGTTTAGATTGAGTGATTGAGTGTTTCTTAACTACTTACAGCTAGCAGTCCCAGTCCATTTCCCAGTGGTCAGGAGTCAACATCACACAAGAAAGCCACCACCCCATGATAGTAACCCTGCTATCAGCCTCTTCAGAGACAAGGGTCCAGGTTTTCAGAATTGGTCGGCCCCCATTAAGCCACTGAACTTAAGTCACCAGCTTTTCAAAAGTGCATGGCAACAAATTCATTGTTCTCAGTAGGAGCTGAGCACGTTTAAACAGCTGGCCAATTCAGCTTGGTACCTAAATGGGTACTGAGCTCTTGTGAAAATCTGGATATAAGGCTTTAATGGTCTGTTGTGACTAAACTCCCTTTTCAGTCCGAGAGGACATCTCTTCAGCTCAGGGATCAACCATATTAGGAAAGACGACATGTTAATCCTGCTGTTCCACATGCTACACTTGTTCCTTTGACAAACAGAAGCAGTTAGTCTCCCGGGCTGTCAGTCTGGTACCATCTTTAGGACTACATTCACTTTATTATCTCTCTTTTTTTTTTTTGACAAAGCTCTGGTAAAAATAAGTTAGATCTTAATTATGATAATAGACCTAATAGAATGTAAAAAAGAATATGGTAAAAGCTCTGCTAAGAGTTAATTTAAGTGGTTGTCTTGATTTGTCTGACCGAAAGGTGGAGTGATATTTACTTGTCAGTTCTATGAATAACATCATATGCTGACATGCCTGATAAGCGTGTCTCATAGTCACGGAGAAGGAAGTAACTTTTATTTTTGCAAAATTAATACCGTCAATAATCCTGCACTAAGTGGAGGGAGATGAACCAAAAGACTTAAGGTATTTTCCACCTTGTCACGGCCATGACTATATCAGACTGAAATCCTGGCCCCTCTGAAGTCAGTAGGACTTTGATGGGGGTGAGGGAAAGGATTCTGCCCCATGTATTCAAAGGAAACAGAGAATGGCAAAAAGTACTGTTGTAAAATGTATTAATATTGAGCCTGATTCTACTGTTGCTTATGCTCATGCAAATAAGGAGTAACTGCAGTGAAGTCAATGGAATTACACAGGTATAAAACTAATGTTATAGGAGAATCAAACTACTTTATGGAATTGCATTTAAAAAGGGACATTCAGCAGAGCAATATCTATATATTATCCTTATATTTCAGTCTTTCCCCTACCAGTACTTTTTTAAAAAAAAAACTTATATATTGGTTTTTTAACTCATTTTCTACTGTCTTTCAGTTTTGCAAACACTGAAATCATTTAGCGAGAGAGCCCACACTGTGGTTAGACTGAAATTAACGTTATGTTTTTCCTGCACATCAGTGACTTGTTCAGAGTCTTTCCAGGCACGGGGAGTAAATATGCAGTCATCATTAAAGACTGGGCATGTATTTTATTTCATTATATAGACCCAGGTTATTCCATCAAGCCACCACACTGGGTAAATCTGGTGTGGGGCTGCACTGCTGTCATGGATCTTACCTCAGTGTAGACACTGCAGAAGGGTCAGCAAGCATTCCCCTCTGCAGCTAGTCATGATAGCAACTCTATCTAATCCAGGGGGAGAATGGATAAGCTCCAGGCGTATAAACCAATACACTTTAACACATGCGCAGGCCAGAGCAAATGTGCCTCTTCCCTAGAGCATGTAAATAATCCCCTTCCTTCTTTCCCAGGGCAGGAAGATGTATTAAATTCTGGTCCCCAGAAGTAGCAGTGAGGTGAACTGGGCCTTGTCCCATTCTCTTCATTCACAGGTCAGCCTGCTATGGAACCTGTGGAGCACAGAGGGGAATAGCAGAGGGCATTTTGCGGACCCTCCTCCAGAACTAGTTTTTATGGCCTTTGACCAGTTATCTCATGGAGAGGGAATTTAGAATTATATTTCCACTTGCAAATAGTGACGAATTAACTGCCCATTCAGAATCCATAGCGATACATTACTAGTTCCTTGTGATACCAGGATATGTTTCTGCAGGTATGACCAGGAACCAGAAGCACACACAACCTGCTAATCAAATACAGATAAGTGGATCTGTGTGTATACATTTCCCATGCTTTGTTTGGAATAGCCAAGCCACACAGAACAAACTGTGTTGAGGGTTTTTTTATACCTCATATTCCTGCATGAAGATGACAGTAAAGATACATGGTGTATTGTATAAAAAGAAAACAACTGTAACAAATGGAGGATATAATCTACCCTAGGGTTGCCAATTTTGGTTGGCCCTATTCCTCGAGGTTTCATCACATGACATAATCTTTAATTAATCTTTAATTCCTGGAGACTCCAGGACAATCCTGGAGGGTTGGCAACCCTAATCTACACTCAGCTGGGCACATGCTTCCCAGCTTAAGCACACACACACACACACACACACACTAGCTGTATTTAAGCTAGTCCTTAAAAGTAGCTGCGTAGCAGGTAGGTAGCGGCTCAGACTGGCCACCTGAGTACAAACCCATCCAGACCACAGGTACGTACTCAGGCCTGTACCTGTGCTACAGCGTGTGCTGCCCCCAGCTACAGTGCTATTTTTAGCACAGTAGCTTGAGCAAAGCTAGCAGTGTCTGTCTGTCTTTCTGTGCTGGGAAGTGCACTCCCAGCAGCATTGTAAACGTATCCTAGGGTATGTATACACTGCAGTGTAAACCCAGGGTTAAAACTCAGGCTCTATCCTAACCCCTCTTCTGTCTAGACATGAGTTGCTCTAACCCAGGGTCCCAGGGTCTTCACAGGGTCAGAGGGGCCGAGTCTGAGTCAAGCTAGGGACCCAAGGTTACAAGCCCTATTGCTTTGCAGTATAGACACAGCCCTACCACACTTACGCTCTGGGAGTCTGCCAAAAGTATTCCACAGCCCCATGGGTGAACTTTCTTTGTCCTCCGGACAGTCAAGTTTGGTGGACAGTCAAGTTTTCCCACAGTGCACCACAAACAAAGGGCTAGAGCAGTCACATTTTGGGAGGGGGCTAGGAAGTCTGGGTTATGGGGGGTTTGGACCTGGATCGGTATAATGCAGTACAGATACTGGAGACGCAGGCTGGGACACAGGTTTCAAAAATTCTTAACCTGGGCTTATACATAAGTGTAGACGTTCAAGCCCTAGGTTAACAAACCCAGGGTCTGATACCTCAAGTTCTACTAACCCTGGGCTTACATTTCATTGTAGACATACCCTTAGAGGTCTAATCCTCACTCATGTAGTCCTTTCTAGTATAATCTGTTCCACTTACTTCAGTGGGGTGACTTGCATGAGAAAGATCACTTCCAAGAGCAAAAGTATAGAGAATCAGGCTCTTTATTGCAGCTACTCCAAACATAAGGAAACTGAAGAGTGAAATATCTCAGTACCTACAGTTGAAGTACCAAATAACCTGAGAAATGCTTGTAACAGGTCACAGACTGACACAATTAATGTCCATGGATCAGCGCCACAGATGTAGTAAATTGGCATAGCTCCACTGAAGTCTATGATAGGGCAGGCGGATATATTTCATTGAAAATTTTTATTATTAAAATGGATTTTGACCAAAATGAAAAATTAATTTTCGTGAAAACTTTCCTTTAGGTGGAATTTTTTCAGTTTTTTCAATGAAAAAATAAAAACCAAAACTATTTTGAATTTAAAAAAACTGAAACATCATTTTTTAATTTTCAAACACCTAAAATTTGTTGGTTCCTGGATTTCGTTAAAAACTTCAAAAAATCTGTGGAAACCTTTGGGAAAAAAACAAGTGTTCACAATTTTTCTTGAAAAATAATTGGCATTTCATTCATCCAGGTCTAGTCCATGGAGCTATGCCAATTTTCATCAGCTGTAGATCACCCAGTGTGTCAAATCATTCTGAAATCAGTATGGAAATAATTTAAAAGTTTTTTTTTAAAGTCTTCTACTTTATCTAAATCTTTGCTAATAACTGCTTAAATCAGAGATAATCTATTACTAAAGCAAAGTTTCAGTAACATACCGTACTGATCAATGTGATCCAGTCTATTCCAGTCAAGGGATAAACTGAATGTTATATCTTTCACTAATGTGACACCACATTCTGAGGATTCACATTCGCCTTCACAGTTTGGCACAGTGAAACATAAACACAGTCTGAAATTAAATTAAGACAGCTGGATGTTGGCTTCACTTTGCTTGGAAGTCTGCTTTGCTGTTGTCTTGATCTTCTGGCCCTATTTGCATGGTATTCCTTGTGATCACTGGCTTTATGTCTTTGAAAGAACATTTTCTGTTTTGAAAAGATGTTAATGAAAGGAATAATGCTGTACCTGATAATGTCACCACTGTTAGTGCACCAGCATTTATAAAAACAAACCTAGTTGCAAGTAGTGGCTGACAGTCATTTCCATCTGATGGCTCTTTGGTGGCATGTTTGAAATGAGTTGGGTGGTTCTTGGTTTTGCTCTCCGTGGGCATATAATCACAAACCATAAACTACCACCACAGCTAGCACACTTGTTAGCTCTCTCAATGGAAAAGCCACGCATTAAAAGGGCCATGGAGACTGAACTACCCTTTCATTCCTATACTTCTGTACAAACCACCCAGAGTCCTGGGTATTTACTCATGGGCGCTGAAGTATGCATTGCCACAACTTCTGTGCTACAGCACCCTGGCTATCTCGGATACATATACTTAAGCTTCAATCACATCCTGTGATTTCAATACCCACATAGCCCTTGCCATAAATACAAAGGGAAGGGTAACCACCTTTCTGTATACAGTGCTATAAAATCCCTCCTGGCCAGAGGCAAAATCCTTTCACCTGTAAAGGGTTAAGAAGCTAAGGTAACCTTGCTGGCACCTGACCCAAAATGACCAATGAGGGGACAAGATACTTTCAAATCTGGAGGGGGGGGAAGGTTTTTGTCTGTCTGTGTGATACCTTTGTCTCTGGGAACAGATCAAAGATACAAGCCCTTCAACTCCTGTAAAGTTAGTAAGTAATCTAGCTAGAAAATGCGTTCGGTTTTCTTTGTTTTGGCTTGTAAATTCGCTGTGCTGGAGGGAATGTGTATTCCTGTTTTTGTGTCTTTTTGTAACTTAAGGTTTTGCCTAGAGGGATTCTCTATGCTTTGAATCTGACTGCCTGTAAGATTATTTTCCAGTCTGATTTTACAGAGTTGTTCTCTTATCTTTTTTTTGTTCTTCTAATAAAGTTCTGATTTTTAAGAATCTGATTGGGTTTTTTGGGTCTTAAAAATTCAAGGGGTTTGTGCTCATCTTGTTTATTCTAAAGCCTCCCCAGGAAAGGGGGTGTAAGGGCTTGGGGGGAATATTTTGGGGAAATAGGAACTCCAAGTGGTCCTTTCCCTGTTCTTTGTCTAAAACACTTGGTGATGGCAGCGTTTTACCTAATCCAAGGGCAAAGACTTTGTGCCTTGGGGAAGTTTTAACCTAAGCTGGTAGAAATAAGCTTAGGGGGTCTTTCATGCAGGTCCCCACATCTGTACCCTAGAGTTCAGGGTGGGGAAGGAACCTTGACAGCCCTAGAGATGGTTACCCTCCATGCCAGGGACGAAGCATATTGGTGAGCAGTATCAGAAACAAGCACTGATGCTCTCCATGCCATACATATCCCGTGCATAAACAAAAGATATTGGTCTCCTAGTCTGCTGATCTGGCATATTCAACACTTTATGTTACGATATAAGGTTACGATATAAGGGGGATATGTTGCTTAATCTCTGTAATAGAGGCATAGTATTGAGAGAGGGAAATAAAGAAAAAAATCTGTTTTTTTGCTATTCAAGTTGTTTATTTTCTAAGTGAATCCTTTAGATCAGTGATACAGACTGAGGCTCACACAAGTGGCTCTTTAATGTGTCTCCTGAGGTTCTCTGCAGCACATGGCATTAAAACACTGTGTGATTTAATTATTAACCAATCTAAGTTATTAACCAATTTGGATGTTTTTACTCTGTTATTAGCCAATTGTAACTGATAAAATAATAATTCTTGGTCAATCATTTCGCTGTGAGAATAATATATATATATATACACTAAATGTTTCTCCTGTCTTACTGTTTAAATATGAATATATAGTACCGTAGTAAATGAAACAAAGAATTCATACTAGTGTGGCTATTTTTGGGTAATGATTTGGCTTCTGAACTGCTGAGGTCTGAGCATCACGGCTTTAGAGTTCCTGGCCTTATTTGTTCAGAGATACTGTGCACCCACAACTCCCATGAATTGCAGTTAGATCAGTGAAAACTAAATTAAGATTGGATATTGTTCTAAAAGATACACTCAGACTAAAACAGGAGTTATCAGCTTGTGTGAATGAAAGCAGCGTTGCCAGCTCTTACAATTTTATCACAAGTCTTGCGATATTGGGAAGGTTTTTTTAGAGCGCCACCTGCTGTAATGAAGAGATTACATGAGAAACTCAGCTTTCATTTAAAAAAAAAGTGGGGTTTAGCCCTCCTGGTTTCAGAGAAAAAACTTTAAAGTGTGACCCGTGTGAACCATAAAGACTCAGAAACCAGAAGGCCAATAAGTAAAAAGAACTCTGCATTTATTATTTTTAAAAATCCCATGATTTCTGAGGCAGTCTCGTGATTTTTGAATGCTTAGATTTAGGAATACTGTGAAATTCTTGGGCCTGCATAATGCATGAGGTCAGACTAAATGATCCCAATGGCCCCTTCTGGCCTTAAACACTATGGATTTCAGCTCTGGGTGTTCAGCACTTTTCAAAACTAAATGTCTCAGGATTCAGCAGCTTGTGAGAAACCCCAGTCGGTGTAGTTCCACTTCCATTGCATTCAATGGAGCTAAGCCAGCTGATGATATTTACACCAGTTGATGTTGTACCCATTTATATGTAGCTCCACATTTGCTGCAGGGTTCGAGTGGAAAGTCAGGTCTGTGCTGAACTATTGAAGTCAGGGAGGGAGACAACCTGAATTTGTAAGCAGACAATTAGTTTTCTTTAACGGATGGATGCTTGGATGGACCCATTTTTATTATTTAGAAGTGACCTTGGACTAATTAAATTATCCATCCAATAGCATGCAGCAAACTACAATTTTTCATCTTGGCTTTTATCGGTGTTTGCAAGGTATCAGCAAACTATAGGAATTCAGGTGAACAGGACCAGATGTGAAGGCAGCTCTATATATCAAGGGATTTAATGCAGCCTCTAATTTCATTTTCTGCTGGCTGGCTTGGAGAAGCCACGTGACTTTCGCTTGCTACATAGCTAGTGTACATGATAGTTGTGGAAGGTGGGGCTCCAGTGATGCAAATCATTTTGTTTTATGGTGCAGGCATATTTTGAAAGTAAGGTGGAGTGTTTTTAAATCATCAGTTTCCTGTGCCAAAAGGTAAATATTATTATTAAACAATGAATGGCATCTTTTTATTGCATCAGTGCTTTACCTGTGCCCATATTTCTATTGCTTCACATACCATTGACTATTAAGCTTTATTAAAGTATTCTCCTTTTAGAATGAGTCTAAAGAACATTATAAAAACCACAGGAATTGAAGATTTTTGCTGTGGTGCTCAGCTTGGACTATTTCTGCAATTGTGGCTCTGAGAAATCATTACGGTTCATAGTCAAGGACAGTTTGATTAGATCTATATCCCATGGGCCTGACTGGGATCTCATTTAGACCAGTTTTACACAAGTGTAGCTCTACTTACTTTTGTGGAGTTACACCCGATCTACATCAAAGTTACCGAGAGGAGAATTTGAACCCAGCGGACCTAAATTTGATCTCTCTTACACTGGCATAAATCCAGAATAGCTCCATTAAAGCCCATGGAGTTTCAACAGTGTAAAATCAGTGTGAGAGGCCAATCAGGGCCAGAGTCTATACATGATATACTATCACATTTTCATGTCTTGGCGATTGCAGCTCCCTTCACTATCACTTCTCCAAATCCTAGGTCTTCAGACTTCAGCGTGTGCAAAATTCTGCTGCCTTCCTTCTCACAGAAGGAAACAGAACCGCATCACCCTTCCAACAACTCTACCAGTCCGTTTCAGGATCAAGTTAAAAAAAACCCCTCCATGAACTTCTACAATATACCCTATGAGCCTTGGTTTTCTCTACTCCCCACTCCCTCTGCTCATTTGTCAGTGGCCCTTTGTGTAATCTTGCCTCTCGGTAGTATTATTATTTATTATTTGTATTACCATAATGCCAAAAATGGCAACGTAGTGCCAGGATTAGTGTAGTACCAGTATTACCGTAATGCCCAGTCATGGGCTAGGGCCCCATTGTGCTAGGCACTGTATGAACATAGAACAAAAAGACCAAAGGCCTTACTGGTGCAAGATCCTTGTCTTCTGCAGCTTTTACCTTTATGTGTTGTGTTGTTGTGTCTTCTGCTTTTTAAAGAAACAACACCCGGGTACAACGGAGTCCAAATAAACACGTTTACTAACCAAATACAATAGGTGTGACTGAGTAACTCACACACAGTGCTGCTTTGGCAGGGGTCTGGTTACAGTAGAACCTCAGAGTTAAGAACACCTCAGGGATGGAGGTTGCTCGTAACTCTGAAATGTTTGTAACTCTGAACAAAGTGTTATGGCTGTTCTTTCAAAAGTTTACAGCTGAACATTGATTTAATACATCTTTGAAACTTTAGTATTCAGAAGGAAAATGCTGCTTTTAAAAATGAAACAAGCACAGAAAGTTTCCTTACCTTGTCAAATCTTTTTTTTAAACTTTCCCTTTATTTTTTTTAGTAGTTTATGTTTAACACAGTACTGTATTTGCTTTTTTCTGCTGCCTGATTGCGTACTTCCGGTTCCAAACAAGGTGAGTAGTTGTCTGGTCAGTTCGTAACTCTGGTTTTTTAACTCTGAGGCTCTAATGTACTTCTGAAACACAGAAGACAGTTAGCACCGCGAGAGGGCTCACAAACTATTGAAAGGAATACCACCTCATTTTTACAGGCTATGTCAGGGGAGGGCAAACTATGGCCCATGGGCTGGATCTGGTACATCAAGCTTTCAATCTGGCCCACGGGATTGCCAGTCCCATGGTGCAGCGGGGCTAAGGCAGATTCCCTGCCTGCCCTTGCCCCGCGCCGCTCCCAGAAGCGGCTGGCACCACGTCCCTGCGGCCTCTGGGGAAAGGCGGGGGCAGAGGGCTCCATGCGCTGCGCTCGCCTGCAGGCATCGCCCCCCAACAGCTCCCATTGGCCGGGAACAGGGAACCAAGGTCAATGGGAGCTTCGGGGTGGTACCCACAGGCAAGGGCAGCACATGGCAGAGCCGCCTGCTCCACCTCACACCCAGGAGCCACTGTCGGACATGCTGGCCACTTCTGGGAGCAGCGCAGGGCCAGGGCAGGCAGGGAGCCTGCCTTAGCCCCACTGCGTGCTGCTGCCACCCCGGAGCCGCTCGAGGTAAGCAGCAGTGGCCTGGAGCCTGCACCCCGCACCCCAACCCCCTGCCTTGAGCCTCCTGCCACACCCTACACTCCTCCTGCACCCCAACCCCTTGCCCTGAGCCCCTTTCTGCACATTGCACCCCTCCTGCACCCCAACCCCTTGCCCTGAGCCCCTTCCTGCACACTGCACCCCTCCCACACCCCGCACTCCCTCCCGCACCCCAACCCCCCGCACCAGCCCTACATTCATAGCCCTGCATGCAATTTCCCCACCCAGAAGGGGATTTCGGGCCAAAAAGTTTGCCCACCCATGGGCTATATGCATTCTCAGGAATTGATCTGTGCATTTGTAAAGCTCCTATTACTGTAATATCTAGGCTTTGTTACATTCTTAGAACTCAAAGTGAGCTCTGTTATGATAAATAGTTTCCCAATAGGGGACATTATCGTGTGATTACATCTAGAAAATTAGACAGCTCTGCTCTCAGGAAGTGCTTGATGGGAGAGGACCATCCCTGTGGAGAGAAGACACAGTCTGGATGTTACACTGTCTCAGCTTTGTCTCTCTTTTTATGCTTGAACACTGAACAAGTTCTCTCCAAAGTGAGACCAAACTCTTCCTCTCTTCCTCTCCAAACTGTTTTAGCCACCAGTTACTGTCTTGCAGAAGAACCTCGCTGGGTCTTCTTCCACTCTGTCCCTTGGGGACTGTCTCAGGAAAAAGTTTAGTTTTGGGGAGTGTCCTGAATGTGGTATAACTCAGGCTCATTCTGTCTCTCTTGGTAGGGTGGGTCATAGCCTGGAGCCTTGTGTTTAGAAAACATTGATTTTGGCTGCTGAGAGTTTGAGGCAGGGTTCTGTCAGCTCTAATGTCCTGGAGGGATTGAAGCTGCCCCAGCAGGTAACAGAGAAGTTGTTTCCAAGATTGTGCCAGCATAGGCCATTAAGGGCCTTAGAAACTAGATTTTTCAAGGGTACTCAAGTGCCTAAATATTTTAAAACAAACCTGAATAGGTTAGGCACTTAAGTCCTAGGCCAGATTGAAACCAGTATGAGTTAGACACTCAATCTGCTTAGACACGTTTGAAAATCCCATTAGGCACCTATCTGCAATTTTAGGTGCCTAAATACCTTGGTAAATCTGGCCCTTAGTGATCAGGACAAATATTCCAGAACTAGAACTAAACGGGTAGCCAGTGCAGGCTGAGAAGCATATATGTTACATGCTCTCTTTGACCTGTTCCACTAAGGCTATATCTACACTACACAGCTTGTCGTGACATGGCTGTGTTGCTACAGCAGTGCCGCTAAAAGTCGTACTGTGCAGCCGCTGTTTGTCGTCTCTCCTGCCGACAAAAAACTTCCACCCCCAACGAGCGGCGTTTGCTGCCAACAAAGCGCTGTTCGCACTGGCGCTTGCCATTAGCAGAACTTTTGTCTTTCGGGGAGGGGGGGAATTTAACACAGCTGAAAGACAAAAGTTTTGTCGCTCAATTGCCAGTGTAGACATAGCCTTAGGAGTCAGGCACTGTGGAATGGAGAAGCTGCAGTTTTTCTTGGATTTCACTTTCAATCCCAAGTACAGCCCACTGTTATACTTCACTGGAATAGAAGAAGGGGACTGATGCCCCTCTCATTCACGCTAGTTTTACATTGGAGTAATTGCATTGAATTCAATGAAGTTACTCCTGATTTATACCAGTGTGTGATCAGACCTATTCTCTTTAACAGACCAAAATATGGAAAGAAACTTCACATGAAGGAAATCAAACTATGTCTGAGCCCATAGGCATAAAGTTTTTAAAAAAATCTTGTCTTTTGCAAATCCTCTTCTCTTTGCGCTGATGCTCTGTGTAGCATAATTTAAATTGGTTTAGATAGAAAAAGAAAATCCAATATTGTTTATATCAGACCACTCAGAATAAATTAAGATAAAAACCATATATCTCCAAACTTTTGATTAAGAATATTTTCTTATGGGTAGCATAAGATATACTTTCCCAAACACTGCTGGGAAAAGGGCTTGGGTACTATTCAAAATATCAACTCAAAACATGCCAAGAAAATTGACTGTATAATTGTTCTTATGGTTCCAGTGAATATTCGAAAACACATGCTGTAAGGGGCAGCCTAAATAGACATTTCAAAATTCCATATGTCCCTTTTCTTGTTCTCTCTCAGCTCCATTTATTTCCTTTAAAAAAACTGGCTCATCGATTTCCATCAGTCTTCATTACTTTGCATAAGAATATGCCATATTCCAAAAGCTTAAGGGACTGCACGCAAACTATGAGTCTTGGCAGTCGATAATTAAGCAGAAAGAATGCCAAGTGAGTACTTGTAGTGACTATAAATTGTTTTTTCCTTTTTTTTAATTTGCCCACACTTTGTATTTTCTTGTTGTTCACATGAATTAGTTGTCTATATTGCTCATTAAACGGGCTGATTTTGTGTTGAGATTCCTTTCAGTCGTAGATCTTTTTCCCTTCCTCGTTCACCATTTTCCGTGTGCTCTAGTGCGGTCTATTAATGGAATAGATCATGGTAGGCATTTTCAAAAAGCTTTTTTCTTCTCCTAGGCTTCAGTGGCTAATTAAAGAGGTCGTTGCTAAGAGATGATGGAAAGCATCATTGAGAGGCTCTGATGTGCTCTCTTTCTTACCTTCAGCATACAGGTTTTGGACCAGAGTCTGGGAGTAAATGGGATGGCAGCGTCCCAAAATACTTCTGTGACCACACCTGTGACAACGGACAGAATAAAAGGGGACTGTGCCAGTCCTGGGCCACTAGGAGATACAGAGTGGAGCAGGACAGAACAGGACCCCAGGCAACAACTAGCCATGTTGGGGAAAGCACATGAGTTCTTTCAGATCTGTGATGTGGAGGGCAAAGGCTTCATCGCTCGGCGTGACATGCAGGTAAAGCAAAATTGGTGAAATGATGCAGTACAATAGTTTTACCATATACAAACCAACACGTAAAATGGAAGCTCAAAGCAAATGTACAATTTATAAAACGCAAAGCAATTGATTTTCCTTTTCACTTTAACTGGAGTAACTCCACTGACTTCATTGGGGTTACTCCTGATTTACAGCAGAATCAGAAATGTGTTTAGCTCATCTATTTTCTCTTACAGATTTTGTCAACAAATGCCATTCCAAGCCATTCATCCTCTTTCCCCAACCGGTAAAATGGTACAAAAACTCAGTCGGAACATATTTCTAAATACACTTATGCAAACAAAAGTGTACTCTATGTTATTTTGATATGTTCACATTGTGCTTATTAAATCAATGTTTTGTGGAAATAATTTTAAAAGGTAAGGGGCTTAATTCTGATCCCATTGAATTCAATGGCAAAATGCCATTGATGCCATTGATGCCACGGAGAACAGGATCAGGCCCTTGCTGTGAAAATGTGCAGAGGGATATTCTATCGTGTATGCTGTGGAAAACAACAACAACCCACTCTGAGCTAGTCATGTTTTACATGCAGAGCACTCCTTGGGTGTATTCATTAATTTTTTACTTCAGTGCTAATGGATTAAATAGAATTTAGGAGCAGTAGCAAAGTAGTGACAGTGGAAATGTCTTAAATACAATTTTTGGAGGATTTAATACCTTCACATACAAAGCTGCTTAGTGTAATAGTCAAAAGTGCCCAACACATTGAGAATTACCCATTCTGAAAAAACAAACAAATCAATGCTCAGGTTATTGCCAGTTGCAGGTTTTCTGTTGTGTGTGTTTATGGATTTTTTCAAGTTACTTGTTTAAAAAAAATGTTTAGAATAAACATTTACTGTTGGTTGTAGTGCTTACTACACTGTGTAGTCCCACTGAAGTAATTGAAATCACAGTAG
Source organism: Natator depressus (assembly GCF_965152275.1). NCBI lineage: Eukaryota > Metazoa > Chordata > Testudines > Cheloniidae > Natator > Natator depressus. The sequence continues at coordinate 216,724,000 of NC_134234.1, read as the reverse complement.
TAAGTGTGTTATTCCTGGTAGTAAATGTTTGAACGTTTGGACCATTAGGCATCTTCCTGGATCACCATTTTGTTTTATTTATGTATATGGATTAAAATGGTAAAAAGAAAGTAGGATTTAATTTTTAATATAAGAGAACCCTCACATATTTTCAAACTTTAATGTCTGTTGCTACAGAGAGGGTAACAGATATTTATTCCCATTCAGGTCTGAGTTCTACACTTACAGAGGAAATGTAACTCTATTTGCTGTGAGCTTCTGAGAAGGGTGTTGGAGAACTTGTTTGAGTTGCAAAGAGAAGAACGTAATTTTGTCTTTGATTTCACAACATGAAACAGCTCTTTCAGGAGCTGTTTAGCATGCGTGATGAGCTTTATATATGAGTAAATCTCCAATTCATTTAAAAATAGATATAAAGGGCACTAGGACTCAGTGACATGAAACCACTTGAAATGGCATTGCATTATGCTTATTTTTGTTTCTAGCTAAGCGGATTAAAGATGAAATTACAAAAACATCCTTTTTGAAAACACCGGGTCTGATTCTCCTCTCACTAAACCATTATGTAAATCTAGAGTAATGTCACTGAAATCAATGCAGTTTCACTGGTGTAAAATTGAGGTGGGATCAAGTCTCTCCCTTTGACTTTATATTCTACCTGAGGTTAAAAGTTGAGAATTAAAAAAATACAGAGTCCAGCAAATTGTGAAGTTACAGTTTCTCCATTAGTGTTAGCTCAGATACTCAGAGCCTGCTTGCCACAGAGTGGCTGTCCCCTTTAAACGAGGCAGGTCCAGTTCCCCTGTGGTAGAACAAGTGCTCCCAGCTTGGCCAGTTAGGAGGGAGGGGCAGCACATGGATCTGGGGGAAAAGGGTCTCCAGGGAGAAAGCGCAGAGAGCTGGTGCTCAGTTAAAAGAACATAGGAGAACTTTCAGTTGGCCCTGAAGCAGGAAAGACTGAGAGAGGCAAAGGGAAAATCCTCTGGGAGCTGTAGCCCAGGGTGTGCTGAGGAATTGTTTTCATGGGTTGTGGTTTTTAAACCTATGTCTGGGAAATAAAACTGCCTGGAAAGAGACTCTGGATATGGCAGTGGGTCTTTTAAGGCACTGGCTTGTCCTCAGCCCACAAGTTGCTCCGCTGAAGTCAATGGGAATCTTCTCAATATCCCAGCCAAATATACAGAGCAGGTCTTGCCCTGTTTATCCTTTAAAGTGAGGTAACCACCACGCCCATTCAGATGAGGGGAGCCTTGCTCTTGCTAGTTCTTTAACTACTACTTTTTTGAATCCCATAATCTATTCATCCCTGAACACAACTCTACGTCTGTGATATCAGACTCTTGCAGTAACATATACTGCAGATTAATTTATATCCCATTATGTCACTCTGATTTTTAAATAACTTTCATATTGTTCTGATCCATTTTTGTCTCACTGATTCCATATCAGATTTGCTCAGTTTCCAAATAAAAGAGGAGACACCATGAAAAAGAAAATATAATATAAAATAGTTTTATGTTTATTATAATAAAAATTAAATTACCCTAGCAAATAATGTACAAATATAAAATATATATTTAAATAAATTTCAATAATAAAATAAAAATAATATTTAAAATAATAAAATAGAGAGGTAAATTAAATTAAAAAAATAAAATAGTAACATAAAAATTAATAGAATTGTCAACACCAAAATGTTTTATTTAGAAAAATCTGAAATGTTTCATTTCAAACTTTTCAAAATGGATTTTTTTGGGGGGGAGGGTCGAGAGGAATTTCCGTTTTGTAGGAAACTTAAGAGTTCTCTCATTCTAAATTACTGTTGTTCTTGTCTTGCTCTTCAGATTCTTCTCTTCCACTAACCACTTTTATAATAAATAGTGTAATGGAGGCATGGTTTGTCATTTCAGAGACTTCATGGTGAGCTACCTCTTAGCCTGGAGGAGCTGGAGAAAGTTTTTGATACTCTGGATGCAGATGGCAACGGTTCACTTACGCCAGAGGAGTTCACAACAGGATTAAGTGAGTTTTGGAATGCAAATCTGTGTATACCTCCATCCATGTTCAGTACTTCACAGACATGTAAGGAGACATGGTTCCCTAAGGAACCTGCAGTGTAGTTCTGATGTATGCAGTCAACCCTGCACAAAAGGCCCTTCTGACATACCTGAGCACAGTTCTGTTCCACCTTTATTAGAAGACCTCCTCCATTATGCAATTAATTTTTGTCAGGCTCTTGATTAGTTGCTTCAGAGAGGTTTCATGGCACCAGAAAGGAGTTCTAGGGGATGCCTTGTCAGTAGGTCTGGTCAAAATTTTTCCATCTAAACTGTTTTTCAAGGGAAAATTAGGTTTTCCACTAAACAACATTTTTCACAAGAAGGGTCTGCTTTCCATGGAAAATTTTGATTTTTCAGCCCCCCCTCCCCCAAAAAAATGAATGGCCCAAACCCAAAATATTTTGATTAGGGAAGACTGCCACAGTGCTTCAAGGGAGCTGTAGTTTGGATGCCTCATGTTCCCATTCTCCTCTGTGGCTTGGGCTCCCTGGCTGGACTGCATCTCTAATGTTGCACCATGGCCAAAAACTCCCTTGGAACCACTGCCTCACCCTCCAAGAAGGTGTATCCTGATATCATCATAGCACAGGGAGCCTGGCCTTGTAGCCGATAATGGGGGCATGACTTTGTAATGATGTATTACAAAGTCCCATGAGATAGAACAGCAACATTTCTGAATCAAAATATTTTGGTTTTTGTATTTCCAGGGGGAAAAAATCAGAATTTTCAGCTGAAAACTTCCCCATTTTTCAACCAACTCTACTTTTAGGAGATGAGTGCTGAAATACTTTGGGGAAGAAGTGTGTTTACAGGATAGGCCAGAGGCTTGCTCAGGCTCCCACCAAAATCAATGGAAAAATACCATTGAAGACAAGAGGGAGGCTGACTGATTTATGAGAAGGAGGATAGGGTTCCAAACATTCAGGACTGGCATGGAAAAAGACAGGAAGCCAAGAGTGGGAGAAATACACAAAAAAGGGCTGGAAGGAGGGAGGTTTGGGAAGAGTGCAGGGAGTCAGAGGGCCAGTTGGAGTGAGAGAGAGTGAAGGGGCAGAGTTCTGAAGGGCTGTGAAGATGAAGAGGAGAAGCTTTAACTTGATGTCCAATCGAAGAAGAAGCTGCTGAAAGAGATTTGAAGAGTGAGGAGCTATCGGCAGAGCAGCCAGAGAGGAGAAAGATCTTCAGGGCAGTGGTTTGGATAGACTGGAGGGAGAGACAAGGGAAGCTATCCAGTTCTGTGATGAAAATACTGTAGATACTATAGAGACTAACCAATTTATTTGAGCATAAGCTTTCGTGAGCTACAGCTCACTTCATCGGATGCACCTGTAGATACTATGTATTTTGCAGACAGTTTCATGGTCAAATTTTCTTCTCAGGTGTACATGGCTCCCATTTACTCCAATGGTCCTGAATCCAAGGCCAGAATGTGGCCTGCTGTTTGTAAACACATGCACTGGGCCAGATTCTTAGCTGGCATAAACCAGCATCAACTTACAGCTAACAATCTGATCCACTGTGAATTTTTCGATAATCATTTGGCCATCATGATGCTCCAATTATGATGTGTTTCTGCATCAGCAATAGGCATGAGATTCTAGAAATGTATGTAACTCAAGACAGATACGGAAAAGACCTGCGTAGGTAGAAGGAGCTTCCTTAAGTCAACAGATTTTTGCAAATATGTAAAGTTGAATGGGGAAAAAGCAGCTCAAGGAAGATCTAATTTTGATTGAGAAGTACATTAGGGGCTCAGCTGGGGATCCATTCTAGGCCAAGATCTGATAACATGCTGAAAAAGCAAAATATTAAAATATCAGGTAAAATTATTATTAATACCTATTATGTATTTATTTTATTATGCCGGATCCTTCCATTTTTATTCAGTCCTTACTCAGACAAACTCACTTTGAAGTCAGAGGGAACTGAGGATGCTCAGTGCCTCTGGAAATCAGAACACTTATTTATGAGTTTGAGTGCCTGAATCTTGTTACCAGATGTGCCTGTTACTTTGGGGTTTGCTCTTCTGGGGGAGGGGGGCTCTGTAATTCTATTAATGTACTGCTTATGTCACTTGTGTGTTCATATGGAGCTCTACTTTTCCCTTCTGCAAGTCCCCTTCCCAATGGAGCTACCCTGCAGGACCTAGGTTCCCCAGGGCTGGGTTCCTCCTGCCCTAGAATGAGATGAACATGTGCACACACACATGCACGCACTAACAGAACCAGTCTGAGTGGACCGGATCAATCAGCACCCTCCAGCTGATCCCCTCATGTGTCCCTGTACTCAATGGGCTGGGTTAAGCAGCACTTTGAAGCTGTCACCCTTATGCGCCCCTGGTCTCAATAGCCTGGGCTGAGCATCACTTTCACCTGCCTCCCGCCCCCATGTACCACAGGTTTAACACGTCCCTATCCCACTTTCACGTTACACTTGTACTGGGAGTAGCCCACTTGATGAGCAAACCCCACAGGATTTTTGGGCACTACAGGGATCTTTAGCTTAGGTAAAAGAAGCGTTGCTGCAGAGTAAATGGGGGAAGCTAAAAACACAAAAGAGTAAAGTTCAGAGAGAGAGAGAGAAGCAACCAGCTTAACAATAAAAGTTATTTATTGAATAATAGTGATGACTACATAAGGAGGGCTAAACCAACATAACATACATTATTAAAGGTTAATACCTGAGGTAGAAAGGAAAATAAAGAGAGAGAAAGAGGGGGATCTCACCCATTCCATGGAGCTTGAACTGGTCGGGGTTCCCAGGTGATGGTGGTAGCTCAGGGTCCTGAGGGCAGGAGACAGGCAGAGCCCCCAGCACCATCAGTCAGGAGATGGAGTCCCAGTGGAACTGATGCATAGTTTGGATCTAAACATCAGAACACGGACTGGAGGGTGAGTAGGGATTTTTGTAGAGAAAATACAATGGTTCAAGGGAGAACACTAGATTTGTTTATAGGTAAACTGATGACTCAAGGGTTTTCTTTAGGCTAGACAATAGGAGCTGATCACTCTTGGCTCTGGGTGGAATTTTCTTCCAGGGAGCTCACCATGCAACTAGGCTGCTTCAGTATTTTGGATATCAATCAAGGATTTATAACTAGAATTGGTCTGATAATTGCTGAGCTGGGTGTGTGCAAGCATAGGTTTATTAGCATCTGGAGCAGGGATTCCCATGATGCAGTGCGTCCCTGCTTTTCTGGTCCAGAATTTAGTGCGGTTCTCTGTTCCTCATTCTTTATGCTAATCCCTGTCCCATCTTTCATGCAGATGAGGCTAGGGGAGTTGTCTCTGTTCTTCATTCTGTATGCTAATGGAGATGTCTTAATCTTGTCACCCGTGTCAGGATAGGTCTAGGTGTATCTCCTAATGCCCTTCACTGCTCTCTGCAAGTTTTTTTCTCTGATGGATTTTGGTTTAAACAGAGGCTGGGGGAGAGGGGGTGTCTTTCATGAGTCCGACAGGCTGGATACTAGACCCTGGTTCCCCAAGAACACAGAGCTGACTGGTATCAATCTAGGCATGTAAATTTGAAATTTTTGGCCTGTGTGGCTTATCCAGGGTTAAATGATGAGTTAAGGGCAAACCCAGGAGTAAAACCCAGAAGCCCTGACTCCAGATCTCTTGCTCTAGTTGATAGGCCACATTCCCTCTTCAAAATGAGAAAACTAGCGTTTTCCTTCCTACCCAAACTCTGTTTATTGTGAAGTTCAGTCGTGGGGACTGTCTACAGTTGGAGCTGAGGGTGTGACGGCCAGCTCATGTAGACATAGTTGTGTTAGCTCCAGTGTTTGATTTGTCATGAAAGAGGTGCTGGGGCTCAGCTCTGGCAAGTCCTGGCACAAATTAAGCCCTGGCTAGCTCTCATAGAGCTGGCATTAAAAATAGTAATGTAGCAGTGATAAGAGGTGGCATGGGCTAGCCATACAGAGAACAAACCTGCCCGAACCCAGTGGGTACATACTTGGTGCTGCTAGCCCACGCAGCACCGTGCCACTACCCATGCTGCCCCGGCTACACTACTATTGTTAGTGCTCTAATTCAATGACCACTAGCATGAGTACGTCTACATGAGCTGGAAATCACACCCCCAGCTCTGAGTGTAGAGACAGCCTGGGAGAGCCTGCTAATAAATGTCACTGTTTCTTTTAATGACTTCTAGTTACTCTATAAACGGATTTTTTAAATGATGTACATCTTTAAATTTTAGGTCAGTTTTTGTTTGGGCAGATGGCCTCTGTGACTGAAATGCATGAGTCCGACAATGAAAATGTCTATCAGTCTAAGTGGGAAGAGAACTATGCTAAAGCTGATGAGGAGGACGACGAGGACCGGCAGTTCTCAGATCTGATGGACCGGCTTGGAACTAACAAGATCTTAGAAGAGTAAGTCATACCAGCCGCAGTATCGACAATGTACAATTCATTATCTTTTATGATTTAGCTCTACATTTGTTAGAAAACCCTGGGCCTGATTCTCTTCTCATTTACACCCACTGTGCACTGGTGTGTCAACCTTGACTTCAGTGGAGATGCAATTGACTAACTGCAGAGAGAGATCCAGAATTAGGGCCCCTTGTGATGTAGCGATCTCATATTCATTCCTTGGCTGCTGCAAGTGATGAAATTAAAAAAACCCTGCATGCAAAATAGAGCAGGTCAGAAAAAACCCCTGAGAGCCACGCAGTTGTGCCTCATGAGGATAACACAGTTAAACTCTCATAGTCACATGCATTTGTGCCATGTGGGAGCAACACAAATGAAGCACTGATGTGGCACATGTTCTGAAAGTACGTAATATTGATATGCTATCTGTGTATTCAAAAATGGCATAATTTGCAAATAAAGAATCCTTGGAGAGCAATCCGTTGGCAAAGACCACTTAAATTGCCTTTATATCAATTAAGAATAACAAAAATCATGAGTTCTCTTTCAGACCGGTGTAGTTATTAATGATTATTAATAATAATCATTAATCATTTACATTGCGGTAGCATCTACGAGCTCCAGTGATAGACCAGGACCCTATTGTGCAAGGTGCTGTACAAACACAGGACAAAAAGACGATGACTGCCCCCCAGGGGTTTTCAGTCTGTTTGTGTGACATTTGTCAATTAAATAAAATTACTACTCTAAAATATGAAGTTGTCAGAATGCTGAATGCTGTGATATTTTTTCTTTTTACCTCTAACATCATTTTAATTCTGATCTCTCCAAATGATTTTGAATTAGTCTGTTTGTCTTTCCTCCACTGAAGCTTACCAGGCATTATCCAGTAAACACTACATACATACTGTTCAGTAAGGCTAATTCAGGAACATGCTGATTGTTAAAACAGCCATCAGGTCTTACATGTTCCTGTGGGGCATTTCAAACACAAACTGTGAGTTTAGTGATTCTCTGAAAGCTCCCATTTGTGAGGGAAACAAGATGTAAAGAAATTGTGCAGAGGGCAAGAAAAGAGACCATAACTTTGACTTGTTTATTCACTGAAAGACAAGTTTCCTATCCGAGTTTACACAGATAGGCTGTGCCTTACTTTCATTTTTAAGAGTTAGAATAATTGTGAAGTGTTTTGTGTTTCATACTGCCCAGTTCTATGCTGTATATAATTGAGACAAGGTCGTCTACAAGATATATTTATAAGCTAATGGAATGACGTGCAGAAAATTGACTGCAAAAATATGCTGGACATGCAAGAGCCTCCCTAGTTGTGATCATTGAGCAGTGTGGTGTGTAGGCCAAAGTCCACTAAAGTCGGTAATGGGAGTCTTTCTGTTGAGTTCAGTGGGCTTTCACTCAGTCCCTAGATACTTGATTCTAAGGTAGAGTTCAGAATATTAATTTACAATGTGGTTGTCTCTGCTCCTCTAGGGCCTTGATCCTACAGGTCCTTTCATGGTGTACAGAAGTGGTAAACAAGCTTATATTCTAGTTCAAGTGGGAATGGAGGCTATGCAAGTGCACATGTGTGGTTGAGCACTAAGTGTAATTAATTACATTACAGTGAAGAGCAACAAATGCACTCTGCATGCTCATGGTCTGATTTGAGTGAGCACAGGAGAAAAGAGAGGGTGTGGGTGGAGAATGGGCAAGTCTCACAGGATGTGGCCTTAAGTGATCCTCTTCATACTACAGAGGTTCTTAGCTATCCTCTCTAAATCCTACTCCCTGTAATAGGCAGGAGTAGGTTGGCAGCTGTGCAGCAGGGCTTTCATTCCTGCAGGATCAGATTCCCCTGCTTTTCCTGTCATACTCACCACTTTTTACCTTGAATTTATACAAGCAACACTCCACCCCTGCACTGTCCAGGATGGAGCCTTTAATGTGCATGCAAAACAGAGCAGGTCAGAAAAATGGAATATGAAATGCACAGGAATTTTGGCAAATCTGAAAGTGCCTTCTATCCTGTTGTGTTTTGCAATGATCCAATGTTTCATTTTTGGCAAATGTTTTTAAATAAAACATGTTTTGGTTTTGAAATGGGAGATTTCTGAAAATGAAATGCTTAAATTTTGAAACAGTCCCACCCTGGAACTAAGCTGATCAAACATAATTGGTGAAGTGGAAGACCATGGATAAAATTTTCAAGTGTGTAAGTGACTTAGGAGCCCAAGTTGGCACTTCGGAGCTTACGTCTCATTGACTTTCAATGAAAAAGGCTTTAAGTGAGTTTGCCCTCTGTCCAGCTCCCACTGGAAGCAGTGGGAGTCTCTCTGCTGACTGCAATCAGAGCTGGATCAGGGCCTGCATCAGTAGTAATAAAACATGTATCTCTTCTCTAGCCTAATGATAAATCTTTTGCAACCACTAATTAGATATAGTTTCTGTGGTATCCATTATAAAAGGAAGCTCTGACCCCTCCTTGTGGAACAGTCTAAGAGATTTTATGTCACAGTCTAGGGATTTCAGTAATGCTCTGAATGACGCATATATTTAGAGAAGACCTAATATCTAAGAATGAGCTGCTGAAATTTTCTTTGTGTTACTAGGCTGCTGCAAACATCTCCTAACAAACGCTTTATTCTCTTTTCTTTTCATCCCTCAGCGAGAGCAACATAAGACAACTTTGGTCACAGCTGAGAAAAGATGAACCTCATTTACTTTCCAGTTTTGAAGAGTTCCTGGTCAAAGTTTTCTCCCAGCTCCAAGAAGCTGATAATGAAAAGAATGAATTGGAGTGTGCCCTGAAAAAGTTTGTACATCTCTTTGTTGTGTTCTTTCTGTAGTGCTTCAGATGTATTATGTGCTACTGCCATCAAAATCCGACAGGGGTTTCATCAACCAGTCAGCTTGCTGGGGAATTAAAGATTATCTACTGATCAGAGGTATTTTAAAGCAAACATCAGCCAGTCATCACTAGAGCTGGTCAAATTATTTGCAGCAGAACTAATTGGCTGAATTTAACTCTTCCTTTCCTATTCACTAATTGTCTTGTCTGAAATTCTTTCGCAAATGTCTATTTTTTCATTCTGGTTTTAACAAACTACAGCTACAATTATGGTGACCATTCCCAGACAGCCACCATAAAAAGGTATGATGACAAAAGCATAATGTATCAGATTTACCGGTACACTCTGGCTGCTTTACAGCACACCATGCAAAACAGCTGTAAACCCAGTTTAGCTTGCTGGTTAAATTGGATTTACAGCTGCTTTATGATGATGGAGCAGCACAAAGCAATCACAAAGTTCCAGTGAATCTGGCCCAGTATGGTGAAAACACAGACCAACCTTTATACTCAGTTAACATTCTGGAAGAGTCATGTCATACATAAAACAAGTGGAGCACACGGTGATGCTTATAGTTAAAATTCCACATACGGTTTCCTTATAAATTGTAATTTTCAGATGCTTATAACTTTGGCAAGCTTTTACCTTTCAGGCTGAAATTTAACAAATTTATTCCCAGCCTAGGAGTGTGTTTTCCTGGAAAGTTTGAGCAGAAATGATATAGTCATTTTTGAGAACAAAGAGTGTGAAATAAGAGACACTTTTTTTTTAAAATGGCAGCTCTAGTGCCTTAGTGGAATGTGGTGTGTGACGGGATGTTCCACTCACCGCTAGGATGGCACCTTCTCCTGGTCACACTGGGGAATAGCTAGCCAGGTGAATGCCTCTTCCCACAGTTGCACACCATCTCTCGGCCTCTCTCTCTGGGTCAGAGGCTCCTCTCTCGCTCCACATGCTGCTGCTGCCTCTTCATGACTTAGCCCTCCAGCCAGGTCATTGTATGTGCTTCCCCCTTCCAGGATACCAAGGTCTTTCAAAGTGTCTCTCCATACCAGCAGTCTCAGGCAGTCTTCTCCTTCACTGCTCCAGGGTGCCATTCCCTCAGTGGCTGGACGGGGAACCGAGGCCCACCATCCACTTCAGGTTCTGGCTCAGGGACCCTCTAGCCAGTCAAGGTTCCCCCCTGGACCTTACTGGCTTTCCCTGAGCCCTCTCCTACCATCTGCCACTCCATCCTCTCTGGGTTTCCCAACCTCCTTACTCCCCTCTCCCAGGGAGTAACTATGGGCTACCTGTCCTTATAGCCTCCAAACACTCCTTCCGTCTTCCAAAGAGTAACTGCATCCTTTCCCAGCAGCCCCCTTCTGCTTCCAATTTCCTATCTTTACAGTCCCAGCCCAGCTTCTTCTTCCTCAGTTGGGCTCCCTCACTCAATCAGGGGATTGCCGGCCACCTGATTCATAGAATCATAGAATCATAGAATATCAGGGTTGGAAGGGACCTCAGGAGATCATCTAGTCCAACCTCCTGCTCAAAGCAGGACCAATCCCCAACTAAATCATCCCAGCCAGGGCTTTGTCAAGCCTGACCTTAAAAAATATCTAAGGAAGGAGATTCCACCACATCCCTAGTTTCCCTAGATTCCCCTGAGCTGTGACTTGTTGGGCTAATTAGCCCCTCTTCTCACTCTGCATTAAACCTTTCCAGGGGAGTGGGGCGGGGGGCGGAGGTTAAACACCCCATCCCATGGTGTGAACCTGAAATTTGACAGGCACATATTCCCCATTTCCAGGAGTGTCTTTGTGTATTCTGGTGAAAATCAGTTGCCCTTTGGTCAAGAGATAATGGCTTAATAATAGCATATTGCAAGCATGCACCCTGGTGTCAATGAACTGCCATGTACATTCCATTGACACTATGCCTGCATGGTATGTAACCTGAATGGAAATTTTCATTGAGTAGGTAATCTTTTAACAGTGTTTTGGAATTGTGAATATGTAAGTAAGTTGAGTGGAATATCATTTTTTATATAAAGGTGTATCTGGATCAAGGGCACCACAAGGTGTGCAGGCAGGGGACCCAGGCCCACTCCCTGCCCTTGGCCACTGATGGGAGCTGGAAATTTGGCCCAGATGCCCCTCTATCATGAGAGAGGGGAGGCCACACCAAATTTGAATGGCACTGCAACTTCACACACCAGGTCACAATGCTACTTACTCAAATTTGGCCCAGCCACCCCCGCATCAGGATGGAGGGGAGGCCATGTCAAATTTGCATGGTGTTACAACCCCATGTGCTGGGTCACAATGCAATACACTGAAATTTGGCCCAGTCACACACACGCCCTCAGGATGGAGGGGCAACAGGTCCAAATTTGGTAAGGTCCAAATTTGAGTGGCACTATGACCCCATGCACCTGCTTGAACCCCCATCTTTGCAGTCCTTCCAGCAGCCATGGTGCCAGACACTCCTGGAGAAGCAGAGCAGGGGCACCAGGAACCCCCTAGTCTGCAGGAGAGTGAGAGGATTGGATCCAGCTTTTGGTGTTTCCAGGGGAAGTGGAGACACAGGAGGAAGGATGGGGTCTGGGACTCCCAGAACTGCCTGACCCATGGTGGGGATGATGCTCTTCAGCCTGACCACCTCTCTGGGAAAGAGCCTGGGGCTGGGTGTGGGGTGGGGAGAGCTCAGAGCTAGGTAGAAGGAGCGAGTTTGAAGCTGGGTGCAGGGCTGTGTGGGGGGAAGAGTGTGGGGCTGGGGGTGGTAGCAGTAGGAGAGTGTCCGGGTCTGGGTGCAGCGTGAGAGTGTGGAGCTTGATGGAGGCAGGGGAGGGAGAGCTGTGGGCCCCCTCCTTAGAACAATTCTGGTCAAGTCCCTGCTGCAGATTATCATCTGTGATGGTGTGTAAGAAGGACACAGAGCTCCAAAAGAGCCCTGCTTCATTTCATGTGATATCTAAAAATGCATATATTGTATAGGACAGAAAAGATCATTCTGCTGCTATCTAGCAAATAGTTGCATATGATGGAAATTCTTTGTTTTATTTTCTCTTAAAAATCAACTCCCAGGAAATTCCATAAAAAAACTGTATTAAAATAACCATAAGGTTGCAAAATGAAGCACTCAAAATTCAGGAAATGTCCAAGTACCCCATAAAACCTTTACTCTAACAGATCCTTTCCCCCGCTCCGGGTGTGAATACATTATGATACAGTCTTTTTAATTACACAATCATATGCTTTTTTAATCTGGGAGACCTGCCTCATTCAGTGCTGGTGCTGGATGGTATGCAGAGTATAAGGCATGAGGCCACACTCTGGATAATAAGGATAAATATAACTTTTGAACACCTGCCTCATTTGCTAAGCACCATCCCATCTATACACGGAATGGGGCAGGGATCCTGAAGAAAAAATACCGTGTGGGCATGTAGTTAAAGACTGTATCATACTGTATATGTACCCAGGGGCAGAGTTAAGGATTCACAGGCAATGTTAACATTAACATTCCCTCACTTTTCCAATTTATCTTTTTTAATGTAGTTTTTTGTACGTGATTCTTATGTTCATTTAGTGTAATAAGCCCATATTGGCACAAATTCTACTTGTGCACCTGTGCAACCTCATTGATTTCACTGAGAACTGCATTTATCCATATGGCTTGTGTTGAGATGCATGTTAATATTTATTGGCCCAAAAGTAGATCAGATCTAATCATGAATTTCTTATACAGAGCATGTTTAAAAAAAACCCAACAAACAAACAAACAAAAAAACCCACCTCTAACCCTTTAAAGAGTAAACAAAGTTTGTGGTCCTGGGGAAAAACACTATTACTTGTCTCTGTGGAGCAAATTAAGAAGAAGAGATTTGCATATGTGATCTGACTGGCTAATATTGACATAGTTCCAGATTTTAGTATTGTTATTCTCTGAAGAAATGAACCATAGAAACATACAGATTTATCTTGTCTGTTTTTCAACCAATCATGCCAAAATTTTCTTGCTGTAGGTTACACTAGCCATAATATAACCAGAATGAGAGATTTTTCTCTGCTAAATGTCTATAGTTTCATCTAAATTGAACCTTTCTGTACTTGCTAGCTGTTGATTTTAGATAAATGATAATGGTTTGCCTCAATATTTTTCTGTCATCACTTCTAGATCATTACTGGAGCACAAACTCACATTCTATTAGTGTTATCACTTAATCAGACAACTCCATGAAAGGTTTCTGAAGAGAACGTAAACTGTTTTGGACTGAATTTTCAGATGAGCACACACAGAGCAAGTCCTGTTAGTCTTTCCAAACTAAATACCATCACAGTCTGAAAACAGATGTCTTGCTTTTCCTGGCTGCTCCAGAGTTTTAGCTCAGTAAAACAACAGCCAAAATAATACATGTAAGCCTACATAAAACTGAATTACCGTAAAGAAAATAAATCAGATTGGTAGCATTGTAACCCAAAATGTTTTTTTCATTGGGGTATCTCCCTAATGAATGTGTGATGTGCATTTCATAGATTTTTAAGATCAAAGGAGACCATTATAATCATCTAGTCTGACCTCCTGCTCTTTATGTAATTTTTCTTTCTTCCTTTTTTTTTTTTTTGGATTCGTACAATACTAGAAAGGATTTACCCCACAAGAATATATTAAACCAAATATTATCTGTATGTCGTCTCGATTCAAAGAGATAGCTGGGCTGGTAGCCACACACATGGGATAGCCACCTGTAGTAATAGCCAAACACATGAAAAAAGCTGGCCAAATCCAAAACTTATGCTTTTGGCATTTACACAGTATTTGATGTTCTATATTCCCAGTGTTTGTTAACTCACTTACTTTCCAATGTTTTTTTCTTAAATGTTATCTTAATTTAGAATTTCTGGCTTCCAAATACTTAGTGGTAATTATTTTTAAATCATACTGTGATGTTTTGGACAATACAGTGATGTTTTGAGGGGGTTTATCCTTTTAGCTATTGATGTACTTATATCTTGCTGGTTTGAAAAGACATAACATATTTGCGTTATTAAATGCCACATAGGTCCTTGAAGAGTTCATAATCTCTGTGACATTTTTGGTGCCTTTTGTAATCTCTTCAGGAGTTCCTTCAGGGCTTATAAACTTGACTGGAGTCCAGGCTTTCACAGCCTCCATAGTGTTGCGCACAAAGTTGGTACTGTGCTTTAACACAAATATCAACATTTTATATTATTTATTTGTATTACAGTAGCACCTAGATTGGGCAGTAGCACCTCAGCTGAGACTGCCCCTCCTCCCCCGGTTGCGCTTGTGAATGCATGCAAACACATAGTGTTTGGACCATTCTCTGTTCCAAAGAGCTTACAGTCTAGACAGACGACGGACAGACAAAGCGTGAGAGGAGAAACATGAGCATTCAGGGTAGGATTCACAGAGGAGATTTAGGTGCTCTGCTGCTTAGTGGAATTCACAACCCTGAGTTAGATGCCCAGAGCAATAGGCAACTAAAAGAGAGGTTCAGAAAAGCTAGCATGCTGAGCTGCCTAATGCCTATGCTAGCCAACAGAAATGCTGAGTACAGGGAAGTGGCCTAGATCTCACCCCCACAAAAGGAGTTAGGAGTTAGGCATCTAATCCTAGGTGCTGGAACTCGGAATGCTGGGAGTGCTACAGAACCCCCGGCTTGAAGTGGTTTCCATCATATACAGGGTTTATAGTTTAGTTCAATGGCTCTCAGCACCCCCACTATACAAATTGTTCCAGCTTCCCTGCATCTAACTTCAGGCCAAAGGGAGGCACCTCCCTCCACTTGGGATTCACAGCTGTGAACCATCTCGAGGAGTTAAGTGTCTAAGTCAAGTCAGCAGTTGTTCAAGGAAAAACTGAGGAGGAGGCAGAAGAAAAGGTAGTCCCTCCTTCCCCGAATTATAACCTTTAACCCAGTGGTTAGTGTTCAGTATGGGAGACCCAGGTTCAGTTCCCCCATTTGCCTGATGTGAAGCTGGGATCTCCAATCTTGGTTCTCTCGCTTCCCATGAGAGTGCCCTACTCACTGAGCTAGAGAGTCACTCTGGCCCAAGGAATATCTAATTATTTATACACAGCGGCACCACTTCAACAAGAGACATTAAGACAGACCTTCCCCAGAACACCCTATAGCCCATGTCTGAGGAGGTGGTGTTAGGATGTAGACACACCTCTCTACTTAGGACTGTGCACGTGCCCAACTGCTGAAATTTAAGCACCTTGGGGGACGTTACATTTGGAAATGTAGGCACCTACCAGGTTAGATGGCACATGAGTGGGGATTCTGTGAACGCCAATGGTTCCTATATGTTGGACATAGTCATCTTATGAATGCCACCCAGAGAGGTGAAGTGATTTTTCCCAAGGTTACAAAAGCAAGTCATTAGCAGAACCTGACTTCAAAGAAGGTTGAGGACATTTGGTACCTTGTAGGATCAGCCCATAGAGTACCCAACACCCTAACCAATTTTCATTTGAAGTAACGGCTGTTCTGACCAAGTGTCTGTGTGAATAATGATGGACAAAATTCAAATACTGCATCTAAAATAATAGGCAGAAATGAAACCATCCCATGTATGCATTAACCTCGCTACCGGAACAATCATTTTATAAAGATGAACATGGGGGTGTAGGGTGTTCCCCTGAGGTACAGAGTGTCACAATGTCACCTTAGCTATCCTAACCAGAGTTATGGTCTAGTTTGGTTAATGTGTTATAACAAAAAAACAAAACAAAAACATTTATCCACAGGATTATTGTAAAGAGAAATTAGCACTACAGCATAGTGTTGGAATTATATAACAGTTAAAGATGGTCAAATTATTCAGCGTGAATGGGTTTCAGAGTAGCAGCCATGTTAGTCTGTATCCGCAAAAAGAAAAGGAGGACTTGTGGCACCTTACAGACTAACAAATTTATTTGAGCATAAGCTTTCGTGAGCTACAGCTCCCTTCATCGGATGCATAGGGGTTTTTGTTGTTTGTTTGATAATATATGTTGGCTTTTTTTTTTTACTAAATAAATCACTTGGTTATAATTTCTTTCCATTATTCTACCACCTCTGCAAATGGCTGACAAATATCTAGCAAATAATTTATCTGATGAATTTTTCCCACTACTTGTGGGATAAATTATTCATGATTATGTTATACTTTAAATAACAATGATAAATTATCTTATTAATATTATTATTATTATTTTATTTGACCAGCTTTAAGAATGGAGACTAAATCAATAATTAAAACTTCGGGTGTGTTTAGCCTGCAGATGTCATCCCCCTGGTAGTATGCTAAAGCGGACAACAAACAAACATGATATTAAAATGTCTCTCAAATGTCATGTTCAGATTATAGCCCTGTTCTGCCCTTGCAAACACAAGTTAGAGAAAATCCAGTGCCAAAACCAATAGTGTATGAATTCAACATTCAGGTTGTTCCTTTTAACCCGCACAAGCAAGAAAATTCATTTATGGTTCTCATGGCAACATTGAGTATTGTGTTCTTTATATACATCGCAATAGGGTCCTTCATTATATAACCAGCCTAGCCCTGTTCAGTGTGACATATTATTGGGCAAATATAAGGTTTACAGATGTGATCTTGGCATTCATGTGCTATCTTGTTAAATGATTATCAAGTCTTGTATGGTTTCATGGAATTCCACCCACTCAAGGAAGCTCTGAATTTGCTCTATGGATTATTGTTTCTTAGAATAAAGTGTCTTAGATATTTTGGGCCAAAATGTAAATCTGACTGTGCACCTATGAAGGGGAGTAAGGAAGCATAAAATGTCCCTTTATTTTCCTTCACTATCTACTTGCATCATGAGGTAGGATGGGGATTAGCAGCCTCCATGAGGGGGGCTGCATTTCACACACAGCTTGAGCTCATTTTGCATAGATGTAAATGACCATGCAAAGTGCAAGACAGTGGAGAATCAGCCTTAAGGAGTTTTGTTTCCAAAAAAAGTGGGCTTGATTATTCAATCCCTTGTTCTCTGTGTAATCGTGTGCACTTGTGCAAAATGCTCTTAATCTGCTCCCTGACTGGGTGACTAAAACTTTAAACAAGTGTGTAACAAGTGTCAAACTAGAGAAAGACACATAAAGACACAGTAGCATATGAATTTTCAGACAAGTCATTCTTTGTGCTGAAACTTTTGGGATGCATTAATGGTTTCAGAAATAAATCATCAGTCATAGGAATACTCATGAATAATGCAGTCTTATAAATAACAGTAGAGCAAAGCTGCAACTTGAAAATACTCACAAATCACTTTCATTCCTATTTGATCAGCTCTAATTGAGAAACTTTGTTTCCAGTATTTTCATTGTTGTTATTAGTGTCACGTGCTCTCCCTTCCTTAGGCTTTAGGTTCCACAGTCATTAAGAGTGCCTGATAAACAGCCATCATATATTGTGCTGGCAATTTTAAAACATCAAATAAACAGCCTTATTAGCTTTAGTGCAGTTACTGCTCTCCCCCATGGGAAACAATTTGGTTTTTATCTGTGACCCTGCTGTATGTAAATACTTTTTTCTGCTCTTGGGATCATTCCCTTGAGTCTTGTGCTAAAACAGAAATGTGATGCTAAGCTGGTAAATTGTGAGCTTTTTACTTGAAATAATGCTACAAAGACCCACTGAGTATGCTTTTATCTCTTATTAGGAAAATTGCTGCTTATGATGAAGAAATTCAACATCTCTATGAGGAAATGGAGCAGCAAATCAAAAATGAGAAAGAGCAGTTTCTCTTGAAGGTGACTGTGTCTCTTTATTATAGATATGGAAGGCCTAATTCTGCTCTCACACTAGTGTTTACACCAGTGTAACTCCATTGATTTCAGCCAGTGTGAAAGCAAAAGAAAGCCCCCAAAATGACAGTCTATGGAGAAATATAAGATAAAGCATAATTTCACTTACTACCTCATCCAGTGATCTCATCAGATTGCAGGCTCAGGCTGGGTGACTGTTTGGATGGGAGACCAAGGTGTACCCACAAACTGTACTAAGTGGTGTTGGTGATATTCAGGAGGTGGTATTATTCCTTCGGAATAACTACCAAACCAATAGCCCACTTTGCTGGTGGAGGTGCCATCTTTTACATGGGTTTTAAAATCAAGGTCCTGACCCCTTGTGATCATAAAAGATCCCCTGGAACTTTTCACAGCAGCACTAGTCTCAATGTTCTGGCCAAATTCCTTCTTACAGAGTACCCCTGTCCCCTTCCTGGTCTTTCTGAGTGAACCTCTTCAGGTGACAGGTCTCATGACTTTACCTATCCTGGGGTGGAATTCCACCATTCTCGCGCTCTTAGACTGGGCCCTACAGTGCCCTGTGTATCTACTGTGCTCACCCAGCAAGTCCAGCTGGGTTCAGTACCTGCCAACCTTCTGTTTGGGAATCTGTGGCCAGAGGTGAATAGAGTGACCAGACAGACGTCTCAAACCAAAGTATTTACCCCAACAGGAACAAAGCATAAGAGAAAAAGGATTTTAAAGCAACAAAAAGTCTACACGCACATCTATTGTACCTAGAGGCTGACCATCCCTGATGATAACCTACACAGGCCTAGTTTCTTCAGACACCCCAGTGGGTGCTGCTGTCACAGCCTGGTTCCTCCATGAAGAGCTCCTCAACAACTATTAAACAACACCCCACTCCCACCCTTGCGGAGAGAGTCTCTTTTTAAATTGCCGTAGTCCTTCTGATGTTCTGGTGTCCAGGCTTTTCCTATCCAGCATTGTCTCCTAACTCCCTAGTATTTTATCTTGAGCCATTGTTTCACGTCCTGCTTGTTTTTTCCATACAGATCCCTACTGGATTAAACCAATACAATAAACAGCCCAATAATCTGGCAAACACAGTATTCAGAAATACAGAGCAACACCATGTATGTCACACGTTGTCTAAAGAGTTGCCCTGTAGTTTCAACTGGATACGTTTTTCTTTACTTCCTATCCTAAACTTTTGTGTAGTGTGTATTTTGCAGTTAGGTTTCACTAAAGACAGTGGGAATCTTCATTGGGCATTGGATTAGACCCTCACACAGCCGCTGTGTTCCATTCCAGAGCTGGGTGAATTTCAATGCTGGGTCAAATGATCTCCTTGTATAGAGTTGAAGAGCACTTGAAAGTTGTAAAATGCATTATCTTTCATAATGAAGGTTGATATGGAAGAGATTGGTTTGTATGCTCTAATAAAAAGAGTGCTCTATTTAAATTATACTGTAAATCCAAAAATAAGACATAAATATTCTTACCTATAAGAAACTATAGCAGTAACTGGTAATTAACTTTATCATTAAGGTACCATAATCAATTCCATTATTAATCCCTATCACAGGCCTTTGTAGGTTGCCAGGTAAACCTCAATTTAGCTCTTTAAAAGTTAGTCAGCAGCCACACTAATGGTTGTCAGACACTCAAGAAGTATTATTTCTCGGTGTGACTAATTTATTTGTTGGTGTTTGGAGTTTAAAACTCTTTCCCTAAAGCAAAAGTTCACAAAGGCTCCAGAGAATGCAGAGATGTACAGATGCCATATGAAAAAGAAAATGATTGCCTGTTTCTGGAAAAGCATAGCATTTGAAAAATACATAAAAAGAAATTGTTAAGAAGGCAAATAAGTACAAGGTGTTGCTATTTAAGATATTTGGTACCCTGCCGGTTAAGGACTGTGTTAGAGGAATGGTTATTATGTCTTATTCATTTGGATATATATTTTTCTGAATAAGAAGCCAGTTAAAGTACATTAAATTGCCTCATTAAATATATTGTTAGGAGTGAGAGGAGTAGTGGGGGAACATTTCAGTGTTTCTGCACCCACCCCTTTGAGGGAGGTTTGATCTTTAGATCCATTTGCCTGAAGAACTAAAGGAGTAGATTCTCAGCCGGTGTGAATTGTCAAGGCTAGATCAATGGAGCTGTGATAATTTACACTCAGTGGTGGATTAGCCACTGGGCCAACGGGGCTTGTGCCCAGGGGCCCTGGCCAACTGGGAGGCCCCCGAAAAATGGGCTCCCCCATGCCCAGACCTACTCCACCAACCCACCTGGTGCTGTTGCCAAGGAGCAGCATCAGGGCACGGGGGCTTGCCCCACTTCCCTCACCCACCCAGCGCTCCTCACCGGGAACAGGGGAAGTCCCCGCGCCCCAACCCCGCTCCCTGCAGGATCGCTGGGGGCAGCAGGCAGTGGCAGATATGTGTTTGTTGGGCCCTGGGCCAAAGCAAGTGGGGGTCCCTCCCCACCCTTTCAGCCTGTAGGCCGCCCCATTCCCCCTGCACCCCTCCCCAGCACTACTGAGGGGGTGGGGGAGAGGATTGCAGGTGGAAGGGGTAGGGAGAGGCCCCCAACTGCTTTGGCCCAGGGCCCCACAAACCCCAAATCCGCCACTGTTTACACCATCTGAGAATCTGTGCCAAGGAGTAATTCCAACTGAGAGAAGGAGTAGTTCTCATTTATTCAAATGCTGTTCTAGAATATTTGGGTAACCACCTGCTTGTGGGGCCACTGCAGTAACTGGGAGGTCTGTAAATACCCAGGGCCTAACTCTCTTCTCACTTATATCAATTTTATACCACTTCTGTTAACTTCTGCGGAGTTGCTCCTGATTCACACAATTGCAAGTGGTAGATTTTAAAGCTAGAAGGCACCATTTATGATAACCTGCATAAGAAAGGCCATAGAATTTCACCCAGTAATACCTGTATTGAGCCCAGTAACTTGTGGCTGAACTACAGGAAATCCTTTAGAAAGACATCCAGGGTAAAATTTTCAAACACATGGAAGCAATTTAGCAGTTTCAGAACCATTTTCAAAAGTGAGATAGATTCCTAAGTCTCACAGACATAGGTTCAGATGTGCCTAAATCACTTTTGAAAATGGGGCTTTAGGCACTTTTGAAAATTTTACCTCTTATGTGGGTGAGAAACTGAGCTGGTGTAACTCAGCATAGATGCACTAACTTCAGTCATTGAGGTCAGTGGAGTTATGCCAATTTACCCCAGCTGAAGATCTGGCCTCCTAAGTGATGGAGAATTCACCACATCCTTAGGTAACCTGTTCCATTGGTTAGTAACACTCACTGTCAAAAATCTACCCCTTATTTCCAGATCTGACTTCTAGTCCTATGCCCTGTCCTCTGGACCTTGCTGCCCTGATGATGAAGACCCTGCCTTTTTGCTTAATGTTCATGTCTTTTGATTTTGCAGGACACAGAGAGGTTTCAGTCCCGCAGTCAAGCGCTGGAACATAAACTCGTTTCAAAAGAACAAGAGCTGGAACAACTGGTTCAAAAACAGAAAAGGGTACTTAACAGCATTATATAGAGAAAGAACTGTAGATAACTCTGATTTGCCCCTGCGATTTTCCTTCATAGTTTCTCTTCTTTCTTTCACGTATTTAGCAATATTTCAACTCAGAGAATTTTTTTTAAATAAAAGCCATTTGAAGTGATTGGTCACCATGAAAGCTGCAGTTCCACACTGAAGTCCTTTATAAATTCATAAAAAGAAAAGGAGTACTTGTGGCACCTTAGAGACTAACCAATTTATTTGAGCATAAGCTTTCATGAGCTACAGCTCACTTCATCGGATGCATTCAGTGGAAAATACAGTGAGGAGATTTATATACACACAGAACATGAAAAAATGGGAGTTTATCATGCACACTGTAAGGAGAGTGATCATTTAAGATGAGCTATTACCAGCAGGAGAGTGGGGGGGGGAAGAAAACCTTTTGTAGTGATAATCAAGGTGGGCCATTTCCAGCAGTTAACAAGAACGTCTGAGGAACAGTGTGGGGGGGAGGAATAAACAAGGGGAAATAGTTTTACTTTGTGTAATGACTCAACCACTCCCAGTCTCTCTTCAAACCTAAGTTAATTGTATCCAATTTGCAAATTAATTCCAATTCAGCAGTTTCTCATTGGAGTCTGTTTTTGAAGTCTTTTTGTTGAAGAATTGCCACTTTTAGGTCAGAAATCAAGTGACCAGAGAGATTGAAGTGTTCTCCAACTGGTTTATGAATGTTATAATTCTTGACATCTGATTTGTGTCCATTTATTCTTTTATGTAGAGACTGTACATTGGTCAAACTGGATTCCTGCCACTTTAATTTATGCCAGGGACTACCCTAGTGCCTGGATGGCATGGGATCTGGAGACTGCTATGGTATCTTAAAGCTATCAGTGCACACCTCCACTCCAGATTGCTTCTGGGTTGTACTGGCGTATCAGTGCCATAAACTTTAAATAGTCTCTTCTAAACCCACTGGACCTGATTCCTTTCAGTCACATGTCAGTTTTATGGCAGTGTATCTCCACTGGAGAGCCCCGATTTACAGGCATGTACGTGAGAATGCAATGATGCTCACAGTTCTCATCAGCCTGTCATGTTTCCATATCAGGTGCCTGCTGTATTTTGTTCCATAGTCTGGGGAAGCACGGTACTTTCATTCTGTAAAATTGCCATAAATCCCTGCAAAATATATCCATGGGGGCGGATTTAATACAATTTAAAAAGTGAATTCACTGCTGATGAAAGGCCTGAGACTGACAGCTCTGGAGATGAATCTTCTCTATTTAATTGCAGAGTAAATATAACCGTCTCTCTCTGGCAGTGCTGACCTGAAGGTCCATTCTAGTGAGGAGCAAGAGAAGTTCAGTCTGCACAGGTTATGCGATGTTTGGATTCTCCTCTAAGGAGTTGATCCAGCTCCCACTGAAGTCAATGGGAGTTGCACCTGGGTACCGGAGAGATAACTGGGTTTTTAGTTTGCTAGTTGTGATAGCACATTTTTATGTGTGATGTGGAGACCGGCCCCCTAGGGAATTGGACTAAGACAATCATTTTATTTCATATGTCACCAAACAGCCAACTGAGACACCGAGTCTCAGAGCCTGGGTCAATTAACTCTCATGGGGGTTGGGCTGCAGCATTATAAACAGGAGTCTAGATATTCCAACTCAGGATGGAGCCCAGGATCCAAAACTAGGCTCAGTTCCTGACCTGGAATGTCTACACTGCTATTTTTAGCCCCGCAGCCTGTTGGACCCGAGTCAATTGAGCTGGGCTTTGAGACTTGCGCCACAGGTTTTTCTTTGCAATGTAAACATACCCTATTGCTCCAAATTGTAGTATTTTTCTCCATTGCCTGTTGCAGCCTATTGTGCAGTGCTGCATGGTAAATATCTGCCACATTCCACCCAAGAGGTAATTGTATGGCAGCAGTGGATTAAATGAACTGTTTCTCTGTCTTTCTCTCTCTGTGTAGGCTTATAAAGCATTTCGGGTTCTTTCAGTACACAACTCACTATATATATATATATATATATATATATATATATATATATATATGTAAGATATTATTACTCATCATTTTATAATGGTTTTATTTTAATCCTCGCTATCTGTTGCTTTCCAAGTAGATTTAGACATCTGTTATCAATGAGTTACACAAAGTTTGTTCTTCGAAAGCCTTTAGCTGTGTCTTCTTCTATATATTTGTCTTCTAAACTGTTTGGTGTAAGAGCCGGGGCAAACTTGAAAACTTTATACTTGGATTTTAATCCTTGCTTATTGAGACAAAATTTACAGTGATTTCAGTGGAAGTTTTGTCTGAGTAAGGATGTCATGATTTTGACCCCAACAACTAACTGGGGAACCTGAAATGACAGTTGTATACACACACATACCTGTCCAAGAACCAGGCTGTGGAAGGATAGGATTTATTCACTACTATAAAATCCAAACGCCCCTTTTATTTTTATGGGCATGCTGTTGAAAAGAAGCCAGCCCTGGATAGACCGGATTTTCTTCTTTTATTTTGATTGTCCCTGAAACGTATATTGAGTCAGATAATAAAATGCACTTGAAACTTTTGTCATTTTAACAGCTGAGTGGTGCCTTTTGCCAGCCTAAATTATAATCTGTGACTGCTCTCCAGCTGGGTAGTCCGCTCTGATTTTTCCACCCAACAGCATAATTCAGTGCAGAGTTTAATGTTCACATTTATCTCTTTCCTCGTGTCCAGCATTTGGGGCCCAACTCTCCTTCTTCCTTACACCTGTTTTTATAATGGGATAACCTCCATGATTTTGTGGAGTTACTCCTGATTTACACCAGCATCGGTGTATTTCGAGTCAAGCCCTCAGTGTCTAATTTGTGCCTTAGTCAATTCCTTCTCTCTTCCTCTTAAATTGAAATGCATTTTTTTGCCAATTACATTTATTCTTTAAATGAGTGATGGTAACTTTATTTAATTACAACATCCTTGTTGGATTATGAAGGAAGCTCTTGAGAATAATACAAATTCCTTTTTCCAAACTGCATGAATTAGGCAAAGTTGTTCTTACATTTTTTTTTCCTGTAGTGTGAGGGATTGTAAAATACGTGAAGAGAAACTGCCAGCCAAGAAATGCTCAGGGCTGCTCCTACTGACTCAGCCAGATGGAAGCTCCCTTAGGAATCACCTGGCAGAGCTGCTATCTATGGACAAGGGTGGATTAAATGCTGATCCAAACTTGTGCTGACAGGGAACCCAGAGGCCAACAGAGTGCGGCTCTGCAAATACAGAGGGGCCTATCTCCTTGCAAATGTAGGTCCAAGATCATGCTTCAGGGACAGTGAGCCACTGGAAGCCAATAGATTCTTTGGCTCAGTCCCTTCTGCCAGCTGTCACCTTCTTGAATTGTCAGCATGCTCCCATCCTTCATATTACAGGGGTGTTATCTGTAATATCCCCAAATCCATAGCAGGCTGGCATTTCAAAGAGTAGGCAGCAGGGCTCAGCACAGAGACCGCTGGGCCTGCCTGGCTAATGTGTGTTCATATGGGCGGCAGCATGGTACTGTACCATGGCCCAGCAGAAGTCTTGCACTGGGAGAAGAAGGTAGCTAGGATCTGTGCTTGGGATAAAGGGTAGCTGAGTTTCTGCCCTGTGAGGAGGTTGGATGGATGGTCAGGTGGAGGTCTAGGCCAGGAAGGGGAAGGCATGTGTGGATCTGGTTAGGTATACAGGAGGGTAAGTTGGGGCTGGATAAGGAAGAAGAGGGGGTTGTGGTTAGGGAGGGAGAAGGAAATGAAGAGGATTCTGAGTTCAGAAGGAGGGAAATGTCAGCCACTGTGTGTGTTTGGGAGGCAATTACAGGAGAACTGTTTGTGGGGCAGGGTTCCAACATTTGATGAAGCTAGGTCTCATTTTGCCTTGAGGATACCTTCCAGTTAAGTCTTAGCTGGGTAACAGCAGGATTTATGGTGGACCAGATTCTCAGCTCCAGTGAGCCCTGACTTCATTGGACCTACTCTGATTTACAACAGCTGAGGCTCTGACCCAAAAAGTCCTTCCACCAAATGGTAAACTTGCCAAATTAGAAGTTTCTAGTCCAATGTCTAGCGAACACTTAGCAGATACCCCTGGGGTCATGTAAATAATTTGTGTTGCTGTGTTAGCATAAAGCTACACATTTCTGTGACATACTCACTTCTCAGTCTGATCATGTCCAATTGATCCATTTACTACCATGCAAAATTTGAACTGAATCACTCTATACTCACAGTTGTGCCATGCCCACTAGTAATCATGTCCAAGATTAGTACCTGTGTTACTACAGTATTATAATGGGTGCTCCATAGCACCTGCCATAATTAAGTTTCCAAACCAATTACCATTGTAAACTTTTGTTTTCAGATGGTCATAACTTCCTCACATATTCACCTTTTAGCACTGAGATTCTCTGTGCTTGAGCTCTGCTTGAAGCTTTTGCTATTCTCAAGTTTTTGGTATGGAGACAATTTGCATGAAAAAAATTGTCTCATTAAAACACACAATCATAAATACATAGGGCTGAAAGAGACCTCAAGAGCTCATGCGGACCAGCCCCTTGCACTGAGGCAGGAACAAGTAAACCTAGACCATCCCTGACAGGTGTTTGCCTCCATAATTGGCCAGTTCTGTATGCTCTCCCTGAAGCTCCAGTACAGTCCACTGTTAGAGACAGGATACTGGGTAAAGTGGACCATGGTCAGACCCAGTATGGTAGCTCTTATATACTTAGAGTCAGGAGCAGCGGAAGCTTCCTAAAATTGTGGGGGGCTACCGGACCCCAAACCGGGGCCCCTTCCCCCATGCCACTCCTTCCCCTCAAGACACTGCCCCCACACCGCCCCTTCCCCATATACCCCATCCCCACCCCACTCCTTCACCCCAGCCCCCATCCTCACGCTGCCCCTTCGCCCTGAGGCCCCACACTCGTGCCGCCCATTCTCCTGAGACACCGCCTTCACAACGCCCCTTCCCCCAAGACCCTCCTCCTGCACCACCTCTTCCCCACAAGGCCCCACCCTGCTCACCCCTCTCCGCCCCCTCCCCTTCATCACTCACCCTTGTGGCCAGTAAAAAGTGGGAGGGCCATGACCCTCTGGCTCGGCCAGTTCCAGCACCCCGGCTTAGAGTATTCCAGGCCCTCTGTCTTTTCTCATTCCAAAAATACAGCACAATCAATATCACTGATAAACAATAAGCTCTATTACATTCATCTCAATGGGCTGTGAATGTTAAAGCTCAATTTTGAACATTCAAATGCTCAAACTACAGGAAAAATGTTCTCCCTCTCTTTATTTGCTTCAAACATGAATTTACATTAAAAACGCCCAAACAAACAAACAAACAAACCCAACCCCAAACAAAACCGAGCCCTTACTTTAGTCCAGTGTTATGATGGTATAATTAAAAATCACAAAATTTTAGGAAATGCAAAAGTTAAAGTTCCAATAGTAATCTTAACTGATCTTTGTTCCATATTTAGGTTTGGCAAAGTTATAAGCAACTGAAAACTTATAAAAGAAAGTTTTGAGCTACCTGTGCTGCCTGTAACTACTGGCATTCACTATTATCTATTCCTGCTTCCTAGTTGTTATATCACCATTGTTATATTATAAAATGTAAAAAAGTATGCAAGATGCTTAATGCAGCCAAATTAATGTTAGCAATGTGAGTTACCATTGCTGTTGGAATCTCACTTTTTCGCAATCTTGATTTTCCCTGACTACATTTTTGCCTGTAATCCATTCTTTATCAAAACCAAATCTACACATCAAGTTAATACACATCCATCTATAGTGTTGTGTTGTTTGGTGGGCGGCACAGTGATTAATGCCACAGCCCAGTGGTTCTCAACTCACAGTCTGTGGGCAACTTGGGGCCCAATCAGCACACAGCTGCAGCTCAGGTAAGATCCTCAGGGTCATACAGGTAGTATATATATTGTGTGGACGCAGCCCACATAACACACAGAGAGCTGCATATGCGGCCCGTAATGGTAAATAGGTTGAGAACCACTGCGTGTAGCCTTTCCTCTGCTGAGACTAGAGCCAGTTCCGATTGTGATTCAATTCACAAGCAGACCTGGGTGAATATGGCAAAGCATTGTCTGTGAGTATTCACGCGAATGTGACAGTGAGTTTGCTTGGGCTGTGCTCGTGTCCCTCTCCTGTTTGCTCTTTGGGTGAAATTCACCCCAGTCCCACTTTCATCACTTAAATGGGATTTCGGGCAGGGACAGATGCAACCTCCCAGTTCAGAGGGTGCACTCTACTGTAGTCAAGCAGAGCACCGATTACTCTCAGCAGCACTGTTTGCCCTGGCACTGCATTGCTAATCCTGGCCCAATGTGGCAGAAATGCTGAGGGGGGGAGGAAGAGGGGCTAGAGAGTAAGCTTTCTCCCCACCTGCTGCCTACTCCACTTTCACTCCACAACAGTGGCTCCTGTCTTGCAGGGCTGGGCCCGGCTCCCCACTCCAGGCATTGTGACCTGGCACAGGGGGTCACAGCGCCACTCGGGTTTGGCCCCTGGGTTTCATCATTTCTGTGGGTGCAATTGAATACATGTACCCTTGGTAAAGCCACCCCTGACTGAAGTGGTGCTTGTCCTCTGTGCAGGGATGTGAACAGTCACACAGTCTTGCTTTACTTGCAAGAATCTCGTGGAAAGCAAATCTGAAACTTGCACTCTTGTGCGTGTGCACTGGAAATGGTACATTTTACGTGGGACAGGACACTGCTGGGGCCAGGCTTCCCAAAACCATATGCCAAAACCCTAACTATTCTATTTATATACCTGCCTGGTCCCCACCCTTGTAATACCTGAGGACCTGGCAGAGAGCCAATAATACAATCCGACAAGCATCTGACTAGACACTCCGCAACCAGGACTGCATGCTCAGAGGCAAATGCAATTACTTTATTGCTGACCGCAAAGATGAAAGTGCAGAGATACCACTGTTATGTATCCCTAACAGAAAAAGATAGACAAGCAAATGAAATGTATTTGTTCCTGATTTTACACAGTAACTGAGTTGCCATTGACTTCAGTGGGAGTTGTGAGTGCTTAGTACTCCTGAAAATCCAGGCTTTTGATCCATTTTGAACAGGACAGGGCACTGTGCACCACAGAAAGGGAATGGTGTTCCTTTAACTTCCCACCAGAGCTCTGGTATAAAAGAAATTAATTGAGGCAAGGATCTGACTGCACCATCCACAAATAGGACCACATGTGCAATTACTTGGTGTGAATATGAAGGGGGGCAATTAAATTTAGCTCTTCACCCACACAATACCTTTTACACAAGCCTAATTTTTCTAGGTGGAAATGGACCTGTGCCAGGAAGAAAGGGTATGAGCATTTCTAAAATTCCCTTGTCATGGTGTTCTGCTAACTCTGCCAAAATGGCTCCTCCTCTTCCTGAGAGAACATAAGACTGGCTATACTGAGTCAGAACAATGGTCCATCTAGCCCAGTATTGTCTTCCAACAGTTGCCAGTGCCAGATGCTTCAGAGGGAATGAACCGAACAGTACAAGAGGATTAGGGGTACTCAGAGCATGTGGTTGCATCCCTGACCATCTTGGCTAATAGCCATTGATGGACCTATCCTCCAGGGACTTATCTAATTCTTTTGTGAACCCTGCTATATGTTTTGCCTTCACAACATCCCCTGGCAATAAGTTTCACAATTGACTATGTGTTGTGTGAAGATGTACTTGCTGCTGTTTGTTTTAAATCTGATGACTATTAATTGATATCTCTACTTAAGTAAAACTTTTGATACTGTCTCACATGACCTTCCCATAAACAAATTCGAGAAATATAGCCTAGATGAACCTACTATAAGGTGGGTTCACAACTGGCTGGAAACAAGTACTCAGAGAGTAGTTATCAATGGTTCACAATTGCCTCAAAGAGCATATCAAGTGGGTTCCTGTAGGGATCTGTCCTGGGTCTTATTAATATCACCATAAATGATTTAGATGGCACAGAGAGTGCTCTTACAACATTTCAGACTATACTAAGCTGGGAGGGGTTACAAGCACAATGGAAGACAGAATTAGAATTCCAAATGATCTTGACAAACTGGAGGCAGTGTGTGAATTAAATAGGATGAAATTCACTAAGACAAATGCAAACTACTACACTTAGGAAGAAACAATCAATTGCATAAATACAAAATGGGAAATGACTGTCTCAGAAGGAGTACTGCAGAAAGGGATCTGGGAGTTATAGTGGATCACAAACTAAATATGGGTCATCAATGTAATTCTGTTGCAAAAAAAGTGAACTTTGTGCTGGGATGTATCATTGGGAGTGTTGTAAGCAAGACACAAGTAATTCTGCTGCTCTACTCAGCCCTGAGAAGGCGCTAACTGGAGTACTGTGTCTACTTCTGGGCACCACACTTTGGAAAAGAGGGACAAACCGGAGAAAGTACAGAGGAGAGCAACAAAAGTGATTAAAGGTCTAGAACACATGACCTGCCAGGAAAGATTTTTTAAAAATGGGTCTGTTTAGTTTGGAACAGAGAAGACTGAGGTCGGACATAATAACTGTCTTCAAGTATGTAAAAGTTTGTTATAAAGAGGAGGGTGATAAATTGTTCTCCTTAATGATTGAGGGCAGGACAAGAAATAATGGACTTAAACTGTAGGAAGGGAGATTTAAGCTAGATATTAGGAAACACTTTCTAACTGTCAGGGTACTTAAACTCTTGAACAGATTACTTAGGGAGGATGTGGAATCTCCATCACTGAAGGTTTTTAATAAGAGGTTAGACAAACACCTGTCAGGGATGGTCTAGAGCAGGGGTGGGCAAACTTTCTGGCCCGAGGGCCACGTCTGGATAAAGGAAATTGCATGCAGGGCCATGAATGTAGGGCTGGGGCAGGGGGTTGGGGTGCAGGAGGGAGGGAGGGAGTGTGGAGTGTGGGAGGGGGTGCGGGGTGTATGAGGGGGCTCAGGGAAGGGGGTTGGGTGCAGGAGGGGGTGCGGAGTGCAGGAGGAGGCTCAGGGCATAGGTGCAGGGAGGAGTGCGGGAGGGAGCTCAGGGCAGGGGGTTGGGGTGAAGGAGGGGTGCAAGGTGCAGCAGGGGGCTCAGGACAGAGGGTTGGGGTGCAGGAGGAGTGCGGGGTGCAGCAGGGGGCTCAGGGCAGGGAATTTGGGTATGGGGTGCAGGAGGTGTTTGGGGTGAGGGCTCTGGCCCGGCACCGTTTACCTGGAGCAGGTCTGGGGTGGCAGCGGTGCGCTCCCTGCCTGCCTGCCCTAGCCCCGCGCTGCTCCCAGAAATGGCCAGCACCACATCCCTGCGGCCCCTGGGGGAGGGGAGCAGAGGGCTCTGCACGCTGCCCTCGCCTGTGGATACCTCCCCCGAAGCTCCCATTGGCTCCAGTTCCCCGTTCCCCGCCAACGGGAGCTGCGGGGGAAGGTGCCTGCAGGAGAGGGCAGCGCACAAAGCCCTCAGCCCACCCCTCCCCCAGGGTGCAGGGACATGGTGCCAGCCACTTTTGGGAGTGGCGCGTTGCCCGCGGCGCCACAGGGGTGGCAATCCCGTGGGCTGAATCCAAAGCCCTGATGGGCTAGATCCGGCCCACAGGCCATAGTTTGCCCACCCCTGGTCTAGATAATACTTAGTCCTGCCTCAATGCAGGGGTTGGACTAGATGACCTATTGAGGTCCCTTCCTGTCCTATATTTCTATGATTCATTGGGTGACCCTTGGTTCTTGTGTTATATGAAGGGGTAAATAACACTTCTCTATTCACTTTCTCCACATGATTCATTATTTTATAAACCTCTGTCCTAACCCCCTTAGTCATCTCTATTCTAAACTCAATAGTCCAAGTCTTTTTAATCTCTCCTCATATGGAAGCCGTTCCATACCACCCTAATCATTTTTGTTGCCTTTTCCAATTTTAATAACCCTTTTTGAAGTGGGGTGACAAGAACTGCAAGCAGTATTCTAAATGTGGCCTTACCTTGGATTTATTTAGTGGCATTATGATATTTTCTGTTTTATTATATAACTCTTTACTCATGGTTCCTAACATTCTATTAGCTATTTCTCACTGGCACTGCATAATGAGCAGATGTTTTCAGAGAGCTATCCACAATGACTCCAAGATCTCTTTCTTGAATGGTAATGGCTAATTTAGAGCTCATTGTTTGATATGTATATTTGGGATTATTTTTTTCCAATGTGCATTATTTTTCACTTATTAACATTGAATATCATCTGCCATTTTGTTGCCCAGTCAGTTTAGTGAAATCCCCTTGTAACTCTTCACAGTCAGCTTTAGACTTAGCTATTTTGAATAATTTAGTATTGTGTGCAAACTTTGCCACCTCACTATTTACCCCCCCTTTCCAGATCCTTTATGAATATGTTGAACAGCACTAGTCCCAGTAAAGATCCTTGGGGTACCCCACTATTTATCTCTTTCCATTGTGAAACTGTCATTTATTCCTACCCTTTGTTTCCTATCTTTTAACCAGTTACTGATCCATGAGAGGACCTTCCCTCTTATCCTATGACTGCTTACTTTGCTTAAGAGCCTTTGGTGCGGGACCTTGTCAAAGGCTTTCTGAAAGTCTAAGTACACTGCATCAAACGGATCACTTTTGTCCACCTACTTGTTGACCCCTCTGACAATTCTAACAGGTTGGTGGGGCATATTTTCCCTTACAGAAGCTGTGCTGGCTCTTCCCCAACATATCGTGTTGATCTCTGTGTCTGGTCATTCTGTTCTTTGCTGTAGATTCAACTGGTACTGAAGTTAGTCTTACCGCCTGTAGTTGCCAGGGTAGCATCTGGAGCCTTTTGTAAAAAATTGACGCTATATAAGCTATCCTCCAGTCATCTGGTGCGCAGGCTAATTTAAGTGATACGTTACAGACTACAATTAGTAGTTCTGCAGTTTCATATTTGAATTCCTTCAGAACTCTTGGTTGAATACCATCTGGTCCTGGTGATTTAGTACTGTTTAATTTGTCAATTTATTCCAAAATGTCTTCTATTAACACCTCAATCTGGGACAGTTCCTCAGATTTGTCACCTAAAAAAATGGTGTGAGAATCTCCTTCACTTACTCTGTGGTGAAGACCGATCCAAAGAATTCATTTAGCTTTTTTTCTGCCATAGGCTTGTCTTCCTTCAGTGCTTCTTTAACACTTCAGTTGTCCAGTGGCCCTGCTGATTGTTTCCTGCTTCTGATGTACCTCAAAAATTTTTGCTCTTTAGTTTTTGTGTCTTTTTCTAGTGGCTCTTCAAATTCTTTTTTGGCCTGCCTAATTATACTTTTACACTTGACTTTGCCAGAGTTTATGCTCCTTTCTATTTTCCTCAGTAGAATTTGACATCTACTTTTTAAAGGATGTCTTTTTATCTCTAACCTCCTCTTTTACTCTGTTGTTTAGCCATGGGGGCATTTTTTTTTTGGTCTTCTTACTTTTTTGCGGGTCCAGGGGGCAGTTCATATATTTAGTTTGAGCCTGTATTATGATGTTTAAAAATAGTTTCCATGCAGGCTGCCGGCATTTCACTCTTGTGACTATTCCTTTTAACTTCCATTTAACTATTTTCATCACTTTGTGTAGTTCCCCTTTTTGAAGTTAGATGCTCCTGTGATGGGTTTTTCTGACATTGCTCCCCAACAAGAATGTTAAATTTAATGATATTATAGCTGCTATTACTAAGAAGTTCAGCAATATTCACCTTTTGGACCAGATCCTTTGCACCACTTAGGACTAAATCAAGACTTGCCTCTCCCCTTTGGGGTTCCAAGTTAGTTGCTCCAAGAAGCAGTCATTAATAGCATCTAGAAATTTATCTCTGCATACTATCCTGAGGTAACATGTACCCAGTCAATATGTGGGTAGTTGAAATCCCCCATTATTACTGGGTTTTCAGTTTTAGTAGCCACTCTAATCTCCCTGAGCATTTCACAGTCACCATCCTGGTGAGGTGGTCAGTAGTTTATTCCTACTGCTATACTCTTTTCATCTAAGACTTTAAAAGTCTTCTATCCATAGAGAGTCTATGGTACAGTTTGGTTCATTTAAGATTTTTACTATATTTGACTCGATTCTTTCTTTCACATATAGTGCCACTCCCCGACCAGTGCAACTTACTCTGTCATTCTTATATATATGGTACCCTGGTATTACCATGTCCCACTGATTATCAGCATTCCACCAAATTTCTGTAATGCCTATTATATCAATATCCTCATTTAACACCAGGCACTCTAGTTCACCCATCTTAGTATTTAGACTTTTAACATATGTATACAAGCATTTATAAAATATGTCAATATTTACTGTACCAGTGTATCAAAAGCTTCCAGTCTTCTCTTAGTTATAAAAGTTTCCCTTATTCATGCAGAGAAAGAAAACAATGCCTTGTAACTTATGTGATCAAAACTAAACAATGTAGCTCAACTTTCAGTGGTCCGGTAATAGATACTCCTGGTGAATTGTTTGTGAGCCATCTGAAGAAACTCTGGCTTAGTTGTTTACACTCAGCAGGGACCCATGATTGGAACAATAGAAGTGTTCAAGGCTGAGGTACAAGTTGGTAGAGGAACTGGGCAAAATTTTCTGGACAAATAGTCTATTTGCTGAAAAATACAGTTTTAGGTCGACTAAAACTATTCTTAAATTTGAGTCAAATTCAGCAAACGATTTCAGCTGGGGGGGAATCCAGAAAGTCAAATTGTTTCATTCTACAGAAACACATTTTTCTGGACTTTTTTGGTTTAGCCACTGAACTGAAAAATCAATTATTCATTTAGCTCTAATTGGCAGAGCTCTCTAGGTAAAGCGGCCCACTCTGTCCCAGGAGCTGTTGGTCTCTGCCTTCCAAGAGCACAAAAATTCAGAGACATACAGAATTTGTGTCCCAATCCTTTCATTCTCCGTGTGTCTGTCTTAAAGATTGATCTAGTGTTACTTTAAAGCTCGCAACGTACTTGACATCCTTTAAAAAACTTGTTTGCTAAAAACACAAAACACAAGAAGAGCTTTTATGTATTTCTGGATGGCATTTGCTGTCTATGATTTTAGTTCATAGGCCCTTTTCCCCCACATCTTTCTCCTCCCCTGCTACCACAGTTAGATGCTCTCCCACACTAGGGCCCTTTTGCACCACTGGACCAGCACAAAGGGCCATAAACTGACCAGATCTACCCAGATGGGAATTCTCCTGATGTGCGGGAGTCCCCAGTGGTGAAGAGCTGGTGTAGTCAGCTGTAATTCTAACCCCTCAAGCCCCACTGTAGGGGGTGAAGAAAAGCAGTAACAGGTTTAGAGCACCTCTGAGGTGGTTCTAAAAACTAAGGCAGGGCCCAGGTCAGCATAGAACAAGTCCCACAACCACCCTCTTTAAACCCTCCCCAACCCCCATCGGCTGCAGCCAGAGCTTACTGAGCACAGATGATAATCTAGCCCTCAAGATTGCTAAGTAGATATTATATGTATTAAGTAACAGGTCCCATCTCCTAACATAAAATAACTACATGCTGCATTCAAAAAACCATGGTCCAAACAAAGTTGCTACCCTGGCTCTCTGAACCTACTTTCCCATTGCTGTTTCATCCAGGCAGTAGCAGGTTGAACCATGTGCTACTCTTTTATACACACTAAGGGCTACTGTTACCTTCTTATCAAATTCTGTGCATTCTTTTCTTGCCTCCACTTTGGAGAACGAGTATAATTTTAAATGGGTTCATTTCGGTTTTAAATTTTAAGTCTTCTTAATGCCAAGCTAAGATAGCTCCGTGAGTTAGAGGTATTTTCTCTTTTCCTTTTCTTCCCCCTCCCACCACCCCTAGCTGGAGGGTCAGTGTAAGGAACTCCACAACGACAAACAGGAGACCAAAGTGGAGAACACCAAGCTGAAGCTAACAAACCAAGAGCTGCTACAGGAACTGGAGCGAACGTCTCAGGAGTTAATAGTCGCCCAGCAACAATTACAGATGCTCCAGGAGGAGGCGTCAAGACTACATGAAGAAAAAGAAATGTAAGTGACAGCTGCCTGTGGCACCACTATGCTTGCCTGAAGTGACAGCAAGCTTGATTCTCCACATGCACAGCATCTTCTGGAGGGACTTTAACATCTGTCCAAAATGCATGTGATGCTGATGGAGTAATAGGCAAGGTCAGACCAATGCAAGAATCATTGCAGGCTGTTGTATCCCTGCTTTACCCTGTTTACATTTTTCACATAAGGTGTTAATGTACCTTGCTTCAAAGTGGTTAATGGCAACATGACAAATCTGCTGCCACCTTGCGCTGTTGTGGGCTGTTGCTGGGGGTCAACCTGACATGCTGTTAAGTTTGACGTCAGTGTGTTTTGATATCGTTTGTATTAGCCATCATAAGAAAGAGCTTGACTTTCGCTAACCATACAATATGGCCTTGGATATTCTCAAGTTGATCATATGTATGAGATGCCCAGACCAATTCAGTTTAGCTTTTATGAGTATGCTTTGAGTGCCAGACATCCAACAGTGATTGAGAATTGTAAAAGCACTACCGAAACACAACTTTAAACTCACAAAAGTGGACAAGTTTTACACCTGTTTTGAACTCGCTCTTTTCACAAGCTACATATAGTGACTACAGAAGGTTCAAGGCGGTAGAGAATCATTCCCACTTTTTGTACCATGTTTGTTTAAATATTATTATTTTGCTTTAAAGAAGCAAATTCTTAGTGCTATGTACTAAAATAGACAACATTAATAGTATTGCACACCACAACATAGTGGACCAGATCCTGAGCTGTGCCAGCTGCACAAGAAGATGTGGGCAAAACTGTCATTTGTTTCTTGATTTTCTTGACTCCAGAGGAGCAGAATAAGGCCTGTGCAACACTTAAGTCCATTTAAAGGAATATTTAGTGAAGCCAGTGAAAAAATTTCCACTGAAACTATTTTTCAACAGAAAAACGGCTTTTTCAATTAAGCAGAATTTTCATGAAAAGTGTCTGCTTTCTGAAGAGAATTTAAATTTTTCATTAAAACAAACCAGAACAGCTGCAAGCCAAAAAGTATTTTTTTTTTAGCTGAAAACCAAAATATTTCTGCTGAAATTTGATTGAGAAATGCCTCTGGGTTCCCCATGGGAATTGTAGTTTGGCTGCCTCAGGTTCCCATTCTCCTCTATTGGTTGGATTTTTGGTCATACTACATTTCCCATGATTCATCATGACTATGGGACTGCCATGATGCACCACCTTCCCTAATCAAGAGAGGAGACCATGGTGCAACATGCAAAATTTAGTCCAATCAACGAGCTCAGCCTATAGAGGCAAATGAAAGCATGAGGCATTCGAACTACAGTTCTCAGGAGATATTGTGGCAGCATTTCAGAATTTCTGTTTTCAGCTGAAATATTTTGGATTTCAATTTTTTGCATAAAACTCAAAAATTTTATGCAGGGAAAAAATATTTTCCAGCCAGGTCTAATATTTAGGGGATGGAAATTGGACTGAAGTGAAACACAAGTCTTGTGTTGTCCCTCTGCAGTGGAGTTATTATACCTTAATGCTGGAATTTTCAGAAGGGTTCAGATTTTTACCACTAGGGCCAGATTTTCAAGAGTTAAGCTCCATCTGGGTACCTAAAAACACCCTAAATGTCACAGTAGGAGCAGCTGGGTGCTGAATACTTTTTTGAAAGTCTGGTCCCAACTGCAGGTTCTGAGCTCTTGAAAATCTGGCCCTAAATGAAGGCCTGCTACAGGCCTCAAATTTTCTTTCCATGAGCATTTATTCCTAATGAGTCTTACCTCCCACTAATATTCATGAAAAACAATCAGAGAAAGTGTGCACATTGCTAACCTGAATTGGATTCAGAATTAGCAAAAGTTTCATGACTATTTCTCCCAGAAATCCAATCATTTCAGCTGCAGATAATGTAACTTGGTGCAGGGAACTGTGGGAACTCAGCACCTCTCAGGGTGGGGCATCATCTTGGACTAAATACTGTTTCCTCTCTTCAGAAGGCCATTGGACCAAACTCTACATAGCTATTGCTAATTTAATCTATCTTGAAAATATGAGGAGTATTCCTTTGACTATAGCTACCCAGAGCTGAGCCCATTTCAAACACAAGGGCCAGATCCTCAGCTGATTTTTGTCAGCTGAGGATCTAGCTCTGAGTTTTGAATGCTGCCTCATTTTTACATTTGTATGTTTCATTTACAGTTTTGAAATGAACAGTGGCAGTATTTCTCCCCTTTCCCCCGCAAGACCATTTCCTCTTTGAGGGGGCCTCACTTATGAGCTACAGAGAAAAGGCAGTGTTGCAATCAGTTGCAGGCTGATTCCAAAGGAAGTGAGGAAACCAGCAGGAAATGGGTCTGGTGGTATCTCAGCTGCTCTCCATTCTTGTGGTCAAACTGCTGAATGACGATGATAATTTTACATTTGTAAAGCAGTTTTTATTCCAAAGTACTTTATGAAATTAGCGGTGGATTATGTCCAGCTCTCCCTGCAATGGTGTGGCTCAGCACTGCCCCCAGGGCAGGCCAGAGACTATAAGGCACAACTGAGCTGTTAAAAGCTGATCCACTCTTCAGACCACACAAAGGTAGCACTTCACACACCATTAAAATGCAGGAAACAACATGGACCAAATCCTCAACTGGTGTAAATCCATGCAGCCCCATTGAAATCAGTGGGATTATACTAATTTACATCATCCGAGGATCTGACTCCCTGTGTTTAATGCTGCACAACAGTTTAGGTCAGGAAAAGGGGAGAGGAATAATATATCCAATAAGGGAAAACTGGGTTAGCCAAATGTCATTACCCGTATTGAAACTTGGCCAGCAAAGGAACGTTAACTCCTCTAGCCTTGTGAAAAGTTTCATGGGATCTTTAATGATCACAAGTGACTAGGTCCTTAATTTTAAGTTTTATCTGAAAGACACCAGCTCCAGCATCACAGTGTAGTAAATTGACTGGATGAGAATCCTAAAAAGGCAAATCTTCTAACTCCTTGGTTGTTAGTTACTACTGGTAGAATCCAACCTAACCCCCCCGCCCCCCCAAAGTTAGAATAACTTGATCATGCAGTCCTTACTGTGGCTGAGCTCCGTTGACATCATTGATGGTTTAGCCAGAGTGAGGACTGCAAAACGGAGCCTCAAGTGGCATTCTCTAAGGGTTATAGGAAGCAGCCTATAACTACTATGTTAAAATGTCCATGACAGATAGATTTCTTTTTGTTTCCCTCTGTTGTAGGGAGGTATACAGGGTGACAGAAACTTTACAGCGAGAGAAGTCAGGACTCCTTAAGCAGCTGGATTTCTTAAGGTAACACACACAATCATTTGCAGGATTTCTTGCATTATCATTATAAAACTATGTGTTTATTTTAAAGCTCGTAAACTATGACCCTAACCCTAGCAGAAGTGCCATTTTGGGACTAACCCCAGCATATGGAAATTCCTCAGGGGCCTAGAGAGAGTGGAATATCCTTACATCATCTGTCCCGTCAGAGCTCCCTGCCCCCCACCATAGGGGGCCTGTTGGGGAAAGACAGGGGTTTTGTCAGGACATGCTACACTGTAGCTATTCTGTGCTGTGGAATAATATCTAGGAGGCTGTTTCAGCCAAGTGCAAGTCAAAACAGCTGTGAGGCTGCTCTGATTTATGTATTGGGCCAGGCCTTGGATACAGGAGATTCAAAGGCGGTGTAAAGCTCCTTTTGCCTTTCATTGCTGTGCCAAGCATAGTTCATTCAGAATAGAGACTGTTAGTTTAAAAAAATATATATATATATATATATATGGCTGATTTTCTGCCTAACAGTTTTCTGTTAGTATAACAACAGCATTTGAAGCTAGTTCTGGGCACTGTTTAATGTCCTTTGTAATGTGAAATAGTATCTAACAAATATTATTGCCTCATTTTTCTTACTAGATTATTCAATGTTTATGAGCTAATTATATGTGCATTTGAGCAGTAGTCTTTCACCCAGTGTGCATTTAAAAATATTTCCGATGGACTCATGTACAATTACATCAGAGTCTCCCAAATTGTAGCCTGAGACCCGCTGTTGGTTTGCAGTGCATTTGCCAATTGTGATACAGCATGGCCAGAAGGCAGCGGGAGAGTGATCTAGGAGAGATATGTAAGCCCCAGGATGAGGAGAAGCCTTATTCCCTGTAGAGGGAAGAAAGGTTGCTATAGATTAATTAAAGGCCCCTGAAGCCAATTAGAGCACCTGAAGCTAGTCACCTGATAAAACCCCCCTGCTTCAATCAGCCAGGGAAAGGAGTTGGAGCAGAGTGGTTTGGAGTTGGAGCAGAGAGCAGTTTGAAGGCATTGAAGTAGAGGAGAGTTTGGAGATGTGCTGTGGCTGGCTAGAAGACAAAGACCCTAGATAAAGAGACACCTGGCTTGTGCAGAGAGAGGGCAGGAAGCCCCACAAGCTGAAGAGCAGGAGAAGGAAGTAGCCCAGGGGAAGGAAGCACGAGTTCAAGTGGTTTACCACTATCCCTAGGGCCCCTGGACTGGGACCCAGAGTAGAGGGTGGGCCTGGGTCCCTCCCTCTCCACTACCCTTCTCTGGGTTACTAGTGGGACAATAGATACCCTAGTTCAGGGGCAGGAAACCTCGCCCTGAACCCCCCTCTCCCCCCAAGAAGAGAAAGCACGGGACCCATCATAATCGTACCGGCAATTTGCCACACAATGTACAGCATTCTGTCCCCCTCCATTGGTGGTTGGGTCACACAGAGAGGTTGATGAGCCCGCTAGAGCTTTGGCTAGCTGACCTGGGTCTTTCTGTGAGCTCATGCAATAGTAGACCCATTAACCTCTTCATGTGACCCAGCCGCCATGAAAAAGTGACAGAGTGCCATCCAGAGTGGTTGTGGCTTAGATCTGCACAGAGCTGGCTTGTCACATGGAGCACCTCTTCTCCATTATTTCCAGCAGCTAAATCGCATTAAGAGAAGCTAAACACATTTGGTATTTTCTTAAAGCTGCTCTTCAACATCAGCAATCACAGTAGTTGTAACCGGGATGTTACATGGTCGTGACAGGTCTACGCAGCTGTGGTTGGGAGGGTGTGCACCAAACAATCTCTCTATTAAGATGTGATCTTAACTATGGAAAAGTTTGATATCCCTTGATTCAGAATAAATGAAGAAGTATTGTTCATGGTTTGTTTCCACGTGTTAGAAGCTTTTGCTTTGACATTTATAGATTGAGAGCCAGATGGTCTAAATTAGGGTAGTCCCCACTGAAGAATTACACCAGCTGGGGATCTGGCCCTGTGATAATATAGATGGAAAGCAGCAGAATAAAGACAATGCACTTCAAGAAGGCAGACTTTATCAGACGCAGAGAATTGGTAGGTAAGATTGAGTGGGAAGCAAGTCTAAGGGAAAAAGGAATTCAGGAGAGTGGGGGTTGTGGAATCTCCAGCATTAGAGGTTTTTAAGAACAGGTTAGACAAACGGGGATGGTCTAGATCAGGGGTCGGCAACCTATGGCACGCGAACCAATTTTTAATGGCACGCTGCTGTCTGCCAGGGATCCCGGCAGACAGCAGCATGCCATTAAAAATCCTGCCTGGGCCGCTCTTCTCTGTCCCCCGCCCACCGCTCTCTCCTTGCAGGGCAGGCAAGCTTCCCCCACCCCCCCGCCACTGGGTTCCTGCCCCTCCTCCCTTCCCACACATACCCAGCCCCCCCACCCCACGCCCTGACTCTTGCACCCCCCACATCCCCACCCTGAACACCAAATGGGAGCTCCTGCACACACCCCCACACATTCCCACCTGCACCCCTCGCACCAAATGGGAGCTGCCCAAGTAAGCGCTCCACACCCAAACCTTCTGCCCCAACCCTGAGCCCCTCTCCCTCATTCTAGCTCCTGGCCAGACCCTGCACCCCAACCCCCAGCCTGCTCCTTCACCCCCAGCCCTGTGCTCAACGCACTCCCACCCTCAGCTCAGTGCAGAGAGAGAGGAAGAGAATGGGCTAGAACCAGGGAGAAGGTAGGCACCTACTCTATGTGGACAGGGCCAGGACCCCAGACCGGCAGCAGGCTGAGCAGCAGCGGGCTGAGCCGCTCACTCGGCACACCATTTCTAAAAGGTTGCCAACCCCTGGTCTAGATAATCTTAATCCTGCCTGAGTGTAGGAGACTGGACTAGTTGACTTATTGTTGCTATGATTCTTTGGAGAAATACCAACGTAAAAATATATTAAAGACATATTAAAGTAAAGACCCAAAGATCTGGATTTGATCCTAAATTTCTACCATAGTTTGCTGGTTCTTTCACTTGTTTCCTTTCCTTACAGAGAAAGGAACAAACATCTCAGAGATGAACGAGACATGTTTTTACAGGTACACAAATACCATTTTATAACTCTGTAGTTATCAAACGGAGATCAGAATGGTCTAAAAAATGGGGACCAGAATGTTGTAGGGGCAGGGGTGACAGGTTTCTTTAATTTTTGGTGGTGCCCAGAATGGGTCCAATTCCCACCCCCGACCACACACACACACCTGCCTAAGGCTCTGGGAGGGAATT
Organism: Natator depressus; assembly: GCF_965152275.1. Lineage (NCBI taxonomy): Eukaryota > Metazoa > Chordata > Testudines > Cheloniidae > Natator > Natator depressus. The sequence goes on along the minus strand of NC_134234.1, from coordinate 216,681,822 downwards.
GTGGTGCAGGGTGCAGGCTCTAGGAGGGAGTTTGGATGCAGGCTCTTGGCTGGGGCAGGAGGTGTGGGGGGCAGGCTCTGGGAGGGAGTTTGGGTGCTGGAGGGGGTTCAGGCTCTGGGAGGGAGTTTGGGTGTGGGAGGGGTGTTGGGCTCCGGAAGGGAGTTTGGGTGTGGGAGGGGCTGCGGGGTGCAAACTCTAGGAGGGAGTTTGGGTGTGGGCTCTGGGCTGGGGCAGGGGGTTGGGGTGTCAGAGGGGGTGGGCTCTGGGCAGGAGTTTGGGTGTGGGAGGGGCTGCAGGGTGCAGGCTCTGGGAGGAAGTTTGGGTGTGGGACGGGGTTGGGCTCTGGGAGGGAGTTTGGGTGCAGGCTTGGGGCTGGGGCAGGGCATGGTTGGGGTGCAGGAGAGGGTGAGGGGTGCGGCATTTACCTCAGGTGGCTCCCCAAAGTGACTGGCACACCCCTCTGGTAGTGGCTCCTAGGCAGGGGGGCGGGAGTCTCCGCATGCTGGTGCCCACAGGCACTGCCCGCGCAGCTCCCATTGGCCACAGTTCCTGACCAATGGGAGCTGCGGAGTCAGCACTCGGGGTGGGGGCAGGACACAGAGACCACCCCCACTTCCTGGGACCGCCGGGATATGCCAGCTGCTTCCAGGAGTGGCATGGAGTGAGGCTGGACAGGAAGCCTACTTTAGCTCTGCTGTGCTGCCGGTGGCCCCCCGGGCCCTTTTAAATTGTCCGGGGGCAGCAGGCAGGGCTGGGGGATACTCTGGGAGAGGCGTGTGGGGGCGGCAAGTCAGGCTGGGGGAGAGACCCAGCCCTGAACATTGGTGGAGCCGGGCACCCGGGCCCTGAATATTCCTGGAGCACAGGCACCACGGGCCCATATAACTTGCAGCCCCTACGTAGGGGGGAAGAGATTCTTGTGTCATTCCTCTCCCCTCCCGCACTCGCCACCTTCCCAGTTAAAAGCAAGGTTTATGGCAACAAAAAGTATTTATTAAATAAAACTAAAAGCCCCTGGAAGCCAAATATTTAGGTTACTAAAACTCAAGCTATTTTAGGGGAAGCGAATGAATACTAATGAACCTAGTTTATAAGAAGCTAAGGAGACAATCAAGAGGGAATAAGATAATCTTCAAATGGAACAATTAAAATGCAAGTGTTTATCTATCCAATCAACAGTAATCTCTTTAAACATCTATACATCAGTGCAGTATCTGAGTATTGAACAAAGATAATTGCATTCTAAGAGTCCTATCCTCCTGCTAATGGATTCAAATCAATCCCATTGACTTTGTATCCTGCATTAGGAGACTAGGTCCCCAGGACCTGAAAGATACCATGGCTTCCTTTTCTCTACCAAAGATAATTCAGAATTATGGTGTCTAATCATTTGCAGAGGAGGTCTGTGTTTCCCTTCTCTACAAGAAGGAGTGATACTGGGTCAGATTGTCAGTTGGTATAAATCAGCATAGCTCTGTTGGTTTCATTTATTTCAGTGGAACTCAGCTGATTTACACTGGTTTATGATCTGGTCCACTGGGTCTATAAGGAAGATTAATTGTTGTAGAATCTGGATTTTCCATGTTCTTTTATTTATCACTCAGGATTTTGAAACATTTGCTTCTCTGCTAATCCATCAAATACTTTCTGTCGCTTCCATCACTGTATTATCTAAACACTAGCAACAAATAGACTGTTTTATTAACTGTAATGAATAGCAAGAGTACACTAGTAAGATAAATAATATAATTTCTGCAGAAAAGTACAACAAATGCTTCAAAAGCCAACTGGAAACAAAGATCAGGATCTATCATTGGCAAATATGTAGAGGGAAAGGCATCACTTAAGAGGTAAGGACTTCATTTTGCTATTTGGCATATGTTTGATAGTTATCGGGAAAGTGCACAAAAGATGTAGAATGCTCATTTCACCATGATTGTTCTTGAAACCACGACAACTTGGAATTGTAAGTGTAGTATTGATATTGCATGGATCTCTGAGGTGCCAATTAGTATGTCATCTGAGTATCTGTGATGGGGGCAGATTGGCCCCACGCTGGCAACAAGCGGCTTAATGAGGCAGATAGACTACACACTGGCAACAAAGGGGTTAAGAAGAACCTGTGATGCAGCTGAACCCACCCTCCTATGCCCGTGGCCAATGTCAGGTGTGGAGAGGGGAGTTAAAAGGAGGACATCTAGCCCAGTTGAGGGTTGACCAGGAAGGAGAACAGAGCTCTGCTACTGTGCTCAACAAGGCAAGTCTGGCTATAGCCAAGAGCATAGGGCAACTTGCTAAGTGGATAAAGCATTTGGTAGATGGGATGACTGGGCCCAGGAAGATGGACAAGAAGGGACTAGGGACGTGCAAAGACAAGCCTGGAGCAGAAGAGTAGCATCCTGCCAACAAATCTTCAGATGCACCTGATTTTTAGTTCACTGTTTTCCTTTTTGTTTTGTTTAACACACTGGAAGTGGTCAGACTCCAGTGCGCCTTAGTTTTGGCGGAGGGTTAAGGCACCATGGCACCAGATCTGAGAGGGGTGACACAATCATCAGGGACCTGCAGTAGCGGAGTCGTTCCCTGACAGGCTGCTTAGACAGCCCAGTTACAGTGATCTTTTAAAAAATTAGAAATCTAGGGTCAGATCTTCAGCTACGGCTAATACACAGACCATGCTGCTTTGGCATGGGGAGCTTGTGGGAACAGCAGAAGTCAGTCCAGTACCTGGTGTTACTTGGATCAGCATTAATGTGGCATGATATCTTCAGGAACTTTTGCTGGAGGAGTGCACTTCCACAGCACCCCTTACTGCAGATAGTAGCCGACTAGCTGGGATGCATAAGAACATGGGATAGATAGAAGACATAAAAACATGGAGAATTTAAATCTAAATTATGTGATCGTAAGTATGAAATAAATGGGAACAGGATTAAGGCCTCCATGTCATATTAACAAGCTTCTTTTGGGCAAAGAAAGAACCTGAGAAGAGCAGTAGAATGTCACCTTGGGGATAGGGACCACAGCAAGAGTCTGAAAGAATATGGACATGCAGCTAGTATAAACGGGCATAGCTCCATAGAGTTCAATGCTGATTTATACCAGTTGAGGATCTGGCCCGTACTGCTCTAGCCAGAATTAGGTCACAGATGGAAAGTTTTGTTCACTCTACTCTCACCATTTTAGGATGAGCCTAAATCCAGTTGTTCATCTCTGAATTTTCAGCCAAAATATTAATATTTGTTATATTACCTTCTGTATGGGTTACATATGTATTATGCTGATTTTATACTCTCACTTTTATACACACTCATATAATGTTTAACTTACTTTTCAATAGTCAATTGATTGTACAGTCTAACTCTGATCTACATAATAGATAGTGTAATGGACCTGATTCTGCATCCTGTTACATTAAGTCAGGAGTAACTCCACTGGATGGAATTACATCAATGTAAATGAGATAAGAATTAGGCCTAATGTTTTTTTGTAACCTACTTATATCTGATCTTTATCTAGCCAATCCTCTGAAGAAGATGATGCTTTCAATAGCTTAACAAGGAGGAGGAATTCTATTGGTTTGAATGGGTATCTTTCTTCAGAGTCTGACCATGGTACTAGTGGGGGCATGACTCAAACAAAACAACTGCAGAGAATAATCTCCATTGAAGAAGATCCCCTACCCCAATTTCTTGAGAGGCCGGCTGAGAAGCAGTACAGCAAGTGGACAGAAGAAAATGACAATGTCTCCCCAGAAAAGGAAATGGATGAGAAGCAAATTGTGACATCATTAGACCACACACCCTTGTCTCTCAGAGAGCAGCCAGTAGGGAAAGAAACACAATCAAATGTAAGGGGACAACTTACCTTAAATGGAGGTGGAGGGTATCATGTAATAAATTACTTTCACAAGCCAAAATCATTTGGCTTCCCTTTTATAGACACAAGTTCCACCTCTACAATTTGGATGCACATTTTGCCACCTTTAATTGATTTGTTCATGCAAATCTGATTACTTAGGCCTCTGGCTACTTGATTGCATAAGGTACCTAAATGCAGATTTGTGCCTAAAATTAGTTTTGAAGGTGCAAAACAGGGAAGCCAGGCGTCAGCTGAAAATATACCCAAGAATTAGGATAGTGAGGAACTGAACAATTGTGTGAATTAAATTATACATTTTGTATAATCGCATGAGGCCATTTCTTACAATCTTTATAAGATCAAAATCAGGTCAGCATCAAATCAAGGTACTAAAGGTGATTATGGAAAAATCTCACTGGATATGTTCAAAGTGGAGATGAGACAGCCAAGTATAAGGGACTGTTTAGGAACATTGAAATCAGACCTAATGATGATACCGGGAAATGGGACTAGAGGATCCAATAAAGGGTAGAGCTGGATTTTAAAAAGGAAAGCTTTTTGTGACCATGTACCTGGAAAATTTGTCCTTTTTGGTGGTCAAAATTTGAAACGAGTTTTTATAGCTGATGGGAAAATGGGATGAGGTTTGTTTGGTTGGTTGGTTGTTTTTTTTTTTTTTGGGGGGGGGGGGGGAGGTTGCAAAACTTTATGAGAAAAAATTACCCTCCTTTTTGGGACAAAATGTGAACAATTTTTTTCACTGAAAAATCAAAATTCAGAAAATTTCTTCTAGCTCTACACTCACATTAATGTTCACATCAGAAAACTGAATTGTGTGCACAGCCCAGACTTTATAAAATAATATCCAGGAAAGGGCAACTCTGCAATCAAAAACCTTACTCACATTCTTACTCCCTTGTAGCTTTCAAGCAAATTTTAGTATAGCTATTAAGTGTGATCCATTGTCTGATTCCTGAAATATATATTTAAAAAGATTAAGGTATGGAGAAATAGGTATGCTCAGTCTTAATTACATAGTTTGCTCTTCTAAAAGAAACAGGTACTATGCACATCTTTAAAATGATCATAAAATGACGCCATGATTACATAATAACTGTTATAATTGGCACACTTTTGTTACAAAATATACTCTAGATAGAGACAGGTTTCAGAGTAGCAGCCATGTTAGTCTGTATTCGCAAAAAGAAAAGGAGGACTTGTGGCACCTTAGAGACTAACCAATTTATTTGAGCATAAGTTTTCGTGAGCTACACATCCGATGAAGTGAGCGGTAGCTCACGAAAGCTCATGCTCAAATAAATATGTTAGTCTCTAAGGTGCCACAAGTCCTCCTTTTCTTTTTTCTAGATAGAGAAATGCCTTTCCATTAAAAAAAGGAAAGCTGATCAAAACTACTTAGATCATTAATGTGATATAGCCACAGCATACTTTGTACTGTTCTCAGAATAGAAGTATCCTCAATTACTGGGTATTCCTTACTCTGGACAGCTGGATCTTTCCTTCACTTATGATCAAGTGGACCTTTCTCAGAAGAAAGCTACTGAACTCACTAGCTACTTAATTAATAGTAAGATGTCCTAGCACTAGTTAGCTGTCAGAAAGTGTATTATTATCATGCTGTTGTATATTAAAGATTTAAATCAGAGAATTAGTGACATTAAATGACAATTGGAAAATCTATTAGCTGGTTTCTTAAACAAATTGATGCCAGGATCTTAAACTATTGAGATTGCTCAGGATTTCTCTCAAGTCCTTTTTATTTTAGAAGAGAAAGGCAGTAATTTTACTCAAGAAGTAGCATAGTGTAGCGGCTCAGCCACATGGGTAGGACTCAGGGGATCAGGGTTCTATTCCCAGCTGTGTGGCTGACCTAGTGGGTAATTCTAGGGCAGTGATTCCCAACCAATTTACCATTGTGGCCCACAGTGTGTTATGTGGGCTGCATCCAACTACCTGTATAGCTCTGAGGATGGGCTGCAGCTGTGTGCTGATTGGGCTGTAAGTGGCCCATGGGCTGCAGGTTGAGAACCACTGTTCTAGGGCAAGTCACTTTCCCTCTTTGTGATTCTGTTTTCCCTCCCACAGCTATGTTGGTCCTGTCTATTTAGAGTGTAAGATCTTTGGGGTAGGCACTGCCTCATGCTGTGTGTTTGTACAGCACCTAGTCCAATGGGACCCCAACCTCAGCTGGGGGTTCTAGGATCTACTGTAATACAAATTAATAATGATAATCAATATCTGTGCCAAAATTTTGTCCTCACATGGGTACATTGACATCCACTGATATCAATGACAGCTATTCATATGCACCCAAGGGATGAATTTGGCTCCATGGGTGCTTTTTATACACTGCCCAGCACATTTTGTATAACCTTGGTTCCCAGAGTCTAGGCCTCCCCAAAGTATGTCACTGAAATTAGAGAGGGAAAAGTCCAACAGGGTCATCTAACCCAGCTCACTTCCAGTAAAGAACTGTCCCATTATAGCCCTACAACCCCAGTACTGGAGGTCATGCAGAGCCTCCTTACCCAGCAGGCTCCCTGGGAAGCCTGGTTGAGGGCAGGGAGCATGCCCTCTGCTATATCTCATAAAAGGCTGGAACATGTGTTTCCCTGTATGGTCAAACAAGCCCACTGACAAGTTTGGAGGGTGGGGGCCCAGGACACTTGTTCTTCCTGCTCCCTTTGAGGTGATTACCACCCTAGGTGGGGCGCTAGCAGTGAGAAGTCCCTGTATTGAGTGGAGCCTAGAGGTTGCGAGTGTGACCAGTGCCAACCTGTGAGGCACAAGGTGAGGGGGGAGGGTTATATGTTCTTAGTGCTTCCCCTGTCCCTTTGTGCACCCATTCAGAGCAGCCACAATCTGGCCCTGAAGTCTATTTCAGTTTGTTTTTCTAGTTTAACTTTAAATTTCCCAAGCAATGGAACTTACCATTCTTCCCTGGGGAGACCTCTCCATAGCCTAAGAGATAGCACAGTCAAGTCATTTAAACTGCAGCGGCCAGCCACTCTGATCTCATGCTATCCACTGCTAGGACTCTGCCTCCCTTTCCCTTCTGGCTTTTCCCACCAGCACTGGCAGCAGGGCTGGGGGCATTGTTGTTCCATCAGTGAGGGCCCCTACAGTCTGCTGTCTGTGCATGGTGACTCCCTCTGGAGTCTGTTAAAGCTGCAGAGGAGGAATTGCTCCTGCCACTGCATCGTAAGTTGCAAGGAGTCCCCTGGGGGATGTGTCTTGAAGAGTGGTCGTCCCCCTCGTTCTCCAGTCAACCTCATCCCATATTATGCTATACAGTGGATCTTCAGTGTAAATGCCATGCAAGGTCTAGAGGTGGCTATGTTATGGGGGCAGAATTATACCATGTAGTCATATAGCCCTCCCATAAGGCCACCCACGCCCTGTTCTCAACAGTGAAACCCTTCTGTTCTCCACTCTGCCTTGGGGAGGGGAGCATCGACACCTAGATGTTTTTAATTCCCTAGAGTTTGCTCTCCTGAAATCTAACACCCTTATGTCGATACACTCTGTGGTCCCAGCCGTTTCTGCACTGAGTTCAAGGAGCTCCGGGTCGCTGGTAGTAAGCTTCTCTAATCACCTGACATTCTAAATCAACATTGAGAGCCCCTTATCAGAAGGGTGTGTGGGGGATAGAACTTATGTAAATCAGTTCTCTTCTAGAAATGAATGAGTCTTTTTCGTTCCTGGGTTCTCATGTCCCGAGCACAGATGGAAAGTTTCCCAGAGAGGGCACTGAAGCAGTGCAATGTGCCAGCAACCTCCATCTTCAAAGCAGGTGGCACTGGCTGGGATGTTGTAGCTAGGGTGCCCAAGGATGTGCTGAGGCAACCTTTTGTGGGGACCCTGTTAGAGATGAAAACTATGCTCTCAATCCAAAGCCCGTTGTCTGCACTCCCTCTGGTGAATCATCTAAGAATCTGCAAGCCAGGCAGGCACAGTTAGGTACAGTTCTGCTCCAACAAGATGGAATCAGGTCCACTGAGTGTGTGCCTTCCGCCCCACCCGTTTCTATTAAATCTGCCAAAAACCGACATATGTTACGTTGGTTGTGTGCTGTGTGTAGGAAGGTCAGTAACAGCACATGACATCGAGATAAAAATCTGAGACCATATTATAAACTAAGAGAAATTGATATTCCAATAGCATATGGCAAAGTACCTTTCCAGTTCAAGATTTAATAATCTGGGGAGAGTTTGTAATTTGTTTCTGCAGATCATAGGTTTCCAAGCAGTGGCTGATTCTCACGTTGGGATGGGGAAAGACATTTTGCCCATAGGACAGATTGGTCAGTCCTTTCAGGGCATCGAGTTAGACTTTGGGTGCATCCAGCAGGGAGTCATCTGTAGCCAAGAGTTTCACAAAAAACAGCTTGAGACAGATTGAGGTGTTAGCTGCTGCATCTCCTTTGCAGCTTGCATGGCTGGAATCACTAGCAATAGCTGTTGGATGGCTTAGTCCTGTCATAAGTATTCAGCAGGGGATGAAGAGGCTCATCTTTATGCTCAGTTTAGAAGTGGCATTGGAGCCATATGTTTGATTACAAAGGTAGGTTTCCCTCATGAGTGGGCCGGATGCATCTCATAGGCAAATGGCTGACTGGGCAATCTGTGGGTTGAGCCGAGACCCAATGGTGCCCTCAGGCTGTTAACCTGCTGATTTGTGTGTGGCCACTGAGGACGAGATTTTTTTCTGCTGGCTAACTGCTAACTGAGCTATTGTTATGAGCTAAGAGAGTTGCAGTTTAGGGCCTTTCAGTCCAAGCTGGAGTGGACGACTGTCTGTGTGTATGTGTGTGTTAATGTTATTTCCCAGCACCCAGATTACACACACACCATGATGATTGCTGTTGGAAAGAGGATAGGTGATTTTCAGCAGATTTGAGAAAGTGGCTTATATAGAGAGAAGCGTGCTTATTGCTGAAAGCCTAAAGGTGCAATGCAGTTTGAGTTTTTAATTTAAAAGGATAAGGGAGTGATGCGATAAGAGATCTCAGTATAGTTATAACAATGGCTGTTATTCTAATACATGAAGGTAGATAACGAGATAGCTATTTGCTCCAAATGTTGACCCTGGTGAATGGATTTCTTACAGTTAAGGGACAGAGTGGAGGGCTTTTTTTTCTCTCGTACAAATACAACTATTTTTCCCCAGGATAATTCAGTATTTTCTTCACAGCAGTACAGAATAGTGGGTGGGCTGGATTTCAACCTTGTATTGAAGGGAACACCAGGCAGGCTGCCTGCTGGAAAATCTGGGCCAGCCCCCAGCATCCTTGTGCATATGTTGGAGTGCTCACTTTGCATTATAGGGGGAATCACCCTGCTGCTTTTTCTACAGAATTAGTATCAAGCTCCCCACCTTGCCTTCCCCCTTCAGCCTCTCCATCCTACAGCAGCAGGATGGCTCTGGCCCCCACTGCAAACTCACTGGCGATGCTCCATTTTTCCCTAAACCACTGCAGCTGAAAATACAACGGAAGGGATTTTAGAATAATGATGTACCTAAAATAGAGCAGAAATAGTCTTCTCCAGCATCCCCACTCAATTTAATCTACAAAACATGGAAAATTCCCTCATACTTGAGAAGCTAAGAGGTTATCACCTTCACCCTGCCAAAGATTAACAGCTTAATTAACTGGGCCTGGTTCTCCTCTCACTTATACCAATTTTACACTGGTGTAAATCAGGAAGCTCCTGGATCTACACCAGTAGCAACTGAGAGCACAATCAGGCAATATAAAGCATAAGACAGTTTATAAATTTGCTTGTGTTCTCTAGGTAAAAACACACGGCCTATGATATGCATAAAGTTTAGTGTGGGGAGGATCTGAACAGAGCTGTGCAGAGCTTGTTGGTTTGGACTTGCAGGGGTAAATGCAAACCTTTTTGTTTCAGCTCACATGGGGCTTGCATCCCAAAATTTGGCTGGGAATCAGATACAACTGCTAAATCCATGGAGTTATAAAATCAGCGTGAGAGCTGTATTTTTTCTGTTTTGGACTAAAAAGAAAATTACAGTGACACAAAAAATTGAGCTCAAAGATGCTAGAAATTCTTGGGGAAAAAATACAACTTTGATAAAAATTCAATACTTCACCCTTTCTGTTATGTGACAAAAAGGCTCACAGTTCACAGCTAAGAACTCTACAGAGTCTTCCACTAAAGCCAAAAGAGGCCAGACTGGACATTCCTAATATCATTAAGGTAAAAAACAAACAAAACTCTTAAAAAAAACGCCAACCAACCAGACAAAAAACTCTTAAGGTTAGTTCATAAGTCACCAAGAAGGAAGGGTACAGACTCAATATTTTTCCCCTTTGCAGGTCATCTTTAAGTCTTTACAAATCAGAAAAGGCAACAGAGTTAGAGTTAAAATTGCCAACTAACTTTTGTGCTTGTTTGAAGGAGGAGAAAATATACTCTGCCCCTGATCGCTTATTCAAGATTGTTTTTGTGGGCAATTCAAGTGTGGGAAAGACTTCATTTTTAAAGCGATTCTGCGAAGACCATTTTTCCCCAGACACATCTGCTACTGTAGGTAAGTTTAAGAAACATTATGATGATTATTACAGTAATACCTAGAGGCTCCAACCAAGACTGTGGCCCTGTTGTGCTAGGTGCTGTACAAATGCATAGTGAGAGAAAGTCCTTGTCCCAAAGAGGAGAAGCAAAGGGACAGAGAAGTGATGTGTTACCTGAGGTCACAGAGCATATTAGTGGCAGAATTGAAATTAGAACCCAGTGGTGGAATCCTTGGCTCATTGAAGTCATTGGCAAAACTCTCATTGATTTCAGTGGAGCCAGGATTTTTCCTCAGGTCTCCTTGCTTCTCATCTAGTAACCGAGGCACTAGATCACACTGCATCCCAAAGGATAAATAAGATTTGGCAAACGTCAAATGCCCTCGTGACCATTACTGAAATCATAATTGCCTATTTTTCCAGGAAAAAAAGCTTTGTACGGAGCAAAAGAGAAAAATGTTAGTGATACATTTACAAAGCTGTGTGCTTAACTGGTGCCAACATAGCTTGTGCTTGCAACTGTTGCACTTACGAGTCAGACCTTCAGACTATATGCATAATTTCCTGGGGCTTCCAGAAGGAAGGCGCCGATGTTGGGGGCTGCAGCATAGATGGCAAGTTTTTAAACGTAACCTCTAATGTGCAACAATAACTCACTATCTGTGTGAGTCACACCAGGATGTAGGTTATTTGGCTGGCCTGCACATACAGATAAGCCAAAAGTAACATTATAAAAATAAGAACTGCTGATAAGACTGACAGAGCAGATTGTGCAGAACAGCTGGTCATTCAAAACCTTGACAAACCCAGATGCATCTCAAACCCACTTCCATTAAACTAGATTCTGGTGGTGGAAACATCCTCCACAATCCCTCTGAATGTTCTGATTACTCACGGAAGGCAATAGGACCAGATGCTACATCCATTAAAGTCAATGACAACACTCCCACTGACCTCAGTCAAGCAGGAGCAAATCTTAGAAGAACGTTTCAGTAGAGTGTTGCAGAAGGAGGCAGTGTAACCTAATGGCTAGAGCAAGTATCATTATAAATATCCAAGAAGTGTATAAACCAAAGCTAGAGAGGACTTATTTAAGCATACAAGGCAACATTTTTCAAAAGTGCCTATATGGCTTAGCAGCCTAAGTCACCTTGACTGTCAATGGGACTTAGGATCCTAAATCACTTGGGCTCTTTTGAAAATTTGACTCATCCTGCCATTTTGTGAATTAAATGTATTTGTTAACACATTTACATTTAATATGTTTATGTTACTACTTTAAAACTATGGCAAATAAAAGCTTCTGCCTGTTCTTATTATCAGCCTGTTGTTAAGGGCCAGAATTTATTGTGTGCCTTCTGAACCAATGAACACAGGTTAGAAATATTTGTGGCTTGTTTGAACATAACACTGTTACCTTAAACTACCATGAACCTGATTAGACTATCAGAATGAACCTGAGACAACATGTGCTATGTTTATAGGTATAGATTACAGCGTGAAAACAGTGACAGTGGATAACAGCCAGGTAGCCCTGCAACTCTGGGACACTGCTGGGCAGGAACGGTGAGAAAATGTCTTAACTTTCTACTCTCCTACTCTGTGCATTTAGAAAATAGCAGCCTTGGGCTCAATCCTGCTCCCCAGAAGTGGGGAGAAATGGGCGAGTTCTCATTTAGTTCAATGAAAGTGAGAGCAGGCCTTTGATCCTTTCCCAGCAGGATCAATATCGGCTAACAGGGTGGGGTGTTTCAGGCAAACACTGCCAGCCTGTTGCAGAGCCTCTTAAAGAAATAGTCCCATAAGCTACTATTAAGGAGCGGGGCAGGTTGAAAATGTTCTGTCAGAAAGGTTTTTTCAACAGAAAATTACTTTTTAACAAAAAATGGAGATATTCACATACAAAATACCTTTTTCCATTTAACTGTTTCATGTTTTCATTGAAAGACCAAAAAAACAGAAACCATTAATTTTGGTTGGAAAAAAACAATTGCAATTTTCAGGTGCTGAAAATTGAAAAGTTTGGTTTTTTTTCAGTTGAAGCCTGAATAATTTTTCACATACAGGAGTGAGGAATTCCTGTGAGGTGAGGTTAGGAGGGCGTGAGGCATGGGTCAGAGTGTACGTGCTACCATCGGTAGTGTACAAGAACAGGAAGACAAGGGAAAGGGTCGGCAGCAGGATTTTTCCAAACGCTTACTGCACGTTTTTGTTTATTTTACCTTTTAGTCATTGACAGTGTGAGTTCCATACATGGGATTGTCACTGAATGAGAAAAAGAAGGAACTATTTAGGGGTAGAGAAAAAGGAGACTGATAAATCCAGAAAGCACTGAACTTGCTCCCTCACCATATTTCACAGTACAGCTCAATTTTACCTTCAGATCTACACTGTACTCTATTGCAAATTTTGCACTCATCTAGTAAGTGGGATTGTCAGTGATAACAATGGAGGTTTCATGTGTAATATAAGTAGGAAGAAAATCCACTCTGCTTGTCGGAGAGCAGAAATGTGTCCCCTGACTGTAAATTCATATGTTAGCTAAGTAAATGAAGCTTTAGTCCTCCAGCTCTTACTCATGTGAATAAACCTTAGTATGGCAACATGGTGAGTTCTTTTTCCATCTCTGCCATTGACTTGCCACTTAAACCTTTCTCTGCCTCCGGTTACTGCGCATTTGTAAATGAGTGTAATAAGCTTAACCACCTTTGTAAATTACTGCAAGATCTATCGATGAAAAGAGCTATAGATGTATTGGTCTTACTGCTCATGTGTATAATCCCGTTGACTTCAATAGGGCTACTTGAGTGAGTAGGGATTACACATGTGAGTAAGGGTTGCAGAACTGGGGCCTGATATAAGAGGATATTTGGCTCCACATGCCCATATATCTGTGGCTCAAACTGAGCTTATAAGAATACAAATATTCTATCTAGATCCCTGTGTATATATCTTCAATGCTGCAGGACTCAAGGGTTGGCGTCCTGACCACTATACTTTAATCATATTGTCACATTGCTACTGCTCTAAGGCAAAGGGCTATAAACAAATTCTTGTTTGCAGGTACCGCAGTATTTCCAAGCAGTTTTTCAGAAAAGCTGATGGTGTCATTGTGATGTATGATATAACAGCAAAAGACACATTCACAGCTGTCAAACAATGGTTGGTGAGCATTGAGGTAAGAGGACATAGCTTTCAATCTAAACTACTCTGGCCACATGCTCTAACTTCTTGAGGTGTTCCCTCCAGGTGGGGGTTATGGGCAGGTCAAAAAGGAGGAAGTAAGGTCCTACCACTTCTTGTGCTGTAGCAATTACTCTGTTATATATAGGACTTCAGTTCACAGAGTTGCCAAGCCAGCTCTTTGCAGAAGCCCTTCTTTCATTTTATAGGGAAAAAATAGTCATTCTAAAATCTCAAGGAGTAAATCTCTTCAGTGGCCACCATTGATTGGATGTATGTCCATCTTTCCTGGTACCTGGCTTAATCTGAGGAAAAGAATTCCCAGCATGCACTCCTCTGCTTCCCATACCAGGACACATTTTATTAATGGTCATTCAACTGAGGGCTCCTTGGTTGTCATTGGAGTTGAAAGAGGCATCAGTGCAGTGATGTAATTCATAAGAGACAGTTTTGCAACTGCTACATCTTTAAGTTAGGAGATTTTAAATAGGTTGCTCATGTAAATCAATGGTATCCATAGTAAGTGCTGTAAAACTGGTTTATTTTATAGGATTCAGCTTCCTGGAAAAAATTCTGTGGAATATCTTGTTCTTCTCTCCCTGCCCACACCCAGTCATAGTCCCTACCCCAGAGAGCTTTTTGTGACTTAAAAATGCTATTGTCTATTCAAATCTTATGGCAATAAGCACAGTATGCTAACATATGAAACACTGTTATCTGTACTGGCTACTAGGTGGCCTCTGTACTTTGGAGTTAGGCCCCAGGGCCAGATTAACTCTCCTGTGGGCCCGGGGCTATTCGATTTTGTGGAGCCCCTGTATACAAGTCTTTTTCTTGATTTCAAACAAAATGATCACAATTATGGCATCAAGGCTATTAATGCTATACTAAACTTGCCTTTTAATTAACATAAAGCCACTCTGTGGTTACATTTCAGTCTTAAAACACGTAGAATATAGTTAAGTTAATTCAAAATAGCCTACTTCTTACCTTAGAACAGCTGTTATATTAGTTTCTTTCTGGGAGGGATTTTGGGTGCAGGAGGGGGCTCCAGGCTGGGGCAGAGTGTTGGGGTGCAGGAGAGGGTGAGGGGTGTGGGCTCTGGGAGGGAGTTTGGGGTGCAGGAGGGGATTCTGACCTGGGGCATGGGTGGAGCATAGGGTACGAGGTGCAGCCTCTGGCTGCGATGCGCTTACCACAGGCGGCTCCAGGCTAGTGGTGCAGCAGGGCTCAGGCAGGCTGCCTGCCTGCGATAGCCGCACACCGCTCCCAGAAGTGGCTGGCTGCTGGCACGTCTCTGCATGCTCCTGGAGGGAGGGGGACAGTGTGTCTCCGTGCGCCGCCCATGCCCGCAAGCACCGCCCCCGCAGCTACCATTGCCTGGTTCCTGGCCAATGGGAGCTGCGGGGATGGTGCTGGGGGCGGGGGCAGAACGTGGAGCCTCCTCACCCCCCACCAGGGGCTGCAGAGATGTGCCAGCAGCCGGCCACTTCGGGGAGAGGCGTGTGGCCACAGCAGGCAGGCAGCCTGCCTGAGCCCTGCTGCACCGCTGGACTTTTAGCGGCCTAGAGATCGCAATCGACTGGCAGAGGCTCCAGGATCGACCAGTCAATCGTGATCAATGGGTTGGTGACCACTGAATTGTATATAATTATGGATTTATTTTTGCAGGGCCCCCCTTAGCCTGAGGCCTTGGGCTGCAGCCCCTAAAGCCCTGCATTAATCCAGTTAATTGTTAGGCCCCAATTGTTCAAATACTTACCACTGTCAGTAGCCCTGACAACTGTGAGTAGCCCCATTGAAGTAAACCCAGTATTAAGTATTTGGAAGATCAGGCCCTTATTTAACATATTTTCTGAACAATTCAACATTTATAACAATTCAGCACATTAAAAAATAGCTTTAGAAGAGAATTTTAGTTTTGATAAGGAAACATGGTCTTCTTTTCAATTCCAATATTTTACATATTTGATTCATCTTGACTGACTAATTTTGGGGGATGTTAACTAGCGCTGAGTTCAAGACATACAGCCAAATTCATTGCCTTTAACTCAGGCAATGTGCATACTTAATCCCTGGTGTACTTTTGGTAATATACTCATTCAGATAGTGTTTTACTTGGTAATGTATCTTACCACTTTTCAGAATTACATTTGATCAAATATATTATCTCCATTTACATTATGTACTTTGATTGGTATGATTGCATCCAAATGCAGTTGTGTTCATGCCTATCTAATTGGAAAAGTAGGGTCAGATACCTGTGGTTTTACGTAGCACAGAATTTCTTTTTTTTTCCTTTTCTGTTTTTTTAAATGTGTTTAAGTCTGAATGATTTCTGAGCTGTTCTGTTATTCAAGGGATGTGAAGGATGGTAATGCTTTTTTAGCACAGAATGTCTCCTTTATTCCTTTTGTCCAGTTCTGATGCCTGATATAGTTCTTCATAAAATAACATTTTACTTGCCTGATTTGTCTTCAGTATTTTCATTTTCATGTTGGCACCGGGTGGGTCTCAGCTCTGCTTCATCGGTAATCATTTTTTAAAATATTTTAATGATGTTGACATATTGTGTGCAGTATGATGTAGTGTTCTTTGCTCTGCAGGAGGCAACTGGAGAGAATATACCTGTGCTTTTGCTGGGTAATAAAACCGACAATGAAAAAGAACGAGAAGTCCCTTATGGACTAGGAGAACATCTAGCCAAGGTACAGTATGGAGAAGGGAATCCATAATAAAACTAAAAGATGAACGTGTTTAGTGGGTGTTAGATTATATCTAGAAACTCAGAAATATAAGTTATTATTTTTAAGAGGGCAATTGCTTTTAGAAGGGGAAAAAGAAACCTTAATACTTATTAGTAGATCCTGGTGAACTATTTCTAGTGAGCAATTATTTGATTAATTTTGTCCCTTAATGAACTACCTGCAAAATGAAAAATGTCCTGCATTTTTTATTATTTGTAATTGTTTGTCAAATTATTTATCAGAACAACTTACAGCCTGTGGTTTTCCTGTGAATTGTAACTACTGATAATTATTAATGTGTGGTTAGTCACCTAAATCACATGGTGGAGTTTCTGATCCTTGACTGGATGATGAACTTTTAAAAGGAGAATAATGAATGATGACTAGTGAATGATGGGATATCTCCTCAGGGATTCTCTTTCCCTCCCATCATAGTGTAGACAATTTCTTAATAGATTGTCTTGTGGACACCGTCCTCCATTTACAATCCCATAACATCCCTGTGACACTTAGACAGCAGTTACTTCCCTGGAAAGTCATGATAGAAAATTATGTATTTTTAGCTTCTTTTACTGTGATTTAGTAGCTGGAAACAACAAGAAGAAGCAGCACTCTGTGGAGTACCCACAAGTGCTCTTCAAACCACCCATGATCCATGTGCCATAGTTTGAGAACCAGTGGATTTAGGATGACCAGATGTCCCAATATTATAGGGACAGTCCCGATATTCAGGGCTTTTTCTTATGGAGGCACCTATTGCCCGCATCCCCCGTCCTGATTTTTCAGACTTCCTATCTGGTCACCCTAAATGGACTAGCAAATAACAAGAGCACTTGCTTACACACAGATATCATTATTCAAATATTCTTGAATTCCATTTTTGCATTCAGATGTGTAGTGAATATGAATTCATATGAATAACAACACCTCCAAAAAATTATCTACATGGAAATCAGTTGTCCAAATCTTCATGAGAAAATGAACTAAAAGGGGCAGAAATATGACTGAATCAAATCAGATATCTGATTCCACGAATATGTCTGTAAATACATTTTCCCATTATTCATTACTTATTCGTAATGGATTTACTAGTTTGTCCAAAATGCAATGAAGTCAATGGAATTATTCTGTGTCTGCACCAATATAACAGAGCAATATTTGGCCCTGTGAATATAATTTAAAGAGTTAGGGCTATATGCTACTTTTGACCTATACACAGACTGATAATAATACATTGCCATATATAGGTCTTGTGTTGTTATATGGCTTTTATTTTGTGTTTATATGATGAAGAAGGGTGCTTTCATTTAGGGCCTGATCTTACTCCCATTGTAGTGAGTTACAAAATTCCCATTGACTTCAATTCCCATATTATCAGCCCCTTACTCAGTACCTAAAAGTTTCTGTATTTAGCAAATCTGTTTGATTTTTGTGTAAGAATCCAAAATGCAGGTATAATTTCAGGCCCTGCAGGTTACTTTCTAGGAAAAACTCCAAGGTATTATTACTGTAGCCTTATGCAAAAAGCAAGTGACACATGAAAGGTAAATGGAGGGAGTGGGTGGCTATTTGTCATTTAGCTCTTTTTAAAAATGGGCAACTAGTAAAGCGAAGATGAATCACGCTGAGATGCAGAACTTGCAGCCCACCAGGTCATTAGCTGTAACATGGCATGTAAGGAAATAAAATGTTTTACAAGAGTAACATAGAACAATGTCAAATGAAAAATGGTAACATTCAAATGAATGAATACTCATTAGAATACATTGCTTCATGGAGCAAAAGTAAGGAGTGATCAGTAACAATTTGCCATCTGAAAAGCTGCAGAGATTTAATTAAATTATAGCAATTTGCTTGTTGAGCTTATAATAATTTATTTTAATGGATATTAATTACTGTTAAATGGCAATGTAATTCCTAGGAAACCACATATGACATCTCCATTAACAAATCCACTTGAGTTGCTTACTTACATGAATTACTTGTAGGGCACTCAGACTGCATTGGGTCAGATCCTCATCTGGTATAAATCTGCACAGCTTCATTATCATCAAAGGAGCTAAGCCTATTTATACCAACAGAGGATCTGGCTCATTGTCAGTAGGTTTTCAGGAACGTTGATGGATCACATTTAAAGTACTGTAGGTCACATAGTGCAGCTCTCATTGCTTCATGAAACTTTGGTAATTAGCAGCCTGGAGCCTTACTAGCTAGCTAATGTGGTGTAGAAATCAGCCAGAAGTCTTCCTGGGGATTCCTGCTGTAGGGCAGCCTTCCTGCAACCCCTCTAGCATGCCTAAGGATGCCTAACATTGCAATGTTGGCACACCAAAGAAAGTCCTATCAAATCCTCATCACATGAAAGGATTGTAGGATGCAGTGCGATACCTCAGGGAATGGATAAAGTGAGCTAGGCACTTCCAACGAGGATAGGGAAGGCCCTGGTGGGAATTACTGGGGGGGGGGGGGGGGCAAGACCTTGAGATAGCTGCTCCATAATCAGCAACATGAAAGAACAAGCCAGAGATAAGTCTCACTCACTCGTGGATGGGGTTTTTCCAGACTGCATAGTTCCCTGCCTACATTGTGATATGCCCAGCAAGCCAGACTGCCTAAAAAGGCCACTCTCTGCACTTTGCTTTCTCTTCAGAGGCTATGAAGAGTTGTAACTGTCGCCAGTTACAAGTCACCACACAGCTCCCTCTAGGCAAGCACTTTTATTCGTAAAGTGAAAATATTAAGAACATAAGAACAGTCATACTGTGTCAGACCAGTGATGCTTCTAGTCCAGTATCCCGTCTCTGACAGAAGCAGAGTTAGAGGTTTTGGGTCACCCCAAGCATGGGGATACATCCAGTGGTGAGCTGGAGCTGGTTTGCACCGGTTCACTAGAACCGGTTGTTAAATTTAGAAGCCCTCTTAGAACCGGTTGTTCCGCGAGGGACTCCATGGGGAAAATTTGGTGGATGCAGAGCACCCACAGGCAGCTCCCCGCCCCGCGCCTGGTCCCAGCTCACCTCCGCTCCGCCTCCGCCTCCTCCCCTGAATGCGCCACCCCGCTCTGCTTCTCTGCCCCCCCCCCCCCCCCGCCCCAGGCTTCCTGTGAATCAGCTGTTCATGCAGGAAGCTGGGGCGGGCTGAGAAGCAAGCGGCGGCTTCCCGCTCAGGCCCAGGGAGGCAGAGCGGAGGTGAGCTCGGGTGGGGGGGGGGGGGCGGGCGCGAGGAGGGACGCTCGTGCCACAGCAGGTAACCCGGGGGGGGGGGGGAGAGGCATGCAGGGGAACCGCTCCCCGCCCCAGCTCACCTCCACCTCCCTGGGCCTGAGCGGGAAGCCACGGCCTGCTTCTCAGCCCTCCCCGGCTTTCTGCCGAACAGCTGATTCGCGGGAAGCGGGGGGGAGGGCGCGGAGAAGCAGAGTGGTGCGGCACGTTCAGGGGAGGAGGCGGAGTGGAGGTGAGGTGAGCTGGGGCCGGGCAAGGGGCGGAGAGCTGCCGGTGGGTGCTCTGCACCCACCAATTTTCCCCCTGGGTGCTCCAGCCCCGGAACACCCAGAGAGTCAGCGCCTAAGGCGCCACTTTTGATGTGATCAGTGGGGGAGCGGCCGCTCCCCCTGCTCCCCCCCAGCTACACTCTCCCACCCCTAGGAGCCAGAGGGACCTGCGGGATGCTTCCTGGGAGCTGCCCTAGGTAAGCACCCCTGGGACTCCCCACCTCGCTCCCCGGCAGGTGCCTCTGGCTCTTAGGGGTGGGGTGGGCACCCACTATGGTGGCCCACAAGACCCTCCTGCCCTGTTCTGGGGGTAGTCAGGGGACAGGGGAGGGGGGTAGATGGGGCAGGGTTCCTGGGGGGCAGGCGTCAAGGAACGCGGGGGGGTTGGATGGGGCAGGAGTCCCGGGGGGCAGGGGTGGGCAACGACCCCCTCATGGGGTGAGGAGGGAACCCATTGTTAAGATTTTGGCAGCTCATCACTGGATACATCCCTGACCATCTTGGCTAATAGCCATGGATAGACCTAACCTCCATTAACTTTTCTAAAGCTTTTTTGAACCCAGTTATACTTTTGGCCATCACAACATCCAGTGGCAATGAGTGCCACAGGTTGACTGTCTGTTGTGTGGAAAAAGTAATTCCTTTTGTTTGCTTTAAAGTTGCTGCCTATTAATTTCATGAGGTGGCCCTGGGTTTTAGTATTGTGGGAAAGGGTAAATAACACTTCTCTATTAACTGTTTTCCACACCATTCATGATTTTATTGACCTCTATTATATCCACCCTTGATCATTCCTTTTTAAGATGAATAGCCCTAATGTTTTTCGTCTCTCCTCATATGGAAGCAATAACATTAATCATGTCTGTTGCCCTTCTCTGAACCTTTTCTAGTCAGGCTTCCAGCTCCCAGCCATCACCTATCTTGATGACAAAAAACATATTAAAAATAATAGAAGAACCTACCTGAACATTAATGAGCTTACCAGAGATCACCCAACTCCAACAAGGCTCTGGCAGGAGTCAGTCCTTCAAACCCCAGTGAACGTTTTTTCTGTGGTTACAAGTTCATAACAGCCTTGGCTCAAAACAAGCTCACCTATGAATCAGTTAGTCTTTCCTTTATACAGCTTAGGCCTTTGATCTTCAGCCTCCGGGAACAGGTAATCAGCAGGCAAAGATCTTTTCCTCAGGATGTTGCTTCAAAAGGCAGGGATTGTTTTTGTTTTGTTTTGTTTTTTTGTTGTTGTTTTTTTTGGCATAACCGGAGGCAAAGAGGGTGGGGATTTGCATTAACCTTCCCGTAGATATTTCCCAGGAAATCCATTTCACACGTATTGTCTCATAAATCCATTCTTGTCTGACACATTGTTCAATATAGTCCTTTGACCACCCCAGCCCACAAGAATACATAAACCTTTCCTTTAATACAATGGACCCCAAAGATATGTGAACTCAATTCAATAGGGTCTCCTGAGCACATTGCAGGAAATTGCCATATCTGTCACTGCTACTATCAGCAAAATAGAGAAAACACAAGTCCATTTGCCTTTTCTAGTAGATTTACAAAGAAATCTCCATTCAGTGAGTTTCACTGTAGCATGATCTCCTAATCAGTAAACAGTTCAGACAAACAAAGCTTTGCTTGCCTTCATTAGTTCAGGAGGCTATTCCACAACTAGACTTACAGGACAGTAACCACCAAGATCACTACTCTTCTGTCCTTGTTTGTTGATTGTTTTTTCCCCATTCTTTAGGTGCCTCCTTCTTTGTCCATGATTTTTCAAAAATAATTGTCAGTGGCATGATGCATTCATTAGCCAATTCCCTTGATAGTGTAGGATGCGTCTCAGATGATTAATTAGACATAACTTACCTTCTGCTACGGAGGGTTTCCACTGTACATGCTGTCAGTGAATTTTCCCTTCAAAGTTCAAAGGCATGGCTCCTTCTGCTGCAAGACTGACTGCATCATCAGAAGAAGGATCTGTTTGTCAAAGTGATGAAGATGAATGATTAGCATCAGTTAGGTGTAACTCAGAAGCAGGAAGCCTGCTAAACAACCAGTGGGGCCCCTAGACGATTGAGATAAAACAGGAGCACTTAAAGACGATAAAGTCATTGCGGAGAAACTAAATTAATTCTTTGCTTCAGTCTTCACGGCTGCGGATGTTAGGGAGATTCCCAAACCTGAGCCGTCCTTTGTAGGTGACAAATCTGAGGAACTGTCACAGATTAAAGTGTCATTAGAGGAGGTTTTGTAATTAATTGATAAACTTAACAGTAACAAGTCACGGGGACCAGATGGCATTCACCCAAGAATTCTGAAAGAACTCAAATGTGAAATTGTGGAACTATGTAACCTGTCCTTTAAATCAGCTTCTGTACCCAATGACTGGAAGATAGCTAATGTAACGCCAATATTTAAAAAGGGCTCCAGAGGTGATCCCAGCAATTACAGACCGGTAAGTCTAACGTCAGTACCAGGCAAATTAGTTGAAACAATAGTAAAGAATAAAATTATCAGACACGTAGAAGAACATAAATTGTTGGGCAAAAGTCAACATGGTTTCTGTAACGGGAGATCATGTCTTACTAATCTATTAGAGTTCTTTGAGGGGGTCAACAAACATGTGGACAACGGGGATCCAGTAGACATAGTGTACTTAGATTTCCAGAAAGCCTTTGACAAGGTCCCTCACCAAAGGCTCTTATGTAAATTAAGTTGTCATGGGATAAGAAGGAAGATCCTTTCATGGATTGAGAACTGGTTAAAAGACAGGGTATAAAGGGTAGGAATAAATGGTAAATTTTCAGAATGGAGAGGGGTAACTAGTGGTGTTCCCCAAGGGCCAGTCCTAGGACCAATCCTATTCAACTTATTCATAAAGGATCTGGAGAAAGGGGTAAACAGTAAGGTGGCAAAGTTTGCAGATGATACTAAACTGCTCAAGATAGTTAAGATCAAAGCAGACTGTGAAGAACTTCAAAAAGATCTCACAAAACTAAGTGATTGGGCAACAAAATGGAAATGAAATGTAATGTGGATAAATGTAAAGTAATGCACATTGGAAAAAATAACCCCAACTAGACATACAATATGATGGGGGCTAATTTAGCTACAACTAATCACGAAAGAGATCTTGGAGTCATCATGGATAATTCTCTGAAGATGTTCATGCAGTGTACAGTGGCAGTCAAAAAAGCAAACAGGATGTTAGGAATCATTTAAAAAAGGATAGAGAATAAGACGGAGAATATCTTATTGCCCTTATATAAATTCATGGTATGCCCACTTCCTGAATACTGCATACAGATGTGCTCTCCTCATCTCAAAAAAGATATACTGGCATTAGAAAAGGTTCAGAAAAGGGCAACTAAAATGATTAGGGGTTTGGAACAGGTCCCATATGGGGAGTGATTAAAGAGGCTAGAACTTTTCAGCCTGGAATAGAGGAGACTAAAGGGGGATATGATAGAGGTATATAAAATCATGAGTGGTGTGGAGAAAATGAATAAGGAAAAGTTATTTGCTTGTTCCCATAATATAAGAACTAGGGGCCACCAAATGAAGTTAATGGGCAGCAGGTTTAAAACAGATAAAAGGAAGTTCTTCTTCACTCAGGGCACAGTCAACCTGTGGAGCTCCTTGCCTGAGGAGGTTGTGAAGGCTAGGACTATAACAGGGTTTAAAAGAGAACTAGATAAATTCATGGAGGTTAAATCCAATAATGGCTATTAGCCAGGATGGGTAAGGAATGGTGTCCCTAGCCTCTGTTTGTCAGAGGGTGGAGATGGATGGCAGGAGAGAGATCACTTATGTTATGTCATTATCTCACATTCAGGATTTACTCTGCCACATGACATTTGCTGAGAAATCAGTTCTGATTCATGCCAGTATCCCATGGGTGATTTCTCCTCAGACAAGATGCTTATGTGCTATAGGAGAGCAAGGGAGGGCCAGTGCCACTCACAGTCAGGCTCATGTGCATCCACATGCTGGCTAGATTTCCTTTTACAGGTCTAACTGCATTCTTATATAGAAGAACAAAGGGTGTTGCCCTGAGCTTATATTTGATGTCAAATTTGTATTTGTGTGACTATTAAGCTGGAAATTTCACCAATAAGAGACATACTTTTCAGCTATCAATAAAATACAAATTTAAACCAATATTACTAATCAACCTTCCTTTCTTATCAGCCCTCGCTAGGCGCAGTATAATAAATTAAAATCATGACATTCATCAAAATGTAGAAAATTAAACACTGAAAAAACACACCGCTAAGGGCGCAAAGAAAACCACTGTGTAAACTGCAAAGGACTCCATGGACTGACAAGAAATGGATGTTGGTTGTGTTGTTGTTCTGGTGACATCTTTATTTATTGTCTAAGGATTACCCCAGAACGTAGGTTCCCAATTTTTCCCATAATCGGAGAGACTCAAATGACCAATCTGTATTCCTTTTTTCCTTGTATATCCCAATGTTTCCACAGTGCCTTGTAAAGCTAGACTGGCACATTATGCAAAATGGACTGAAATGGTCTTTCTGTCTGATCTAGGATTACAATTTAATTTTCTACGAATGCAGTGCCTGTTCCGGTCATAATACCCGTGAGTCGGTGCTTCGCCTAGCTAGGTAAGGAAAACATCTTTTGCTTTTTTAAAATATGGACTATTGTATGGGAAAAAATCAAACTAGGTGAAATGAAGTCTGCAAAGGACACAATAAGAAGAAAATTCAGTGCAAGAAGATTTGTAAGTGAACTTAATGGATCCCTATCACAGATGACTGAATGGATTCTATTTGCTAAACTAATTGTCTCTGATAGGAACCAACCTTCTGCTGTCTGAATGCTATCTTGTGCCTTTTCAGTTATAGTCAATAGTGCTGATCCTGCAAGAAGCTCCAAGTGAACAGACCTCTGGAGCTCCACTGAAGTCAGTGAGGCTCTGCATAAGGAAGAGGGTCCGTCTATGCAGAGTCAGTTGCAAAATAAGGGCTTCCGAGAAGAGGAACGTGTGTGGCGGCACAACACACAGTGATGGCTCCCAAAGGCAGACAGTGGGAATGCTGAGGAAATGCACACGGCCATAGACATCGCTATGCTCTTTAACGGGGTGCAGGGTGTGCTTCTCCCCCCCCATGCCAGTTCAGTTCTACTACCTGATTGAAAGACTGAGGAGGATATTTTCAAAAGTACCTCAGGGACTCAGGAGCACAAATCCCACTGAAATTAAAGGGGACTTGTGCTCCTAAATCCTCTGGGCATTTTTGTAAAGCTTCCCCAATACACTTTGAACAGGAGGGAAACTAATAATGAATGGCAGATATTGGAGACTGTACTTCCTGGCAGGAACCTTCAGGCAAATCATCATTCCTGCTGAAGTCTGTGAAACTTTGGGGATTTGTTGAACTTTTTGACCAGTGGCTGCAAACAATGAATAATACAAACCCTCCAAATAACAGCAATGGACTCGCTGCTTTGATTCACAAAAATATTCACAAGTTGCAAACGATCAGCGCTAACTGCAGCTTTCCAAGTAAACAAACAAAATAGATTTTGCAATACAGCAGCCTTGATTTTTGTTTTATGCGGTGTGCTCACTTCCTCATTAACTCACAAAACTCTGTTGCTTTCAATTCACCTCCCAGTCATCAGTGCAAATTAGCCATGTCCGACTGTGATGCTGTGGGGTTTTTTTCTTGTAGGTATTATTGCCTTTTCCTGAGCATACTTTCTTTTTGTATCTTTCCTAGGATTTTAAAGGAACAAGAAGATAAAGTGAAAGAAAAGACTGTTCAGCTCCTGCAAGACACAAAGAAAAAGTCTTGTTGTACCAGACTGTAGAAGACTAGGGTACATTTAGACAACAATCACACATCTTCTATCACACTACAGTGCATCATCACATCTGCCTTACCTTCAAACTATGTCTTATCCTACGTTGTGAATGTAGCAACAGAAAACCTTTAAGAACCTACTGCACACTCACTTCTCACTCTTTGCAAAGATGAAGGCCTTAGGATTACTTAGATTGTAAAGGCTTCAAGGCAGGGGCCATCTTTTTGTTATGTGTTTCTATATCACTTAGTACCGTGGGGCCACGATCCTAGACGCTACCGCAATACCATGAGCCATGATCCTAGATGCTACTGCAATACCAATAAGAAATAAGAATAAGGAATCTACTTAGAATAGGAAGCTAATTCTCAGAGGGCCTGATCATAGACACTCTTACTTGAATAGCCCTTACCTTTTGAGTAGTCCAGTTGGCTTCAGTGGGATCGCTCATATAAGGTTAGCGTTTGCAGGACTGGAACCCTAATCTTGTAGCCTCAAATCTTGGTTCCATGTTGATCTTCTCTAGTTGTATCTGGTTTGGGGTTTTTTTAAATTATTATTATTTAAATTTTAAGCACAAACAACTAAATGTAAAACTCTGTGTTAAGGTTTTGAGTGTCAATATACAAGAGTGAAGGAAAGAAATACTCAGGATTCTCAGCGTAACATTAACTCATCCACACTACACATCTCTAGTATGTTTATTACTCGTGATGCTGTTTGCACATGGAGCCTCATTGTGGGCCCATAACTCATGCTGGGGTGCCTTTACATGACTCAGTGATTCCTGTGGGACTATTCATACAAATAGGTTTTCACCAATGCCAGTGTGGGT
The DNA here is from genome assembly GCF_965152275.1 of Natator depressus. Taxonomy (NCBI): domain Eukaryota; kingdom Metazoa; phylum Chordata; order Testudines; family Cheloniidae; genus Natator; species Natator depressus. The sequence continues at coordinate 216,655,306 of NC_134234.1, read as the reverse complement.
TTTGCAAATGGCCTATACAGCAAGCCAGACTCTTAGATGTCACTGGCAGATGGCTGTTGTATCAGACTTATGGCTGACACAACTCCTCCCTCTCACAAGGCTCCATCACAGAAGGTTTAGCATAAGATAGTCCAGGGCCGAAATTTTTGAAGCTGTCTGCCTAAAGGTAAACCAATGTGTTTGGAGAAATTTTCAAAAAGCATCCAAGGGACTTAGGAGCACAGACCTCACTGAAATTCAGGGGGATTTATGCTCCTAAATTCCTTAGGTGCTTTTACAAAAATCCTCACTATGCACCTAAATAAATGCCCTGATTTTCAGCAGTGCTGAGCAGCCAGCAGCTCCCTTTGACTTTAATCAGAGCTGCTGGGGTCACAACACTTGAAAAATCACTCCCTTTCTGTAGGTGCAGGCCCACCGACAGCAATTCCGGGCCCCAGGGCAGAACAGTCAATGGGCCCCCGCCGCACGCACAAGCCTGACATTTGGGAGGTGCTGCGCCTGCACTGGCTGGTGCCCAGCGAGCTGCCAGCTGCACTGCTGGGCGCGCTCTTCCGGCATGGCCAGGGCTTCCACATGACCGCCCGGTAGGGCTGCCAACTGTCTAATCACGCAAACCCAAAGACCCTTGCCCTGCCCCTTCTCGGAGACCACGCCCCATCCCGCCCCTTCTCTGAGGCCCCGCTCCCTGCTCACTCCATTCCCCCTCCCTCTGTCGCACACTCTCCCCCACCCTCACTCACTTTCACCAGGCTGGGGCAGGGGGTTGTTGTGCGGGAGGGGGTGTGGGATGCAGGCTCTGAGAGGGAGTTTGGATGTGGGAGGGAGTGAGGGGTTGGGCTCTGGGAGGGAGTGTGGGTGTGGGGTGTGGGCTCTAGGCTCGGGCAAGGGGTTCAGGTGTGGGAGGTGGTGCAGGGTGCAGTCTCTGGGAGGTAGTTTGGGTGCAGGGTGCGGGCTCTAGGTTGGGGCAGGAGCTTTGGGTGCAGGAGTGGGTGCGGGGTGCAGGCTCTGGGAGGGAGTTTAGGTGCAAGCTCTAGGCTGGAGCAAGGGGCTGGGGTGCAGGAGTGGGGCAGGGATCAGCGCTTACCTCAGGCGGCTCCTGAAAGCAATCAGCACACCCCTCTGGCAACAGCTCCTTGGCGGGGAGCCCAGAGGGTCTCCACGCGCCGCTTCCCACAGGCACCATCCCCGCAGCTCCCATTGGCTGCAGTTCCCAGCCAGTGGAAGCTGCAGAGTCGGCGCTCAGGGCGGGAGCAGCAGCGCACAGAGACCCGCTCTCCAGGGGCCACAGGGACATGCCGGCTGCTTCTGGGAGTGGCGCAGAATGAGGGCGGGTGGGAAGCCTGCCTTAGCCCTGCTGCGCTGCCAGCAGCGGTAGCAGCCGCTGGGGGACCCCCAGGCCCTTTAAAATTGCCTGGGCCCCTGGGTAATTACCCCCTTTACGCCTCCACCCCTCCATCGGCGGGCCTGTGCAAGTGCCTAACTTTAGGGACCCATCTTAAAATCTTGGCCTAGAACAACACACTGAATTCATTTTTCCGTTTGGACACCTGGCGGAATATGAATGAAATGAGCAACTTCGGAGCTGGGCTTCCAGCAAGAATCTGAATCATTTCTGATGGTATTCTTCTGCATTGCACACAGAGTGGTACTTCTATGCTTTCAAGAATTGATGTAAATGTGGATAAGCTTGCACAGAAGAAACAGAACCTGTCTCGGTTTATTTTATCCATAGAACAGAACAAAACTGAAGATTGTTTGCTATAAAAAAGGAAGATGATTTAAACATTATATTTTCAATCCATTTTCTAACTTTCAGACGTTTTTTCTTAAAAAAAAACTTGAATAATAAATATATTTGAAACCAATTTAATTAAAAATAAGAGACTGTGCTTTTATAAAAGACCAAAAGGCTAAACACTAGTTGTATATGTAGCTATTTTATTTTATTTTTTGAATAAAACCTTTAAAGTAATTCAATATGCTGTTGGAACGCCTGTCTCTCAAAAATATTCATCTAGACGCCAGTCACTGGAGAACAGGAGTTTGCAAACTTTTCCTTAGAGCAACCCCTCTCTCCATACGGCAAACCCACTTTGATACTCTCCCAAATAGTTTAGGCCTAGCCAGAACGTCTCCTTCCATCAAGATGGGATCTAATTCCTATTTAGCACTGTGGGATGGGCAATATGGTCCATGCAAGCCTTTCCCACTCTGGTGGGTCATGACACCCAGGTTGCGAATCCCCACTGCGGTGTTTAACAACTGAAATACAATGAAGAAGAGCAGCACAACATTCCAAATGAGGGCAGGTTATTTCCTTGGCTTCCCAGGGTTATGTCTTTATACATAGAACCATTTTCTGGAGGTCAGCTATTGTGGGGAAGGGACACATTACCGTTGCACTGGGTTCTGAAGGTTGTTCCCACTGGGGATTTGCCCTAATGACAGCCATCCGTGCCCAGCCCTGGAAAGGAAAGCTGCTCCTTACTCCAGCTTGAAACTGGGGTAAGCGTCAGCAGGTCAAGGAGAGGCTTTGCCCTTCAGCTACACTGGGGATAAATCTCCAGTGCAGCAGCACCTCAGACTCATGCCCATCCTGTTCTCCTCTGGCTCAGAGTTCCATAGCCCAGCACCCCGCTGTCGGAAATCAGCCAGCTGCAGAGCCAGTCTCTGGGCAACCAAACAAGCGCAGCTGGCCTGTAGTAGCCTGCCTGATTGGGGAGAAGCGTCAGCAGGCCAGTTCTTGAGCCCAGTTTTGTGGCTGCTCAAAGAATTTGCCCATGGCTGTGATAGCTCCTGTGCCTGCTTGTTCCCAGTCCAGCGCCTGCCTTGCCTCACTCGAGGTAACCTGACTCAGACCCTCGGCTCTGATTTCTGACCTTGCCTCTGGCATCTGTGACCCTAGACTCCTATTCCTGGCAGCTGACTCTTGTTCCAACCTCTGGGCATGGCCACCCACATCCCGCTTTCTGTAACCAGACCTTAATGTCTTTTATCCAGTTTCTGTTAGACTCGGAAGGGTGGTTTTAGGTCCTGACTCCGATCTCACCAACACTGGCTTTTCCCTTGTGTAACTCCAGAATCCGGCCCCCTAATTTCTGGTTCCATGAAGAGCAGACTTGTCTTAGAGGCTCCACAGATGGGGGTGGTCTCTGAGGTAGCCTGCTGCTATTCCTCTAATGCTTTAAAGGCTAAGACAATATTCTGGTACTGGGGCAGGAAGCAGTAGGGGGAGCAGAGCACAGGTGTAGTGGGGCCTCTGCATCTCCTTCTATTCAGGAGGCCAACTTGCTGGGGGTAATAACAGTATCATGTGATGAGAATGAATTGCTGATTCAGAGTCCTTGACTCCAGACCTCTGCAACACTTCAGAACACTTCTGTTACTGGATTTTGTTAAGTACTATTTATTTTCTTTCTTCCATCAGACATTTACTACTAGTCATTGTGCCAGATTCATCCCTGGTGTAACTATTGATTTTAATGGAGATCCTCCAGGAATGAATATCAGCTTGTGTTCCCTGGGTCCGAATGATGCTGAAACCTCGTGATTGAGACACTCCACTGAGGAAGGATTTGTTACATTGAGTGAGTCTGATTCTGATCTCACTTCCACTGGTGAAAATCCATTGCATCAGTGGAACTATTCCTGATTTACCCAAATGCTCAGTAAGAGAGATCCAGCTCAACTTGTATCACTTCCCAGTGTGGTTAACTGACAGGAGACAGTGTGATTGACAGCGTAAATGAAAAGTAGAGTGCGTCATTTCAATCTGTGTGAAAGCACTTGGTATTGATTGATCCTCTTCATTTACAATATGCGTTATCAAGAGCACTTTAACTGCAGTGACAATAATTATGGAAGTGATGTTTTTATATGCCCAATCCTAGGTCAGAAGAATATTACTCCATCAGAGAGCATTAATGAAGAGTTCCACTTCATCGTCAGCACAAGTGGGAACCTGCTTTATAAAGCAGATATATGCAAATACAACTGATTAGCAGCACCTTCCTAAACTCATCTCAGACAAAATGGAAAGAAGCCCTTTTGATCTTTAAAATGACAAAACTTACAGGCATGAGTACTTGCAGTTTTGAAAACTTTAAAAGCTAGTACTTCAGCCTAGTTAAAGCTAAAACATCATAAACTCTGTTAATTTGAAAGGGCTAAAAAAACTGACTCCCCAGCTGGTCATGTTAGGATTGAATGGATTTCAATCGTTTTTTCATTCCAAGAGGTAATTTCTCCAGGTTAAATTTAAGGGGCATCGTGACCAGGCAGTAGTCCCACCCAGTGGTTAGATTCTGCAGCAGCAACCTCACTCAGGGGCTGGGAGCAGGGGAACTTGGGCCACCTCACTCTGCCGGGTCTGACCCAGGGGCGGGGGTGCCAGAACACGGGGGCGAGGGCTATGGGGACATGACCCCATCACTTTTTACTGGCCGTAAGGGCGAGTGAAGGGGGAAGGGGCGGAGAGCAGTGAGTGGGGAGAGGAAGGGGGAAGTGGCAGCACAAGGGTGGGGGCTTAGGGGAAAGGGTCATATTACTGTAATAGGCTTTGTACAAAATATGCCTTGTAAGGTATCCTTTGAAACTTGCTGGTCAATAATAGCATGGTGATATGTATATAGCAACATTATATATAAAGTTATGAACATAAATGCACTTCAGGCATGATTTCAGCTTACCAGACAAGTCTGGGGAGTAGGTAAACCTGTTTCACAAAGACAAAGGACAAGCTGATGCCCCAGCCAGGTGTCATGAAAGCTGATGGGCCATCACCCAGGCCCGCCGACAGCAATCCTGGGCCCCAGGGCAGAACAGTCAATGAGCCCCCTAGAAAGGGATGGCTGAGGTTTGATGTGTGCAGGGCAAGCTGAAGCCAGGCCCCACACTGCTGCTGGCCCAGCCCATGCGGACGAGTTTCGCCCGACATTTGGGCGGTGCTGCGCCTGCACTGGCTGGTGCCCAGCGAGCTGCCAGCTGCACTGCTGGGCGCGCTCTTCCGGCATGGCCAGGGCTTCCACATGCCCGCCCAGATGCCTTCACCGCCACCGGTACCACCCTGCACGCGCCGAGGAGCCCTGAGGCCCGCCCGGGTGATTTAAAAGGCCCCGAGGCTCCCAGCCGCCGCTGCTGCTACTGTGGCAGCGGTGGTGGCCAGGGGCCCCCAGACCCTTTTAAATCACCCAGGGCCCTGGGCAATTGCCCCCTTTGCCCCCCACTGTCAGCGGGCCTGCCATCACCTAACAAGTGGCCATTCTTTGGCAAGGAAGCAGGACCAGGAACAAACAGATCTGCATCTTAGCAAACAACATAGTAAACCTCTCCCCCACCAGACTACATGTCTCAGCTGGAGAGAACTTCATCTAAGGGTCCCACTCAGGAAAATGCAACTGAAAGAGTGACTGAACTATAAAAGTGAGGGGCAAAACCACATCATGTTCTCTTGCTGTCTCTTTTCACCTATGAAGACAAAAGAAACGGCCGTTGGACTTTGGAAGCAGATCATGACGTGACACTTGGTCAGCAATGCTACTGAGAACCTGTGGAACTTTCACTTTGAGCCAAGTCTAGTTTGTTACGTTTTGTTCGTTTAGGAAACATTTTATCTTTATTGTTCTTGTAATCATTTCTGACTTTAATGCCTCATTACTTGTACTCACTTAAGTTTATTTAACAAAAGCAGATAGGATTTTGTTTTATTCTTTATAGGGTGACCAGAACGCAAGAGTGAAATATCAGGACACATTGGGCGAGTGGGTTGGGGGTGGGGGGAGGGGGAAGAGAGAGACAGACACAGGTGCACAGCTCCGACCAGAACCAGAGGCACACTGGTCCGCCTGGCCCTGTGCTACCAGCGTGCCCCTTCCTGCCCAGCACCCCCTGGATCCACTATGCCCAGAGCCCTCCTACAACCCTTCCACCACAAACGCACAGTGCTGTGCACACACACACCCCGCCCAGCGCCCCTCTGCCCACAGCCCCACCACAGCTGCCCAGCACCCCACACAGAACCCCCCACTCGCTAGTTTCCCAATACACACAGATTTCCCCTCCCATTCTCCCTCCCAGTGCCCTTCCCCACAGCCCCACCACCACAACTATACAATGCCCCACACAGACCCCCACTGCCCAGTGCCCTGACACACACAGATCTTCCCCACTTCCCAGCACCCCCCAACAGGCCCCCACTGTCTAGCACCCCAAAACACAAACCTCCCCCACTGCCCAGCGCCCTCCACGCTCTCACAGCCCAGCACCCCCCACAGACCTTCCAGACACTCACCATCACACCCTGCCCCCTTCCCTGGACGCACTCACCAGCCCTCCTGGGAGGTCTCTGGCTCCTAGGGTGAGAGTGGCGAGGGGAGTCTCCAGACTCTCCACATGCTGCGCCTGCCACAAGCACAAGCTCCGTGGCTCCCATTGAACGGGAAAAGCACCAAAGGGAACTGCTGGAGCCGTGGAGTGGGGCTTGCAGGCGCTGGCAACACGCAGAGCCCCCTCCCCCACCCTAAGAGCCAGAGGGATCTGCCAGGGGGCTAGGTGGGGAGTCCCAGCAGGGCTCACCTGGGGTGGCTCCCATCCCGGGAAGCATCCGGCAGGCAGGTCCCTCTGGCTCCTAGGGTCGTGGGTCGGGTGGGGGGGGCAGAGGGCTCTCTGCCCACTCCCAGTGCCTGCAAGCACAAGGCGCTCCTGCCGGTGGGCAGGTGCCGGGAGATGCCCCAGGAAGCAGTGAGTGGCAGTGCTGCAGCTGCGGTCCGGATGGTCTCGATATTGGGACAAAGGGCATTCTGACCGATGTAAAGTCGGGACACGGGACAAGTCCCCTAAAATTCGGACTGTCCTGATAAAATAGGGACATCTGGTCACCCTAATTCTTTAATCAAAACTAATCCAATGTTGCAAACTGTGTGGGTTATTCCAGTTAAGGTGGCAAGTTGTTGTATATTGTTCCCTGACAGGGACAATGGACCTTTGTTATCTGAACTGTCCAGGAGGGGGCTGGACAGTGTAGTATAGAACAACACATTTTTAGGGAAGGTCTGAGATTGGGAGTGTGTTGGAGTCTCCCTGCAACTGATAACTAAGGCTGGTGGAAACCAGAGAGTGACTGAAGTGTGGCTGGCAGGCTGCAGCTACACACAGATGCTCAAGGTGTAACCTGGATGCTGGAAGGCTGTTTGTGAGCAACCATAGTGGGAGCTACAGCAACAAAACATAGTGAGGCACCCCAAAATTGCAGCCCAGGGGTGGTCTGGATTGCATCCCAAAATGTCATCACAGCATCTTTTGTTTTCTTCTTCAGGCAGTGGTCTCTCATCAATCCTTCCTTGAACTTGCTCTCTGTTGCTAGTAGTCCATTTATTATAAATACTCTGGGGAACTCCTTTACCAGACACAATTTGGGGAAAAGAGAGGCCCTAATCAGAAATGATCAATATGAAATACTATCTCTACCAAGTTACAGTAAATCTCATCATGTGTGATGGATGGTTAGTGCTTCCTTCACAATGTGACAATTCTCCAGAGCCTTACTCCATTGTCTTCTCTGGGGTTATTGAAATTATTTTCTTAGAAAGAAGTTAATCTTTTAGGGGAATGGATCTCTAATAACTAGCAGTCAAGTGTCTTAATAAACCCTACTTGATATACCTCCCATGTTATTTCTACAGTCAATATTTTTCTATCATATATTTAGCATCTTACATTGAATTTTCTCACAATTCTCTATTAATCTGGTTTAATAATAAAAAAAAAGACTAAAAATTCAGCCTCCTATTTAGACCTGTAGGGCTAGATTCAAAAGAGGAATGTAGGTGTTGCAATACCTAACTTCTAGGCACCCTGTTGCCTAGTGGAATTCACGGCCCTGAGTTAGGTGCCCAGACTCCCCATAGACTGTGTGGGGAGAATTCGGCTATGTTTACACTATGAGCTAGGGATGTGATTCCCAGCTCGAGGAGACATACTTGGGCTGGCGCTCCTTAGAACTAGTATGCAAAAAAGCAGTAGTGTAGCTACTATGTAGTGCTGTGAATTCTGGGCACCTAGCCAGTGCCATTGCTTGCCATTGCCCGTGCTAACCCTGCTACACTACTCTTTGTAGCATGCTAGCTCAGATGAGAGCTAGTGCGAGCACATCTACCCATGCTGGGAAGCACACCCCCAGCTTCAAGAGCAGATGTAGCTTTAGGCATCTAAAAGAGGGATTCACAGAAGCTAGAAACTGAGTGGGAAGACACCTAGCCTAGCCAATAGGAAATACTGAGGAGAGGAGTAGGGCCTAATCCCCTCCCTCAAAGGAACTTTGGTGTCTAACTCCAATTTTACTGAAGCAGGGACTGGACCTTGGGTCGCATCCCTCCTGGGTGTGCGTTCTATCGAGGCTATAGAGTCAGTCTCATGCTCTCCGGCCCAATAAATATTTATATAAACAGGAGAGAGCCCTCCCTTTCCCCAGAATAGCCAATAGCCCAATGACACTCACCTGAGAGGTGGGAGATGCAGGTTCAAATCGCAGCTCCAAATCAGGTAGAGGAAGGATTTGAAGCTGGGTCTTGCATCGTGTTTCCTCGAAGCTGTGCGGTTGTGCGGCCGCCCAGGAGTGAATCAAGTGCCGCGCGCTTCGTTAGCAGAGCTGCGCATGGCGGTGTGTGCTCAGGTGCCCCTCCCTCCGCTGCTCTGCTGCTGCATCATTGCTCCTGCCCTCTGCCTTGGAGCCCCTGGCCAGCTGCTCCCGGGACCTTCCTGCTTGCTGTGCAGCGGCCGCGGGGGGGCTCTGATGTCCAGGTATCCCCTGCCCATGTACCCCAACTCTGCAAAGGGGGGGAGGGGAGACAGGGCTCAGTAGTAGGAGAGCTGCTGGCAGCTGCTGTGGTTTGACTTTTCCGGTGAGTGCCTTAAAGAGACAGTACACAGTCTCTCATAGACTTCCCCAGCAGCCAGCACACACACAATCTGTGTGTGTGTGTGTGTGTCTCACTCTCTCTCACACACAGATTGTGTGTGTGCTGGCTGCTGGGGAAGTCTATGAGAGACTGTGTACTGTCTCTTTAAGGCACTCACCAGAAACCTCAAACTTTTCACACTCACCTCCCAACACATACTTCTGTTGTTGTTGTTGTTACTACTTGGTACTTCCTCCAATGCACATATATTCTCTGTAATTTTATTGTGTCACAATGCTGTTTGGTCTATGCATTTCATAATTTTATTTCTCTTATGCTTAAATTTAATTCTTTGAGTAGTGAGTTCCAAAATGCCTAACCTGTCCTGGCTGGAGTAATTATTCCTATGGTAACGGCGGTGTGTGTTCAGGTGCCCCTCCTCTCACTGCTCTGCTGCTGAATTGCTCCTGCCCTCTGCCTTGGAGCCCTGGCCAGCTACTCCTGGGACCTTTTGGCTTGCTGTGCAGAGCAGGGGGAGCGGGGAGGGGGGCTTAGGGGACTTTACCAGTGGCAATGTCGGCACCTTCAAGGTTAGGTGAGCAGTGGTTTTGTGAATGTCAGTGGTGCCTAAATGTTGGACTTAAGAGCCTAAAGTGGCAGTTAGGTGCCTAAATCCCTCTTTTCAGAGTAGCAGCCATGTTAGTCTGTATCCGCAAAAAGAAAAGGAGTACTTGTGGCACCTTAGAGACTAACACATTTATTTGAGCATAAGCTTTCGTGAGCTACAGCTCACTTCATCGGATGCATGCAGTGGAAAATACAGTGGGGAGATTTTATATGCACAGAGAACATGAAAAAATGGGTGTTACCATACACACTGTAACAAGAGTGATCAGGTAAGGTGAGCTATTACCAGCAGGAGAGCGGGGGCGGGGGGCGGTGGAATCAAGGTGGGCCATTTCCAGCAGTTGACAAAAATGTGTGAGGAACGGGGGTGGGGATAAACATGGGGAAATAGTTTTACTTTGTGTAATGACCCATCCACTCCCAGTCTCTATTCAAGCCTAAATTAATTGTATCCAGTTTGCAAATTAATTCCAATTCAGCAGTCTCTCGTTGGAGTCTGTTTTTGAAGGTTTTTTGTTGAAGAATTGCCACTTCTGGGTCTGTAATCAAGTGGCAGAGAGATTAAAGTGTTCTCCGACTGGTTTTTGAATGTTATAATTCTTGACGCCAGATTTGCGTCCATTTATTCTTTTACACAGAGACTGTCCAGTTTGGCCAATGTACATGGCAGAGGGGCATTGCTGGCACATGATGGCATATATCACATTGGTAGATGTGCAGGTGAACGAGCCTCTGATAGCGTGGCTGATGTGATTAGGCCCTATGATGGTGTCCCCTGAATAGATATGTGGACACAGTTGGCAAAGGGCTTTGTGGCAAGGATAGGTTCCTGGGTTAGTGTTTTTGTTGTGTGGTGTGTGGTTGCTGGTGAGTATTTGCTTCAGATTGGGGGGCTGTCTGTAAGCAAGGACTGGCCTGTCTCCCAAGATCTGTGAGAGTGATGGGTCATCCTTCAGGATAGGTTGTGGATCCTTGATGATGCATTGGAGAGGTTTTAGTTGGGGGCTGAAGGTGATGGCTAGTGGCTTTCAGATTGACAGAGCCAGAAGAGTACCGAGAAGTTACCTACTACAGGACAGGCCCAACAAAGAAAATAACAGAATGCCACTCAAGGCTTAAAAACATGCATTTAATTCATGTGGTGCAACTTTGTGTGTAGACAGAGCCTAAAGTCCACCAGTCATTTAAACCAGAGATGGCTTCAATCCTCCTAAACAAGTGGAGTGTTTTTACCCCAGAAGGGGATCTGCTCTTCTGACTGACTTCTATCTCTGTACTTACTATGACAGACTATTACTTGTCCCTAGTGCTGTATATGACCTTGTCTGTAGACGAACTGTGAATTAAACCCAGTTGTCCTAACTTTTAGGTCTGTACTCTATCCAGTGGGCCGTACTGTATTACCTCACTAGACCACCTGAGTTCTGTACTGGGCTAGACTCCTTTTCTACAGGCAGTGCCATCAGGAGCAAGGCCTTAAAATCCCATAAGAGTCCTACTTTTCGAAGCAACTGACTTTCCTGGGAGATTTAAAGAAGATTTAGAGCAGAAACAAATATTACAGATAAATGCCATTGCATGGAGCTGGGTCTCTGTGACATTTTTCTCTGCCATGCAAATGTTGTATCACCTTGCCCCTGTTTACTATTTCTTGTTTCTCTCTCCTCTTTGCTTTGGTTTTGGTATTTTTCTCAGTATTTTTTCATAGCATGAGTTTCTATTCTTATTTGACTGGAATTGTCCTAGTCCTCTTTGTTAATCCTCTCACCCCTAGTCCTTGCTTTGTTTTCCTTCAAACAATAGTAATGGTTAATCAAAAAGGGAAAACCATCAACTTTTAAAATATCCTGGGTGATGGCGGAAGAACATCCAGCAAGGGTCAAGGGAAAGTGTACAAAGGTGGCATAAAACTCATCTTTGCCCTCCCTGACCCTGGAATGGCTGGTGTGGGGTGTGACAGCTTGAATGGCGCTCCAAGTTACACCAGTTGCTAATGGCCAAAACAGCTGCAGGGGATCACCAGGAATAGTTCAGTCCAAAGGCTTGACTCCAATGCCTTGCGTATTGTGCAGAGCTGTGCCACGTGAATGTGAAATGCTACCATTCTGATTTACTAGTGTTTTCCACTCACTTTGTCCAGATCTAAAAGACTGTACTGTACAAGGTGCACGACAGAAGAGAGACAGGCCCTTTGACTCAAAACTATTAACAATCAGCAATTGCCATAGCAGCCCAGTATCACATGCACACACATTTGAGAACTGCAATAATGCCAGTGCTCATCTCTTTGATACATGGCAGAAATCACTAAAATAGATCTTCTGTGACAGGGCTTCCTTCAGTCTGATCTGAATAAAGACATTGACTTGTATTAAGCCAGTTCTCTGATCCCAGAAAGAGAGGATGCTGGGGTGGAAATGAGCTGGCCTCACAGCTCACCTATTAAGACTTACTATTTATAACCTCACATTTGAGCCATTTTGCATAATGGTGAAAGGCATCAATTTTATGATGAACCCCTACTTTTGTTAAGCTCCGGTGGCAGGGCTGGTGGTTTTGGATCATTGGAGCTTTGGGTCAAGTAGCCAGACAGGCACACGCTACACAGTGACAGTAGTTCAGTACATAACCGGGGGATAACCTGATGCAGAGAGTACCAAACTAAGAAGAGACCTAGTGTGAATTCCTGGCCCCACTGAAGTTAGTGGGAATTTTGCCATTGACTTCAGTGGGGTTAGGATTTGAGTTCTGGATTTTATTCCCAGCTCTGCCACTGATTAAGTGCATGTGACACTGGGCAAAACACTTGAACTCTTCGTGTCTCAGTTTCCTCCTGTGTCAAATGGAGATAGTGGTACTAGGGTGACCAGACAGCAAATGTGAAAAATCGGGACAGGGGGTGGGGGGTAATAGGAACCCATATAAGAAAAAGACCCAAAAATTGGGACTGTCCCTATAAAATCAGGGCATCTGGTCACCCTAAGTGGTACTTACCCTCCTTTGTAAGGCACTTTGAAATCTATGGCTAAAACAAGTTTAGTTTGGGGATATTGCCCTTTAGGTTTCAAATTTCATACCAGTCCTGCAACCCTGGCCTCCGGTAAAAGCAAGTAGCCTCTGATGATTTGCTAGAGCTGGGTGAATAGTGCAAAAATATCCCACAAATATTCACTCCAATTTTTAAATGTCTTCATTTCTGCCGTGTTTGTGCCCCTTTTGGGGTGTGCTCCCCAGGAGCATTCAGGAGATTGAGTATTACTGGCACCGATGCTGTGGGAAATGAAATGTCAAAGGCACGATTTAGTATTATTATTTGTTCAGCACCAACAACATGCTCAGTGCTGTCCTGCACACACAATAAAGATAGTCCCTATTCTTTTTTGTTTATCAAACTTTTTTGATAAAGTTTGGTTGAGAAAGGTAACAGTGTTGATGTAATATACGTAGATTTCTGTAAGGCACTTGACTGGGTACTGCATGATACTGATTAAGAACAATACAAAATTAATATAGCCAGGATTTAAAAACTGGCTAATTGACAAATCTCAGAACATAATTGTAAATGGAGAATCATCATCAAATGGATGTTCTTCTAAGGAGAGGTCTCATAGGGCCCTTCACAATTTAACATTTT